>NC_133449.1:115134554-115455516 GCF_048565385.1 Saimiri boliviensis
TTGTATTTTTAGTAGAGACGGGGTTTCACCATGTTGACCAGGATGGTCTCGATCTCTCGACCTCGTGATCCACCCGCCTCGGCCTCCCAAAGTGCTGGGATTACAGGCTTGAGCCACCGCGCCCGGCTAGTTTCTTCTTTTTTTTTTTTTTTTTTTTGAGACGGAGTTTCACTCTTGTTGCCTAGGCTGGAATGCAATGGCATAATCTCAGTTCACTACAACCTCCACCTCCTGGGTTTAAGCAGTTCTCCTGCCTCAGCCTCCTGAGTTGCTGGGATTACAGGCATGTGCCACCATGACTGGCTGATTTTGTATTTTTAGTAGAGGCAGGATTTCTCCATACTGGCCAGGCTGGTCTTGAACTCCTGACCTCAGGTGATCAGCCTGCCTTGGCCTCCCAAAGTGCTGTGATTACAGGTGTGAGCCACCACACCCGAGAATTTCTTCTTTTTATTTATTTATTTTTGAGATGGAGTTTTGCTCTTGTTGCCCAGGCTGGAGTGCAATGGTGCAATCTTGGCTCATCACAACCTCCGCCTCCCAGGTTTCAAGCAATTCTCCTGCCTCAGCCTCCCAGGTAGCTAGGATTATAGGCATGCGTCACCACACCCAGCTAATTTTGTATTTTTGGTAGAGATGGGGTTTTTCCATGTTGGTCAGGCTGGTCTCAAACTCCTGACCTCACCGCCTCGGTCTCCCAAAGTGCTGGGATTACAGGCATGAGCTACTGCACTCAGCCAGTTTCTTCTTTTTCTTACTTACTGCCTTTCAATTATTTCACAGAACTGTTAAAATAAAAAGATGGCTGAGATTTTAATAAATTATTTTGAGTGCTTATAAACAATAGAAGAAGCATGTAAATGAGACAGCTGCTATCTTTAAGGATCAATGGTGAAAAGCTTTACCAGAGAAAGAAATTGAAAATGGCCAAATCCAAGTAAGATCAGGTCCTGATCCTGCCTATTCCATAGGGCAAACAATATAGTGAGGAGACAGATTGGAAAAAAAGTTCTGACAACTCAACAATTTTGTACTGAATTTTTGGATTACAATATACTGAATTTAGAAGAATGCTCTCCAAATGACTCTTCTCAAATAGCTATTGATATTCACTATTCAGAATATTCAAGAGTTAAATGAGCTTCCATCTAATTGCCTTAGAAATTTACCACCCAAGGCTGCCAGGAGCAGTGGCTCATGCCTGTAATTTCAGCACTTTGAGAGGCGAATCACTTGAGGCAAGGAGTCTGAGTACAGCCTGGACATGACAAAACTCTGTCTCTACCAAAAATACAAAAGTTAGTTATGTGTGGTGGCGCACGTCTGTAATCCCAGTTAACTCTGGTGGCTGCGGCATGAGAATCACCTGAGCCTGGGAGGCGGAGGTTGCAGTGAGCTAAGATCACATACCACTGCACCCCAGCCTGGGTGACAGAGTGAAGACTCTGTCTCAAAACAAAACAAAACAAAGAAATTCACCACTTGCTAGAAAGAATGCCTTGCCATCCCTTTCAAAGACTGAACAAGTTAGTAAGTAAAAACTTAAAAACCACTAAAATATAGGCACTGGGGCATAGGTAAAAGACAAGCAATTCTTTTCTATCTTTATCTTCTAATATCCTGAGGAGTCCTTGACAGAACACTTGAAAGAAATTCCTAGAAGCTAGCCACCATGAGTTGGTAAAGAGCAGACTCATTACACATTCTTTACCATGCAATGTCTTTGATGCCTGGATAAATTCCACAACAGAGTGGCATTACAGGACAAAGACAGAACTCTAATCACTTTAACTATAGAGCAGCATCTACAGATTTAAGAAGATACCTCTTGCCTAACAGAGATGCACTTTAAAAATCTCTTGAGCTTACATCTCAGAGAACAATCTAGATGTCCTATATCTTCTCTTAGCTCAAAACATTCCCAACAGGATTAACTTTGGTTTCCATTGGCTAGGACAGATAAATGAGAGAACAGAATGGCTAGCTTAGTATTTATTTTGAACTACCTGTTTTTTTGTCATGCATATTTTAGCAATGGAAACATTACCAAAAACAAACAAAAGAAAGTTTACCCAAAGCTTGTCATTCAGGGAACAGTTTGAGTCTCTTACCCATGTGGTGGACACTGTCCTTTTTCCTGCTGTATAGCATCCCAACTCCTTCCTGTTATGGGAAATGTATGAAGACAGTGTTCTGCCTTCTCCTCTGGAAGTGGAAAGGTAAGATATAACCTAGGCTTGGCCAGCTGGCCTTTCCTATTGAACAGTCAGTATGATGCAAGTGATGCAAGTGACTCCACACAGAAGGAAGGTTAGGATTGACTTCCAGCAGCAATGGTGGCTGCATGCTGGCCAGATCATTCTCCTAAAACACTGGCTGTTGTAATTCCTGTTTGTTGGCCCTGACATTGCCTTGGAGCTTGTCTAGTTTCCAAGCTTCTCCATAATCTGGAGGACCCAGACAGGCGTCTAAGTCATCCTTGTCTGTCTGAAATAGCCAGAGTCATTTTCTCCAAGGCAGGATCTTCATCAGGGGAAGAAGCACAGGCTATTCTGAGTAGGGTTTGAAATCTCCAGCAGCTGGAGACTAGATGGCTTTGGGCAAGTTTCTTAATTTATCTAAACTTGATTTTCCTCATCTTTAAATGGCAGAACAATACCTTTCTAAACTCTAAGACAGATTAGAAATGAGTATGTAAGAGACCTATCACATAACAGACACTCATGAAAAGGCAAGATATTTATTTATTTTTGAGACATAGTCTCACTCTATCGCCCAGGCTGGAGTGCAGTCACACTATCTGGGCTCACTCTGCCTTCCAGGTTCAAGGGATTCTCCTGCCTTAGGCTTCCAAATAGCTGGGATAACAGATGGCTACCACCACACCCCAGCTAATTTTTGCATTTTTAGTGGAGACGGGATTTCACCATGTTGGCCAGTCAAACTCCTGACCTTAAGTGACCCACCCACCTCAGCTTCCCAAAGTGCTGGGATTACAAATGTGAGCTATGGCTCCTGGCCAAAGCAACAAGACAAACTGTTCTGTAGGTGACCTACACAGAACTATCCGTAAGCTTCTTATTTTAATGATCTAACTTTGAGCTCAGTAGTTAGCTTTTCGAAAGGGAAACCTACGCAGCAAGAGTTCAAATAAGAGGCACTATGTAGAGACTTGGAATCTTTTGAAATTGGGTATATCCTAGGAATGACTTATTCCATAGAATCACACCCTGTCTGTACAGGCAAAAAGATTCAGAATCACTAGAACAATGTACATTTGAAGCAAGGTTTTAAATATGGCAACATCATTAAGATCCTGTATTTGGGAAAAGACATCATATCAGACTGTATCAATTTCTAACAGGGAATCAACTAATGCTTGGATAAGGGAAAAATGTTTGTTTTTAAAGAAACCAATAGCCTGTTGAATGATCAGGAGGATAAGAAAATAGTATGTAAGTCTTTTAACTTGAGAAGCCAAAGATCTGCTACTACGTGGCAAAAATTATAGTTTCATCGAGCAGAAGAAACTATATCCAGCTTCACTGGCCATTAAAAAAACAAATTTGTAACATACAGTGTCAGATATATTACACCTAGACCTGTAGTGTGTTTGCTGCCAAATCAAGAGAGACAAAGTTTATATCGAAGCTTCCTCCCTGGAAAAATCCCTATTACTTCTAGTTCTAGAACAATTTTTCACTTCCAAATGAGGAAACTAGCTGATTCTCTGAAATTTTCTCCATTTTTGAATACAAAGAAAACAAATGTTGTAGAATAGTAAGGAAACTGAATTCCAGTTTGAGTTTCTTCCTACTCTGTCTCAGTTTTCTCATCTGTGAAATGGAAATTGTAACAGTAAAAACTATTGTGGGAATCAGTTCTCCACCCCAGACAAAAGTCCAGACTTGACCTCTCCACAGGCCCTTTTCCTCCAATTTGTCTCTCTCCAGCCTAGGAGTTTTAGTAATACGCCATCAATAATTACAGGGTGAAATACAGCCTTACTGAAATGGCGCTTTAAAAACTATGCTTACAAGTAGGGCATCATGGCATGTGCCGATGGTCCCAGCTACTTGGGAGGCTGAGGTAAGAGGATGGCTTGAGCCCAAGAGTTCAAGGCCAGCCTGAGCAACACAATGAGAACTGTCTCTAAAAATAAAGCAAAAAACCTGAACCTCAACATGCTTATGGCTGGTAAGTTTAGTCTGATTTTGTTGGATCACTTCTAAAACCCATCCCAGGATCTTACATATTGGATGGGGGTGGGGGGATGGGTTTTATTTAGATTAATAAGACAATCCAAGGGGCTTTTCCCAGCTCAAATGGTAAAAACCGTATGAAAATAAAATATTACTGATCAAAACTGGATTAATTCCAAACAGCTTATAATTTGATCAACAGAAGAAAGCCAATTGGCCTGGGTGTTAGAAGGGTATAAAGTGGCCAGAAATCATACATCTGTAGGAAAGTGGGAAACTTTCAAATTCAGGTAGAGGTAGCCCAATGCTACTTACTCTAGGATTTAATTTTCCCTTTTATATTATAGATTTCTATAACAAAAGATAAATAACTAAATATTGAGAAAAACGTGTCAACTAATTATTAGGTAAAAGTCAAGTAAAAAAAGTCAAGCCAACACTATTTTTTGAAAGGAAGAGAATTCCTACAAAGCTCTTAAAGCTTAAACTCAAGGTATTAATCAGCACTAGTTCCAGTATAAGAACTGAGCCAAATATGTGGCTGGGGCAGAAGAGGAGCATACAAAGACAAAGGACACATCCAGCCTCTAGGTGAAAAATGAGTGTCTACTTAAGACTCAAGAGAAAAAGGCTGAAGGGTAATTTCACTTATGTTTTCCTATTTCTCTATCAGTTTAGCAGATCATTGTTAGGGATCTGGTACCATGTGGCTCTGCCCAAGAAAAGATTATAGAGCAAATCTATTTGAAAAATAAGTATGTCTAAAGTATTTTCCATCCACTAACTAGGGAGAAAAAGCAAACTGCCACTGCCCCCATTTTCACAGTTCTCTAGGGTACTCACGTGATTGAGGAATTTGCTGTCTCGAGTGGCCCAGCCAATCTGCATGACGCCAGAAGTGACCACTGTTACTTCATAGTACCATACCCCAGCATCCACACAAAAGGTGCAACGCACACTTTCAAAAGAGGAGGCATCACAGCGAGCCTGGCAAATCCAAAAAATGTGACAATCAACCATCAGGGCCTGAAGACCACCAAAGATAACTGACTACTGGGAAGGCTGAGTGTATTTTTCCTTATTAAAGCTTCTGGTGGAATATTGCTTCCTCAGTCCATCCTCAGGGACAAAAAGTACAAAACCAAAATATATAAGGCATTTGATGATATACAGAATCAAAGAATTGTTTGCAGCCACTTTTCAAACAGTTCTTTAATCCTGACATGTCTAGTGCCTTATGGTACCATCTGTTCACAAGCAGCTCTTTAATAAAGACTTCCCCATGAAGTAAGTAACATTTTTAAAATACAGGGAAAGAGGGAAGCACCAGCCCTAAGACAACTGGTTATGCAAGGATTAAAATGATTACCCTGTCATCCCCCAAAGTGTCCCTCTGTGGAAGCATTACCTACCTCTAAGCCATGAGGTGAGATCTTCAGGTACTCGCTGACGTCATTGCTATTCAGCATGGCCCTAATGCTACTCAAGTTCACTTTCTCATAGGTCAGCTGTCTACCTTCTTTTAGAACTGCAAAAGAAAGAGTGTTCATGTTTCTAAGGCAGGCTGCTGTGAGGAAAAGAAAAAGCTAGTGCCAGCTACAGCAATCAGACAAGAGAAAGAAATAAAGGGCATCCAAAATAGAAAGGAAGAAGTCATATCTGTGTTTGTGGAGAATATGATCTTGTATTTGGGAAAACCTAAAAAATCCGCCAAAAAACGATTAGACTAAAAAGCAAATTCAGTAAAGTTGCAGCATATAAAATTACATGCAGAAATTGATAGCATTTTTATATGCCAATAGCAAACAATCTGAAGACGAAATCAAGAAACTAATTGCATTTACAAAAGCTATAAATAAAATAAGATATCTAGGAATAAACTTAATCGAAGAAGTGAAAGCTCTCTACAATGAAAACTATAAAACACTAATGCAAGAAATCAAAGAGGACACAAAGATATACCCTGTTCATGGATTGAAAGAATCAATATTGTTAAAATGTCTATATTACTCAAAGCAACCTACAGATTCCATGCAATCCTTATCAAAATACCAATGACATTCTTCAAAGAAATAGAAAAAAATCCTAAAATTTATACAGAACTACAAAACACCCAGAATAGCAAAGCTACCCTGAGCAAAAAACAAAACTGGAGGAATCACATTACTTGACTTCAAATTATACTACAGAGTTATAGTAACCCAAACTGCATGGTACTAGCATAAAAACAGACACAGGGACCAATGGAACGGAACAGAGAATCCAGAATTAAATCCATACATCTACAGTGAACTGAGTTTCAACAAAGATGCCAAGAACATACATCGGGGGAAAGGACAGCGTCTTCAATAAATGGTGCTAGAAAAACTAGTTATCCATAAACAAAAGATTAACACTAGGCCTCTGTCACCATCTACAAAAATCAAATCAAAATGGATTAAAGACTTAAATCTAAGACCTCAAACTATGAAGTTCTACTAAAAGAAAGCATTGGGGAAACTCTCCAGGACACTGATCTGGGCAAATATTTCTTGAATACCCCAAAAGCTCAGGCACCAAAGCAAAAATGGACAAATGGGATGATATTAAGTTAAAAAGTTTCTGTACTGCAAAGGAAATGATCAACAAAGAGACATCCCACAGAATGGGAGAAACTATTTGCAAACTATCCATCTGATAAAGGATTAATATCTAGAATACATAAGGAGCTCAAGTAACTCAATGGGAAAACATCTAATAATCTGCTTAAAAAATGGGCAAAAGATCTGAACAGACATTTCTCAAAAGAAGACATACAAATGGCAAACAGATGCTAAACATTACTGATAATTGGAGAAATCCAAATTAAAACTACAATGAGCTATCATCTCACCCCAGTAAAAATGGCATTTATTCAAAAGACAGGCAATAATGAATGCTGGTGAGGTTGTGGATAAAAGGTAACCTTTGTACACTGTCGGTAGGAATGTAAATTAGTAAGACCACTAAGGAGAACAGTATGGAGGTTCCTCAAGAAACTAAAAACAGGCTGGGCACAGTGGCCCATGCCTGTAATCCTAGCCCTTTGGGAGGTCGGGGTGGGTGGATCACAAGGTCAGGAGATCGAGACTATCCTGGCTAACATGGTGAAACCCCGTCTCTACTAAAAATACAAAAAATAAGCCGGGCATGGTGGCATATGCCTGTAGTCCCAGCTTCTTGGGAAGCTGAGGCAGGAGAATTGCTTGAACCTGGGAGGTGGAGGTTGCAGTGATTCGAGATCACACCACTGCACTCCAGCCTGGGCAACAGAGCAAGACTCTGTCCCCAAAAAACAAAAACAAATAACAGAACTACTATGTGATCCAGCAATTCTACTGCTAGGTATATACCAAAAAAAATTAGTATATCAAAGAAATAAATTAATATATCAAAGAAATATCTGTGATCCCATGTTTATTGCAGCACTATTCATGAGAGCCAAGATTTGGAATCAACCTAAGTATCCATCAACAGATGAATGAATAAAGAAAATGTGGCACATATACATAATAGAATACTGCTCAGCCACCAAAAAAGAATAAGATCCTGACATTTACAATAACATGGATGGAACTGGAGGACATGATGTTGAATGAAATAAGCCAGGCCCAGGAAGAAAAACTTTGCATGTTCTCACTAATTTTTATGGGAGCTAAAAATTAAAATAATTGAACTCATGAAGATAGAAAGTAGAAGGATGACTATCAGAGGCTGGGAAGGGTAGTGGGGGTGGGGGAGAAATGGGGTTGGTTAATGGAAATATAGCTAGTTAGAATGAAGAACACCTAGTATTTGACAACATAACAGGGTGATTACAGTCAACAATAATTTAAAGGACATTTAAAAATAACTAAAAGAAGCCAGGCATGGTGGTTCACGCCTGTAATCCAAGCACTTTGGAGGCCAAGGCAGGTGGATCACCCGAGGTCGGGAGTTCAAGACCAGCCTGACCAACATGGTGAAACCCCATCTTAAAAAAATAAATAAATAGCCGGGCGCGGTGGCTCAAGCCTGTAATCCCAGCACTTTGGGAGGCCGAGGCGGGTGGATCACGAGGTCAAGAGATCGAGACCATCCTGGTCAACATGGTGAAACCCCGTCTCTACTAAAGATACAAAAAATTAGCTGGGCATGGTGGCACGTGCCTGTAATCCCAGCTACTCAGGAGGCTGAGGCAGGAGAATTGCCTGAACCCAGGAGGTGGAGGTTGCGGTGAGCCGAGATCACGCCATTGCACTCCAGCCTGGGTAACAAGAGCGAAACTCCGTCTCAAAATAAATAAATAAATAAATAAATAAATAAATAAATAAATAAATAAATGAAAAGAAAAGAAAAGCACCAAACAAAGAAATTTTTAAAAACAAAAAGAGTACAAATGGAATGTTTGTAACACAAAGAAATGATAAATGCTTGAGGGGACAGATAACCCATTTACTCTGATGTGGTAATTACTAATTGCATGACTGTATCAAAATATCTAATGTGCTCCAAAAATATGTATTACTATGTATCCATTAAAAAAATGCTCTTGAAAGGTAAAACACACTGACTTTTCATACATTAAAAATTAACAAGCAAATAAATAAGCTAGTGCTACGCTAGTCAAGGAGTGGAGGTGCTCATAAATGGCCGAATAGGTGGGGAGACATAGCCAGAGCTTTGTTACTGCACTGCCATTTGAAGATCAATCAAACAAACGCTAGGAAAGGCAGCACTGCTAGGTTTATGCTTTTATTCCCTAGAGTATCATTTTGTATGAACAAAATCCAAATTGCACTCTTTCAGAATTATTCTTTACCTGGGATTTCATGGGCTGTGCATGAAGCTCCTCCCCACAATACAGGGCTAAGAATGGTGGTGGATTTACATGTCCAGTAGTGCTTTAGCATAGTACTAACTATGGATGGGGGAGTGAGGATACAGAAGTATACAGGTTGATCACTCTTATTGTGAAAATCCAAAATCCTCCAAAACCCAATACTTTTTGAGTGCAGACATGAGGCTCAAAGGAAATGCTCAATGGAGGACTTCAGATTTTTTTATTAGGAATACTTAATCAGGTATCTGCAAATACTCCAAAACCTGAAAAAAATCTGAAATCAGAAACACTTTTTGTCCCAAGCATTTCAGATAAAAGAAATTCAACCTATAAGAGAAACTCAACCTACAGTACTTTTTGTTCCAGCAACCCTTGGAGGAGGAAAAAAGAAATATCCAGAACAATTCTCATGGTGTAGGTAAGACATGACTTGGATTTTGAAGACCAAACAAAGTTGGGAAAGGGAGAGGACTAAAGAGGGAATTCTAAGTGAGGGGAACAGGCCCAGTCATCAGGACCTGTTTGTAGGGCAGTAAGGTAATGGTTTGTGTTAGAAAGAGCTGGTTAGACAGTGTCATATAATTAAGGGTTTTGATACATCAGGAAACTGGGTGCCAGTAAAGGTTTTGAACAGGAAAATGCTGGAATTAGAAGCATACTATATAATTCTTCACTAAAGGGTCTCTAGGATACTTTTCTGCCAGAATATATATCCAACCTGCCAGTAGAGGTTCTTATAAGAACTCGTACTTACCATTGCAAAAGAAAGACCAGTGAGCCTATGAAAGAAATGAGTCTGGAAATGGAAACAGACATTTTAATAAAGAATAACTCTCACTTACAGAGATTGTCTAAGCTCCACTGGGCACAGAAACCAACTTGACGTTTCAGATAATCAGGATCATTAGCCCAGGACTCCAATGTGACAAGCCGGTCACTAATACTGGATTCAGAAATAGTCAATTTATTTTCACCTGTTTGGAAAGACATAATCCTTGAATTAACAATGAAAGGGTAGGATGATTTGCTCAGCAAATTAGTATTGGTAAGGAATGAGAAGAGGCAATTAAAGAATTGGAGACTAGAACAGACTTCAATTAAAATTTCTAGGGATAACATAGCCAAAGAATTTTGACTATTTTATTTTCCTTTTTTTCAGTCACAGGGTCTTGCTCTGTTGCCCAGGCTGGAGTGCAATGGCACAACTATGGCTCATTGTAACCTTGAACTACTAGGCTCAAGTGAACCCCTGCCTTAGCATCCCAAGTAGCTAGGAACACAGGTGCATGCCACCATGCCTGGCTGATTTTTAAAATTTTTTTGTAGAGATTGAGTCTTGCTATGTTGCCCACCCTGGTCTCGAACTCCTGGCCCAAAGCAATCCTCTGGCCTTGACCTCCCAAAGTGCTGGGATTACGGGCCTGAGCCACCATACTTTTTCTAGAAAGTAGCAATCTCATCACTAAATTTTTGCCTATAAAAAGTGAGTAATTATGGTTACCAAGTTTTAATTCTTAGGTGAGAAAATCCTTGCCTTTGTCCCTGTTATACTTCATTGGCTTTAACATGTCTATCCAGGCGAAAACAGAATGTATGCCCATCTGATGGGGTTCAAAGTGTAGGCTCATCCAGTAACTAAGAAAAATAAAATTTTTAACAACCAATACAGAAGATCATTAGTGCAAGAAGTCACTATACCTACTTGTCTGTGCAAACTTTTCCAGTGCGATAAGTGCAAAAAGCATGACTGTGGGGTGGGACTGTAACTTCTGAAAAACAACAAAAGATAAAAAAAAAAATCATTCCCCTGCAGAAGTGGCAAGTTATCAGTTTCATTTCCTTGCCCAATATGTGCTAGATGTTTGAGTGGTCAGAAAAGTTTCATTCATTCAAGTCCTGTTATCCATTTGGCTAATAATGTTAGTAATGAAGAACTGAGACAGACTCTCTTACTCTTGTATTTTTTTTCTTAAAGTCACTAGGTTGATTTATAGATTTGGAAATTTCAAAAGTATTAAATACACTATGTTATTTTCTTAGTAAAATTTATATTAGGGATTTGTTAAATAAAATATTGATTTTCACATTCATTTATGCAAGCCAAACAGAAACCTGGAATTATAAACTAAAAATGATCTTTTACTTAGAACCCTAAAAAGAACCACTTATCACTACCAAGTTCCAAAATTATAAATGATTAAATTAACAATTAATGGCTTAGTTTTTAATCTGTTCCCTGAAAGGAATTCTATAAATGCTAATGGTAGACAGGAGAAAACATGTGAGTTCTTTCAGTTACAGTTAAGTTCATATCTCATGAGTTCCGTTTTAAGGAAAGGTCTATCTGTTGAACATGACATCTTCTCATAGCCATTCTTTTCCTATTGCTGCATTGGGAGTCACCAGAAGCACTCCAGAACATCAGAGGATTCCCACTCACTTCCCTGGTACCCATCTAAGTTCTGAAAAGCTCATATAACCACTATCCCTGATGCTGGAAAGCTTATTCTACATTCTATTTCTTCTCATATCCATCTGAACCCCTCTGCCTGGCTTTTCAGGTCCTAAACCCTTTCTAGCTGGCTACTCAGTCTGTGTCCCATCTCTGAACTCTGTCTTCTCTGATCAGAGAATTCTCTGTCTCTGGGCTTCTGCCTGTGATGTTCCCTTAGCTAAGAAACCCATATTTTTCTCCTCTGAGCACAATAAAATCCTAATCTTATGGCAATGACCCAGCTGAGGGTCCACCTTCATCAGGAAGTCTGACTTTCATGACACTCCAGCTCTCATTACCCATATCACCCATCTCCCTCACCTTCTCATTTAGTCTTTTTTTCTTGAAACAGTCTTGCTCTGTCATCCAGGCTAGAGTTCAGTGGCACAATCTCAGCAATCTCTGCCTTCCAGTTTTAAGTGATTTCCTGCCTCAGCCTCCTTAGTAGCTAGGACTATAGGCACATGCCACCACACCCAGCTAATTTTTTATTTTTAATAGGGACTGGGTTTTCATGTTGGCCAGGCTGTCTTGAACTCCTGACCTCAGGTGACCTGCCCCACCTCAGCCTCCCAAATGCTGGGATTATAGGCGTGAGCCACTAAGCCCAGCCCTCATTTAGTCTTGAGGAAGTAATTTCTCCCATGATCACATCCTGTGATAAAATAGAGGCTAATTATCTTGTGAGTAGTTCTGTTTCCTCAAGTAACCAATAAACTTCTTGAAATCAAAGGACTGCCATGCTGTATCCCCAGAGTGCTCATTGAGAGTAAGGTAAGTGTTTTAAGCACATATCAGGTGGGTATTTACAAATAAGAGTTTTCAGACCAGAGTTCTGAAAAAGGCCAATGCTCACTGGGCCTACAAAAATAACTTTTAAAAATACGGACCATTCAAGACCGCAGGCCAGCACTATGAGAGATCTGAAGGCACAACCTTAGCAAACCACAAGCTTCACAGACAATACATTAAATATTCCAGTGACAACAGTTTTAAGAACAGTAGCAGTGAGGCAGAGGGCAGGGAGGAGTAGAGATTTATAAATACTGGGAATCTGACCTGATGGCCTCCTGACTTGGAATGCCACGTAATTTTGCTTCTATTGTGGAGGTCCCTATTACCATTTGGCAAACTCTAGGAACATGCACAAGAGCCAATCATAGCAGCTCTCTTATGACCAAATTTTAAACCAGGCCAACTCAGCTGTTTTTGCTGGTTGGGATAAATTCTTATCCCACTCTCTTTTTTTAAACATAGGAGGGAATAAACAAGCACTTGGGAAACACCTGCAAATAAAATTCATAAGTGATTCTATTCTCTGTGCCAGTGGCTCTGCCAGCAATTTGAGAAAATGCATAGTTCTAGATGACGCACACTTCTAGATGACTAAGAATAAATAGTTTTCATGTTTCACTTACCAGACACTGTAGCAAATATTCCAGTATTCCTGGGCTAAGTAAACCTATACTTGCAGGACCTACACAAATACAACAAACACTTGATATAATTAAAATGCCATATTATTTTAAAACAGTAGTAATGATCAAATTGTTTTGGTAGAACTCTTTTACCATTTACAAAATACTCTCATGCACATTATCTTATTCAAGCCTCCTGCTCTGAGGTAGAAAATAGTACCAGCCCCATTTCACAGTTAAGCAAGTGAGCCCACAGAGTGAAGTAACTAACTCCAGGGCACTTGGGGAACACATGGCAGAGTCCAAACCAGCAGCCACATGTTGATTTCTAATCCATTGTTTCTTCCACAACACGTGAAGTAGCTGAACTATGCCCCTGTACTTTGCTGCTAACTTTCTTAAAATGGGTAATGTTCATAAATAAATTAAATACTCGCTTCTCAGGAACTGCTCCAATCTGAAGTTCCTTTTCCTCTCCCCCTACCTTGTATGTCTTCATAATCTAGCTAAACTTTATGCAGAGTGTATATATGCAAATTATACATAGTATACACACATACATATCTTTGTTATGCTGAATTTAGCTTTTTTCCCTTTTTTATTTTTCCCACTCCTTATTCTTAAAGCAAATAAGCACAACTTTTTTCTTTTAAAACTTTCCCTGAAAATCCACAAAGCTAAATTAAATTGCATTCACCTCTGTAGCCTTTTAGTAATTTTCTTCCAGTTAGTCTACGTCTTTCAATATCGTTTTTAAGATATTCTTTCTGGTATAGCAGGCTTGATCAAAGACCTACAGTACAAATTTCCCTTTAATGTCAAATAACTTAAGATCTTCCACTGTGGGGTGTCCCAAAATTACCTGCTAGTTTCTCTGCCAAGCAGCCTAGGACTGCAGATGTGTTCCTGTGTTTGGCAGGATGGCCTGAGTCTTGGCAAGCTACTTCTCCATTTAAATTGAGAATTTCAGTCAATTTCTGGAGTGCATCCTAAAACAAAAATGTACAAGTGAATGTGAACTATATACTACACAGGTTATTATCCCAGACCCATTTTTTGAGACAAATGCTATAACCAGCACTTTGGGAGGCTGAGGTTGGCGGATCACAAGGTCAAGAGTTTGAGACCAGCCTGGCCAACATGGTGAAACCCCATCTCTAGTAAGATACAAAAATTAGCTGAGCGTGGTGCTGCGTGCCTATAATCCCAGCTACCTGGGGGGCTGAGGCAGGAGAATTGCTTAAATCTGGGAGGCAGAGGTTGCATTGAGCCGAGATGGCGACACTGCACTCCAGCCTCGGAGACAGAGCAAGACTCTGTCCACCCTCCCCACCACCAAAAAAAGGCTTTAACCAGGTGTTAAACTCAGAATGACCATATAAAAATTATGCAATATACCCCAATGATATCATTATTGATGGGAAATATCTGATCAAACTGAAAGTCTCCTTACATGACTTAATAGATTCTATTTCATTTGAAATGCGTAAGTTGTATCAAATATATGCTACATATTCTTGAATCACTAAACAGATTAAACCCACTCAAATGCCATTATGATTATTAACATTAAAGGCCAGTGATTTTGAAGTTAAAAATTACATTTAAAAAAAGTTTTACTAAGCAAAAACAAATCCCAAAGTTTTCTTTCTTTTTGTTCTCACTTTGTTGCCCAGGCTGGTGTGCAGTGAAGTGATCATGGCTCACTGTAGCCTTTACCTCCTGGGCTCAAGTTATCCTTCCACCTCAGCCTCCCTCGTAGCTGAGACTATAAGTCCATGTCACCATGCCTAGATAATTTTAATTTTCTGTAGAGAGGGAGGTCTCATTATGTTGCTCAGGCTGGTCTTGAACTCATGGTCTTAAGTGATCCTCCAGCCTCTCAAAGTGTTGGGATTAGAGGGATGAACCAACAGAGCTGAAGGCAAATTAAAACAGGCAACTCTTATAAGCCTAAGCAAAGGTCAATTGACTGGTGACTAGGCTAAAGACTTTCCCCTTCTATCCACAATGTTTTCCTGTATTGGGCTTAAACAGATTAATCAAAATGCCAGAATCAAGGCTGGGCACAGTGGCTCATGCCTGCAATCCTATGGCTTTTGGGAGGCCAAGGTAGAAAGATGCTTGAGCCCAGGAACTTGAGACCAGCCTGGGCAACATAGCAAGACCCCATCTTAAAAATAAAAGATGCCAGAATCCAAAAAAAAAAAAAAGAATTCTGTAAAACACATGGACTAAGGCAATGAAAGTTTGATACTTTTGTTCTATATAAGGGATAACCAAGATTATACTAATCATTAATACATTTGAGTAAGATTCAAAAACGCTTTCAATTTTAACTTTTTTTTTGAGATGGAGTCTCATTCTGTCACCCAGGCTGGAGTGCAGTGATGCAATCTCAGCTCATTGCAACCTCCACCTTCCAGGTTCAAGTGATTATCCTGTCTCAGACTCCCAAGTAGCTGGGATTACAGGCACATGCATGCCATCATGCAGGCTAATTTTTTTCTTTTAATTTTTTTTTTTTTTTTTAGTAGAGATGAGCTTTCACCATGTTGCCCAGGCTGGTCTCGAACTCCTGACCTCAAGTGATCCATCTGCCTTGGTCTCTCAAAGTACTGAGATTACAGGCATAAGCCAGCACGCCTGTTTTTTTTTGTTTTTTTTTTTTTTTCTTTTTTTTCTTAATAGAGACGAGGTCTGACTATATTGCTCAAGCTGGTATCAAACTCCTGAGCTTAACTGACCCTCCTGCCGTGGTCTCCCAAAATTCAGGGATTGCAGGCGTGAGCCACCCAGTTTCTCCTCCTAGTAACATTTTTAAAACTTTTGTTATGAGGAAATTGCTTAGAGAAAGGTAAGAAAATCAGCTCAGCAACTGAACATTCTGTTCTAGCTTCTGAATAAAGATCACCACCTCAGATACAAATACTTCTTTTTTTAACCGGGTTGGAGCTCAGTTGATTCAATCTTGGCTCACAGCAGTCTCAACCTCCTGAGCTCAATTGATCTTCCCACCTCAGCCTCCTGAGCAGCTGGGACTACAGGCAAGCACCACCACATCCTATTAACTTTTGGAATTTTTTGTAGGAACAAGGTTTCACCATGTTGCCCTGGTTGGTCTTGAACTCCTGGACTCTAACAATCTGCCTGCCTTGGCTGAGATTACAAGCTTGAGTCACGTCACCAAACCTAAACACCTTTTTTTTTTTTCTTGAGGCAGAGTTTCACTTTTTCACCCAGATTGGAGTGCAGTGGCACGATCTCAACTCACTGCAACCTCTGCCTCCCAGGTTCAAGCAATTCTCATGCCTCAGCCTTCTGAGTAGCTGGGATTACAGGTGCCTGCCATCACGCGTGGCTGATTTTTTTTGTATTTTAATAGAGACAGGGTTTCACCATGTTGGCCAGGCTGGTCTTGAATTCCTGACCTCAGGTGATCTGCCTGCCTCAGCCTCCCAAAGTGCTAGGATTACAGGTGTGAGCCATCGCACCCAGACTTAAACGCTTCTGTTTTTAACATTTTAAACATTTTAACCTAGGCTGGGCATAGTGGCTTATGTCTATTATCTCAACACTTTGAGAAGCCAAGGTGGGAGGATCCCTTGAGTCCAGGAGTTCAAAACCAGACTGGGCAACATTGTGAGACCCTTTCTCTACAAAAAAATTTAAAAAATTAGTTGGGTATATGGTGGTGCACACCTGTAGTCCCAGCTTCACAGGAGACTGAGGCAAGAGGATCACTTGAACCTGGGAGGTTGAGGATATAGTGAACCATGATTGTGTCACTGTACTCCAGTGTGGGCAGGGCAGGGCGGTGCCAGGAAGAAGGAAAGGGAAGGAAGGAAGAAAAGAAGCAAGGGAAGGAAGGAAGAAAAGAAGAAAAGAAAAGAAGGAAGGAAGAGAGGGAGGGAGGAAGGAAGGGGGAAGAAAAGGGGGAAGGAAGGGGGGAAAGGGAAGGAAGGAGTAGGAGGAAAGAAAGGAATGAAAGAAAGGAAGAAGAAAAACAGAAATTAAACTAAAGCCTTGATAGAGAATGTGGTAGGGCAGGGTGGCTCACGCCTATGATCCCAGCACTTTGGGAGGCTGAGGTGGGTCAACTACTTGAGCCCAGGAGTTCAAGATCAGCCTGGGCAACATGATGAAACTCCATTTCTACAAAAAATACAAAATTAGCCAGACATGGGGTCGTGTACCTATGGTCCCAACTACATGAGAGGCTGAGGTGGGCAGATCATCTGGGCCAGGAAGGCTGTTGCAGTGAGATGTGATGGTGCCACTGCTCTACTGTTTGGGTGACAAAGTAAAACCCTGTCTCAAAAACAAATAAATAAAAAGACAGGCCGGGCGCGGTGGCTCAAGCCTGTAATCCCAGCACTTTGGGAGGCCGAGACGGGTGGATCACGAGGTCAAGAGATCGAGACCATCCTAGTCAACATGGTGAAACCCCGTCTCTACTAAAAAAAAAATACTAAAAATTAGCTGGGCATAGTGGCGTGTGCCTGTAATCCCAGCTACTCAGGAGGCTGAGGCAGGAGAATTGCCTGAACCCAGGAGGCGGAGGTTGCGGTGAGCCGAGATCGCGCCATTGCACTCCAGCCTGGGCAACAAGAGGGAAACTCCGTCTCAAAAAAAAAAAAAAAAAAAAAAAAAAAAAAAAAAAAAAAAAAAAGACAGAGGGCCAGACACAGTGGCTCATGCCTGTAATCTCAGCACTTTGGGAGGAGGCCGAGGCAAGTGGATAACCTGAAGTCAGGAGTTCAAGACCAGCCTGCACAACATGGTGAAATACCGTCTCTACTAAAAATACAAAAATTAGCCAGGTGTGGTGGTGGGTGCCTGTAATCTCAGCTAATTGGGAGGCTGACGCAGGAGAATCGCTTGAACCCAAGAGGCAGAGATTGCAGTGAGCCAAGATCGCGCCACTGCACTCCAGGCTGGGTGACACAGCGAGACTCCCGTCTCAAAGAAAAAAAAAAGGAGGATCTAATTCTTCATTAGTAATAAAAATTTACATAATAAATCAATATTAAATAAAACAGACCCCACATGTATAAAAATGAAACACATTACATCAAATGTTCTTTATGGTAATTTACCCTGTGCTTAAGCACAAATGATAGTTTCATAAAAGATAAGTTATTAACTTACTTTAGTGGGCAATGGACATTCATCTAGTAACAATGTTATAACAGCTGGTCCCAACGGATCTTCCAGTGGAATAACTCTAATTAAAGACTGGACAACATCCAACCATCCTTCATCTAAGAGCAAATCAAAAAGATTATATGATGGAGTCGCTATTTTTAAAATGTGAAAATATATAACTTATAAGGTCACACAAGATCAATTCACATTAAAAGAAACACTTTTGGCCTATAGATTTTTAGCAGCTAATATTTGGCATGGACATAATTATCAATTGCTAGTCATTGAGGTGGAGTAAAAACATCTTAAGTTACAGGAGTCTGGTGCTTTGTGGGTACTTTCATTTGGAAAAAGGTTAAGCTATGGTCTTGAGTTCTCACATTAAAATAATTTTAAGCATCTTATTTACTACATAGGAGTTAACTGAGAAAACGAAGTATACTCAGCAGTTGGCTTTGTTTTCAGAATGGTACTTAGGAAACAAAGGAACAAAAAATATCCTTGGCCAGGGGCTGTGGCTCATGCCTGTAATATACCAGCACTTTGGGAGGCTGAGGCAGGAGGATCTCTTGAGCCCAGGCGTACAAGACCAATCTGGGCAACACGGTGAAATTTTGTCTCTACAAAAAGAAAAATTGCTGAGTATTGTGGCATGCACCTGTGGTCCTAGCTACTTGAGAGGCTGAGGTAGGGGGAATCACCTGAGCCAGGGTAGGTTGAAGTATAGTTGAGCTGTGATCATGCCACAGCACTCCAGCCTGGGCAACACAGTGAGACTCTGTTTCAAAGTGTGTATGTGTGTGTATGTGTGTATGTATGTATGTATGTATATATGTATATATCTCCTCTCCATTCCAGAACAGATATAGTTATAGATATATATCCTCTCCATTCCAGAAAAGTATGGTCAAAGATCTGTCAACGATAAAAACAAAAGGGATACAATATGCATTGCCTATTACACCTATACAGGGAAATTTCCATACAGTAAGGGCTTTTTTCTTTGTTATGTATGCTAGCTTTTTTGGAGACTTATTTCAAAACAAAACAAAACAAAACAAAAGGTGGCTACATTTCTTCATTATTATATATTCATTATACAGTAATAAAAAAAAAACTAAAAATACCTGTTTCTGCCATTTCATGTAATGTTATCATTGAATAGGGAGGTTCCTGATCACTGAAAAAAAAAAAAAATTCAAGGCATTAAACCTGAGGAAATAATAAATGACAATTCCAAGTAAAAATTCAAACTGGAGTTGTGAGGGTAAAAAGAGACAGAAGGAATGAAAACACATGTAAGGAATGAGGTAGAGGAGACAACCTGAGCTATGACCTATAAGGATTAATGTGTACCGTATGTGCTTATTTCCATAGTCACTGTCCACAATGCCCACAAACAAAATGGGCAGGTGGGTACAGACAAGAACTAGTATGTGTCCTGAGGTAAAACCACAGGACTAAAACTGGAGACCACAGCCTACTCTCAGCTTTACCCTTAGAGGCTCAATGCCAACTGAGACAAGCTAGGAAGGTCAACATCATCTTCTTCATACTTACCTCAGAGAAATGCCAGGAAGAGAGATGACAATCCCATCTGAGGACTTATGGAAGCAAGGGCCTATAAACACATCTTCATTTTGAAGTTTCCTTCTGAAATACCACTACATGCTTATACTTCATAAAATGGTATTACAAGAAAACAATACCAAACTTAAGGAACTATTTAACATTCCAGACATTGCTCCAAAGTGGCATTATATACCTTAAGTCAGTGGTGTGATCCCAGAAATCTTTAAAAAGTGCTTCAGGGGAACTTCAATAATGAAATGTTTTCCACTAAACAATTCTAACTGCTTAACAACTCGCCACTTATTTGTTTACATATTATGGGTCTCTGTTTTACTGTGAGGAAAAAAACCCAAAAAAGCTATTGTCTTAACTTATTTAATCCTCAGAATAACCCTGTGATATAGGAATTAGCATGGTCATTTCATATACTCATTAGATGATGGCTGTTTAAATAATGTAATTGACTGATGCAAACATTTCTGAAGAATAATCTGGCAATAATAAAATTAAGTATGCATATATGCAACGGTTCCAGATAAATTTTTACACAGGTCTAAAAATCAATGTAGATTTGTGCTATTCATTGCAGTGCTATTTGTAGGAACAAAAATTTGGCAGTAACCTAAGTGACCATTACCAGATGAAAAATGTAACAAAATATAGTACTTTCAAGCATACAAAGGAATACTCTGTAGCAGTCAGAAGCAGTTGTAGATTTATATATAGCAACATAAATTTCAATGTTGAGTGAAGTTAAAAAAAAGAGGTTTGTATACCATGTCACTCTTTTAAAATATAGCAAGGGGGACCACGAGCGGTGGCTCACACCTGTAATCCCAGCACTTTGGGAGGCCAAGGCGGGTAGATCACAAGGTCAGGAGACTGAGACCATCCTGGTTAACACGATGAAATGCTGTCTCTACTAAAAATACAAAAAAATTAGCTGGGCATGGTGGCACGCACCTGTAATCCCAGCTACTCAGAAGGCTGAGGCAGGAGAATCACTTGAACCTGGCAAGCGGAGTTGCAGTGAGCCAAGAGTGCACCACTGCACTGCAGCATGGGCAACAGAGTTTCGCTCTTGTTACCCAGGCTGGAGTGCAATGGCGTGATCTCGGCTCACCACAACCTCCGTCTCCTGGGTTCAATCAAGAAATTCTCCTGCCTCAGCCTCCCGAGTAGTGGGACTACAGGTGTGCGCCACTATACCCAGCTAATTTTTGTATTTTTAGTAGAGACAGGGTTTCACCATGTTGACCAGGATGGTCTCGATCTCTTGACCTCGTGATCCACTCGTCTCGGCCTCCCAAAGTGCTGGGATTATAGGCATGAGCCACCGCGCCCGGTCAAAATTTTTTTTGCAATTAATTATTTTTGAGACAGGGTCCTGCTCTATTGCCCAGGCTAGAGTGCAGTGGAGCGATCACAGCCCACTGCAGCTGCAAACTCCTGGGCTCTAGCAGTACTCCGGCCTTAGAATCCTGAGTCGCTGGGACCACAGGCACATGCCACTGTGCTGGCTAATTTTTAAATTTTTTTGTAGAGATGGGGTCTCCCTATGTTGCCCAGGCTGGTCTTGAACTCCTGGCCTTGAGCTATCTTTCTACCTCAGCCTCTCAAAATGTTGGGATTATAGGTATGAGCCATTGTGTCTGGCCAAAAAATTATTATTCTTGAAGACTAACAAATGCTCCAATATTTTATGGAAAAGTCTAATATATTTCTAAAAATTTGTTTGTATTCACAGTACACTGTTTTATGCTTAATTTTTAAGGAACTAAACGAAACCAGATTTCTATAAATGTGACTATCAAATGTTTATATACTTAAATTTACTAGCAGGGCCTGAAGCAAAAATAACACATAGGTAACTATAAAAAATCCTACCATTTACTGAGCAACTGTTAAGTACAAAGCTCCACACTAAATGCCTTATGTACACTATCTCATGATAATCCTTGTAGAAACAGTATTATCCCATTTATAGATGAGGAATCTGAGGCTTTAAGAAGTAACTTATCCAATGTCATGCAGCTAGTAAGGCAATGGGCCAGAACTAGAATCGGGCCCATCATGGTCCTAAACTTTGTGCTCTTAACTACACAATCTTAAATGTTTCTTTCCACTTGAATGATGCCCTTTAATTTCACTGTTATTCAATGTGGGATTTTGTACTTAGAGGTAGACAAAGCAGAGAAAAGACAAAACAGGTAAAGGTGTGCCTTGCAGTTTCAACTGACATACTTCCTAAATGGGTAAGGATCAAATAAAGGATAATGAAAACTCTCCTTGACTTTTGTCCTTATGTTGCCAAGAGAGTTGCCTGTAGCCATGTTCTTGGTAAAACAACTTACCTTGAATCTGTGGTCAGTGGAATAGACAGGCATGCACCATTAACAGTGAGCCTTCATGAAACCATTTCCTACTGTAGCTAGCAGCATAAACTCACTCCATATCTACTCTACTCTATACATTTCCAGACAGAGCAGATGACAGCAAGCAAATCACCCAATCTTATAATTTACTCTGCCATCAGAGGAGAATTAAAATATTCTCCTTTGCCCTGTGAGTACAAGGCTTGGTGAGTATGTCCTAAGCAAACTGAAGGAGTCCTAAAAGTCATGGTTCCTGGCAGAACGCTTTTTATTACATTGGAGGTGACTGTGAGTCAGACACTTACTTATCTACAAGAGTTCGTATTACTGCCAGTGTGTCCAACACTAGCCCATCCACATTTTGTTTCTTTCTCCTTGGCTCGTGTGGTCCTCGGCCCCTCCTTGGTGGCCGAACAGGGTCCCGTGGTTGGCTCCTTGTGTCAGCAGTGGGTACTGCACTGTTCTCAGCCTGTTGCTGCTGGGTGTCAACACTGTCATCTGTTCCACTGTCATCTCGGCAGATACAGGAATTACCCATGGTAGCAGTGGCACCTCTATTCCCTAGGAAGTGGGCTATGTGCTCTTCAAGAGTCAACAGCAGACCTTGGCCAAGGCTTCTGCTTGCTAAGAACACCGCCCAACCAAAGACGATCATTTAGGTAGTTTTCAGTTTTCCAAGTACTGTTTTCATAATCTGGAGTTGAGGAATTTGCATCCTATTTGTTTTTAACAACTGAATGCCAAAGAAACTTGCAGAGTTTATTCCCAACATTATCAGCTACAGGGAATTCTGGTCATCCAATGGCAGTTCTAAAAGAAAATGAGAAAAAAGGAAAATGAACAGAAGATTCTTGACCACTTAACTACTCAAACTTTCCTAGTCTGATTTTATAGACATTAGGATTCCAATGAAGAATCACCTTTGGTTATTTTTATAGGTTTCCAATACAGAGAGATAGCTTTGGATAACAGAATTAGCAATCAATCAATAATTTCGTTTTATCGTTCTATTACAAAATTGACTGCCAAACCATATTCTTATAAACCACAGGAATTATCATTGATTTTTTAAAACCACAGGTATAGTTTTTCCTATCTATACAGAAATACATTAGAAGAATGTGTGCATTTTTTTCCCAAGGGCTCCTTTTATCATAAAAAAATGAGTTGTCTTTTTGTGTAAGAGGTAGGTGTTAAAAAGAAAAAAATATTTGAAAAAATGGTCTCCTTTCCTACTTTAAACCTATGGGATAATTTAAGAAGTTTCAAATAAAATATCTAATTACAGATGTTTGTTGTGGAAAAAAAAAGTTATGGACGGGCGCAGTGGCTCACAACTGTAATCCCAACACTGTGGGAGGCCGAGGTAGGCAGGTCACGAAGTCAGGAGATGGAGACCATCCTCACTAACACGGTGAAACCCTGTCTCTACTAAAAATATAACAATTTCGCCAGGCGTGGTGGCACGCGCCTGTGGTCCTGGCTACTTGGGAGGCTGAGGCAGGAGAATTGCTTGAACCAGGGAGGCAGAGGTTGCAGTGAACCGAGATTGCGCCACTGCACTCCAGCCTGGGCGACAGAGCAAGACTCCATCTTAAAAAAAAAAAAAGTTCTGATACCAATATGATAATACCATTTGATATGAAGGAGAATAAAAAGATAAGAGTTCCCCATTGGAAGCTCACTCAATAATTTACAGAATTCATACAAGTTGTTACAAAATGTTTGTTATGTAAGAAAACTTCGTTTTGGGAAAGGCAAATTGATGTCACAAAAGTTATATTTTCACAATGATCAGTTTGTTGCACATGTCTGTCACAAAGTTCAGAATAAAATGCACCAATTTATCTTTGCCTGAAAATACTGACTAAGCACCTTGTGCCAGGCACCACGCTGGACTAGGAGATAAAGATGAATAAGGAATAGTTCCTGCCCTTCAGGAATTCACGGATGGCCATTCTCATCCCATATCTTATGTTTATCATCAAAAAACCTAATGAAAGAACCAGCTCTTCATTAAGCTGATAAAATCTGGTTAGACTCTGGACGGAAGTAAAGATTTAGAAGCAGTAGACTTACGTGGACTTGCAGCAAAAAGTGAAAAAACAACAACAACAACAACAAACCAGGCTGACATCTGGAGAATAGGTCACATAAGAAATAGACCATGCTAGTATATATTCTCTATACAACATTTGGCTAGTTAATTCCGCATACCCTGAGCACTGGCCAGGAGTAACAGAAATAAAATTTATAATGTAGTAGAATTAGAAGAGAAAAATTACTTCCATTATTTTATTTACTTATTTTTGAGAAGGAGTCTCCCTCTATGACCCAGCCTGAAGTGCAGTAGCGTGCAACCTCCACCTCCCGGGTTAAGGCGATTCTCCTACCTCAGCCTCTCAAGTAACTGGGACTGCAGGTGCTGCCACCACACCTGGCTAACTTTTACATTTTTAGCAGAGACAGTGAAACCGTTTCACCATGTTGGCCACAAACTCCTGACCTCAGGTGATCTGCCCATCTTGGCCTCCCAAAGTGCTGGGATTATAAGTATGAGCCACTGCGTCCGGCCTACTTCCCCAGATTCATGGCAATTCTTTTTAGTATTTTCCCAGTTTGATTACTGCTATAGGGAAAAAAAAAAAAAAAACCAGAAGAAAAAGAGAGAGATGGAGAAAGTCTTCATTTACACACACACACACACACACACACACACACACACACACATACATATACCACATGTAATAAAATATATATAAAGAGGGAGAAGGCAAAAGGGAAGGGACAGAAAAGAATGGAATGGGACGGAATAAGAGAGGAGAAAGAAAAGGAGAAAGGAAATGAGAGGCAACAGACAGACATTTTCAGTATTAAGAGAGCAATGGCTGAGCCAAGTGATAGCACAGATGTTCTTGGTTCTCCCAAACCACTAGGGCTGTCTTCAAAATTTGGAGGCTGTACTGAAAAGGATGTAACTGAAGTATATAGGTAGGAATATGATGCAAGGACCTAGCTGGAAATAGCTTTTTACAAGAACACATCCTAAAGCAGCAGAGTCGAAATAATAACATTGTCATTACTGTGGGGACTGAGGATGATTCCCTTGAGAGGGTAGATAGCCAAGAGATTTCAATGCTTGAAAGAATACAGGAAACAGCTGGGTGTGGTGGCTCCCGCCTGTAATCCCAGCACTTTAGGAGGCCGAGGTGGGTGGATCAACTGAGGTGAGGTGTTCAAGACCAGCCTGGCCAACATGGTGAAATCCTGTCTCTTCTAAAAAAAAAAAAAAAAAAAAAACGCCAAAAATTAGCAAGGCATAGTGGCGGGTGCCAGCTAT
Organism: Saimiri boliviensis; assembly: GCF_048565385.1. NCBI lineage: Eukaryota > Metazoa > Chordata > Mammalia > Primates > Cebidae > Saimiri > Saimiri boliviensis. Next base: position 115,159,944 of record NC_133449.1, read on the forward strand.
TCAGGAGGCTGAGACAGAAGACTCACTTGAACCTGGGAGGCAGTGAGCCGAGATTGCACCACTGCACTCTAGCCTGAGGAACAAGAGCAAAACTCCATCTCAAAATAACAAACAAAGCAAAACAAACAAATATACACAAAAAAGAACAGAAGAAACAGAAACCAGAAATAGAAATAATTCTTTAAAGGGTCCCTGGAATAAATATCTACTAATCTTATAAATTATGCTGGTTTCTGAGGAAAACGAAAAAGCAACATTTAAGAGGCTATGCTCTGAGCCCTCTCACAGAAATTTCACTGAGAAGGGGCTGTTAGAATATTTCAGATGAGAAGAGGTAAAGAATTCAAGGTTTTCTGACAGTCTGGCTCTGGGCAGTAGTTCAGATGACTGTGCCACTAGAGTATTTACTTGAAATCCTAAAGTATTTTATTTTAAAAAGGCTTTAGAAATTTAAAAATATACACATTCATTTTAAAAACCTAAATGCTACACAGGTCTATGGAATGTGAAAACTCCTCTTCTACTCTACCTAGCCCATGCCTTTCCCAGAGATAACCTCTTAAAAGCTTCATGTGTTTGCTTCCGTATCTATTATCATATACTTACAAACTATAAATATAAACTATATATAAATATAAACAAACTACATATAAACTATAAATACTGTTCTATGATTTGCTCTTTTTGATTTAATACAACCTTCTATATCAGTTTCTATATCTATATCTATATCTATATATCTACCTCATGCATTTAAAGGCTGTATAGAAATTCATATTCTGGATCATCATAGTTTCTTGACCACTAAGCTATAAAAACTTGTGGCTAACTCATCTAACACATTGGGGATGGTAGAAGGGAGTAGTTCAGGATTAGATACAAGGGATCTATTCTGAGGAATGTGTCATCCCCTGGGGAAGTGCTCTCTAACTTCAAACTCCTTCCTCACAGTGGTAAGGGTCCTAGGACTATGCTCTGTGGTTGCCAGAGCAGAGGGGAACTCCACTGGCTTCTCTAATCCTCCAGAGCCTTTCCACACAATCTATATGAATGTGGGATGGAAAATAAGATACAAATGGTAGATTCAGTCCTAAATGGGGAAAACATACCTGAGGAAGGGAGGTATCAGGTACTAAAAATAACTGACAACGATTTGAGAATGTCAAGTTCCAGAAAAAAAAGCCCTGAAGGAGACAGAACAGGGATCCTATTGAAGTTCCGTAATTTCAGGGGGAAAAAAGCAAAAAGAATAGGGGATCCTATAAACTTAACAATTTAATGCCAATACATAAAGGTATTTAGAATAATTAACAAAAAACCATCTTGTGGGTGCCTGTAAGGAAAGAAGTTAAAAAGAAGTTTGTTGGATCTCAAATTCTTAAACTTTATCATTTTTTTCCTAAGGTTTTTATACACTGAATATAGAGTCATCTATGCAGATTTCCATTTAGTACAATTTTAAGGTGATTGGAAGATATCCAATACATGCAGGTATTTTTAAATATCTGACTAAATCTGATAGGCTGAGCATGGTGGCTCATGCCTGTAATCCCAGCACTTTGGAAGGCCAAGTTGGGAGGATTGCTTGAGCCCAGAAGGTTGAGACCAGCCTGGGTAATACAGCAAGACTCTATTTCTACAGAAAAAATTAAAAAGTTAGCTGGGTGTGGTAGTGCACACCTGTGGTCCCAGAAACTCAGGAGGCTGAGGTGGGAGGATCACTTGAGCCTGGGAGGTCGAGGGTGTAGTAAGCCCTGATGGGTGTCAATGCATTCTAGCCTAGGTGACAGAGCCAGACCCTGTCTTTAGGGACCAAAAAAAAAAAAAAAAAAAAAAAAAAAAAAAATCTGACTAAATATGGAGATAAGAAGACAAAAATTAAGGTTGCTTTTTTCCCCCATATTGAAGTAAAGTGCGTTTTGAGTCAGTTTCTTCCAAAAGAGAAATTAATTTTCTTTAAATGACCCAGAAAATGTCGACTATAAAATATGTCAAAGAAAATGAAGTTTTTAAAAAAACTTGAAATACTTAAAAAAAAAAAAAAAAGAAAAAAAGGATCAGCTGTGAAAACCAAGTGCAAAGAAGAGGTTAATTAGGTGGAGGAAGCTGTAAGGCATTTCACAAAGGAAAGCCTATGAAACATACAAGGAAAAAACAAGAGCTCTTACCTCTAAATATTTTGAGATGACTAAAATGTGCTTGACTAAAATGTGCTATGTCTGATGAACAAATGTATGTACTATGTAATATTAAGGAATTATAGTATCCATGTGGATTAGATTTGGTTGTACAGTCAATAATAATAGATGTATGACAGTTGATTAAGAAATTCCTAACACGTGCTTATATGTATGCAGACTAGATTTATAATGTATTGTTATATATGAATGTACTCTGTATGATGAAGCAATTATAGTACTATTTATTACTCATGGGGCTAGCAGAGTACTCTTGAGGGCTACAGCCACAACCAAGGCACATAAATGAACAGAGTATATGATCTTTCAGATTTATCTGATACTAAAAACCTATAGGTTTTCATTTGGAAATGGTTGTCATTCACGGTATTTTTTTGTACAGAGAAGTGACAACTGTAGGCGAAAGACTGGGTGAAAGTGAAACAATTACACTTTAGACAACTTTATCCATTCAAAAAAAGCATTATGTGGCCCACTTTCCAAGGACCACTGCTTTAAGACAATAAAACTCAGCTTACAGATTTTACAAACAATACCAGAGGCCACTATTACACTGGCTCTGTTGTCAGATAGACTACGTGAAAGTTCCAGCCCTGCAATATTTACTGATATGCATCCTAATTAACTTGACTCTCGACATACATTAAAAAAGAGACATAGTAATAGTATCTCACAGTGGGGATTAAGTGAAATAATGTATGCAATACATGTGGCACAGTGCCTAACACTTAAACTGGATTTAAAAAATGCAAGATGGATGAAACATACGGTACATGAATTACACCTCAATAAAGCTGTTTTTTAAATGCTTTAAAAAATGCAAGATGTTATTATAAAATAAGCATGTATCTAGACAGAAATAACTAAATAACCTGAGGAAGGGGGATTCAGGGGTAAAACTTGAGTTAAAAGCACTAAGAAAATCTTGGGAGGGATTGTAGCTTGATCATCCCATAGGTGGCATTAGAATCACTTAGGGTACTTACTAAAATGCAAATCCGTGGTCCTACTACAAACAGCCAGAATCAGAATTTCTAGGATGCTGGCCTAAGCTTGTATTTTCTTAAAAGCTCCCCAGGTGATCCTGATTGCAGCCACATTTGGAAATCACTGTATATAGAACCTACCACAGAACCTGGCACAGCAGGAAGGACCTACTGACTGAATTAGGGGGCAAACTGAAATACTAAAGGGTGATTCTTCTGGGGTCAAAAATGTTAATTTCCTTGTCCAGTAAAATGAACTGAGACTATCTCTGAATGCAGTCCTTTGGAGAGGTCAGCCTAAAAAGTCACTAGAATACAGTTAAATTCATAAGTGACATGTACAGCACCTATCAACACAAAGAAAAAAATGGCTCCATATATTTCCCATGAGATCCACCCTATGAAGCATCAAAAGGAACCTAAATGGTACCCTGTTTAGGGTAATATTATCCAGGGTTAAGAGACTGAACGGAATAGAAAACGAGTAAGATGAGATTATATAAAGGCAACACATCTGTAATATCTATATTCTTTACCTTAACTTCAAAGACAAAAACATTAGCTGGTGAAGTCAACTTTGAGACATAAAAAAACTAGTCACACAATTTAAATACACATCTGTGGCAATCATCAACTGATTTAATACTTTTTATTACTAGATGTCAGTGCTTAGTAGAAAGACTCCTATTATGTGCTAAATGGCAATCCTTTTAATATCATTATACTCTTTTTTATTTTATTTTTTGAGACAGAGTTTCATTCTTGCTGCCCAGGCTGCAGTGCAATGGCGTGATCTCAGCTTACTGCCACCTCCACCGCCTGGGTTCAAGCGATTGTCCTGCCTCAGCCTCCCAAGTAGCTGGGATTAGAGGTGTCTGCCACCATACCCAGGTAATTTTTGTATTTTTAGTAAAGACAGGGCTTCACCATGTTGACCAGGTTGGTCTTGAACTCCTGACCTCAGGTGATCTGCCCGCCTCAGCCTCCCAAAGTGATGGGATTACAGGCGTGAGCCACTGCACCCGGCCTAATATTATACTCTTTTTTTTTTTTTTTCCTTTTTTCTAGATGGGTTTTCACCACATTGGTCAGGCTGGTCTTGAACTCCCAACCTCAGGTGATCTGCCCGCCTTGGCCTCCAAAGTGCTTGGATTACAGGCGTGAGCCACCATGCCCGGCAATATTATACTCTTGTTAACAATTTTGCTGTAAGAGCATAATTATAATCAAATATTTCCTTTGCAAATCTATTTCTCTGAAGCGCAGTATTATTAATTTTGATTCTTGCCTTTTAAAGAAAGAAACAGAAGACTATTCATTCCATTTCTATATTATTTATGATTTATTCAATTTTTTACATTTTACATGTTTTTTTCTTTTTTCTTGGGGGCAAATGAAGTACCTAACACTTTATACTTTTTTTAAAGCTGCTCTGAGACAAAAAATAATCAAACTTAGGGTCTTGGTAAGTTTGGTGTTAAAAGCAGTAAGGTTCTAGTACTCAGTGTCTTTATAAAACACAGACCTCTACCATCATAAACAGCTCACCATGGAGACATCTGGCCAACTGGTCTAACCCTCTCTGACAAATGGTCCAGGAATCAATGATTCATCTCTTCAAATACTTGCTTGCATTCAGCCATAGTACAGATCAGTGAGAAAGAACACTTTTTCTTTGAAAATAGGATTTCAGACTTACACTGTCAAGGAAGGAAAAGCTGATTAAATGAGTGACCATAAATAAGAAAAGCCAGACTTTGGGCACTATATTATTGTTATAATCTTTACCTTATCATTCCAAAATAGTGTTAGAGGATGCAACATTTTTTTCCAACCTTCCCCCTCAAAAGCTAAGTCAAATAACATGAATAGTGAAATGTGTAACATACTGAAATTTTTCGTGATGTTCTCTCATTAGAAAATGTTTTCGGCTTTTTCCTTAAGTGTGTTAAAGCAATAGCTTCTATCATTACATTTACTCCCAATATTTTATTATGAAATTTTTCAAACATATAGATTAGTGAATTAAAGTTCTCTGTAAACTGTGAACTATATACCCACCACCTAGATTCTACTACTAACATTTTATTACACTTGCTTTATCACTAACCATCTCTATATCCAGCATCAATCCATAGTTTTTTTCTTTTTACATATTTCAAAGTAAACTATAGGCATCAGTATACTTCCCCTCAAATAATTCAGCATGCACAACGCTAATTAGACTTCAAGTTTTTAGGAGTCGAACTTACATACTATGAAATGTGCAAATCTTTTTTTTTGAGACAGAGTCTCATTTTGTCATACAGGCTCGAGTGCAGTGGCACAATCCCGGCTCACCCCAACCTCTGTCATTCATGTTCAAGCAATTCTCCTGCCTCAGCCTCCCACGTAGCTGGGATTATAGGCACACACTACCATACCTTGCTAATTATTGTATTTTTAGTAGAGACAGGATTACACCATGTTGGCAAGGCTGGTCTCAAATTCCTGATCTCAAGTGAACTGCCCGCATTGGCCTCCCAAAGTGCTGGGATTACACGTGTGAGCCACCGTGCCTGACCAGAATGTGCAAATGTTAAGCATAGTAAAGTGCTGAGTTTTATCAAATGCATATATCTGTGACTCAAACCTTACCAAGATAGAGAACATTATCTAGAAATACATTTGTTTTAAAAAATGCAAAAATTAGCTGGGCATGGCAAAGTGTGCCTGTAATTCCAGCTACTTGGGAGGCTGAGGTGGGAGGATTACTTGAACCTAGAAGGTGGAGGTTGCAGTGAGCAGAGATCATGCCACTGCCCTCAAGCCTGGGTGACAAAGAAAGACTCTATCTCAAAAAAAAAAAAAAAAAAAATCCTGCAAAACACCCCAAAGGCTATAATCTTCTTACTGAAGATTGTGTTTAAATGGGGAAAACTCTGAAGTCAACAATACTGATTTGGTAATGCAATAAGATTACACTTGCCAGTTGAAACAGAAACTACCTAAAGATGTTTCAACAAGAGTGTTTCTGTTTCTAGACTCTAAAGCCTCTGGTATTTTGTTGAAAAAGGTAAGAAGGGGGTAGATTGTGAAATATCTGGTTGGAATTTTACTTTTCTCCCAAAAAGAAAGGTTGCCTTGATAAAGTGTTTTTCCATGTCAGCCAGATGTCCAAAGCTGTCTATCTGGAGGTTTAAGTCACACTGACTACCATTATCCTGTGAATTGTAACCTTCAAAAGTCTGGGAAAAGCACTAGATGATTCTGACACTTCCCTTATGCACTGAGGATCTTTAAGAAAGCACACCTTTGAAAGCAGATATTTTTTTCTGGTTGAAAGAGTATCTGGGCAGGGCATGGCGGCTCATGCCTGTTAATCCCAGCACTTTGGTAGGCCAAGGCAGGCAGACAGCTTGAGCCCAGGAATTTGAGACCAGCCTGGGCAACATGGAGAAACCCTGTTTCTACAAAAAACACACAAATTAGTTGGCATGGTGGCTTGCACCCTGTAGTTCAGCTACTGGGAAGAGTGGTAGAAGGGGGAGGCTGGGTAGAGGTGGGAGGACTGCCTGAGCTGAGGTCAAGGCTGCAGTAAACCATGATCGCACCACTGCACTTCAGCCTAGAAAACAGAGTAAGATTTTTTTTTTTTTTTTAAAGAGTATCTGGAAAAATCCTCCTCTAAAATGCTGAGAGCTTTTTTAACCTAGTAGCGGTGCACCTGTGGTCAGAAAGAATTATAGAATATAGTCCTGATCTGAAACAATACAAAGGAGAAGAGACAAATCTTTTCAGCATTCAAAGAATGTATTCAAAATAAAATTTAGGCCTAGGATAGAGTAAGGAGTTTCTGGAAGCAAATAATAGAAAAAAGGGGAAGTAAATAATCCCTGCCTGAAGTCTTAAGAATTGAAAAATTTGGCCAGGTGCGGTGGCTCAAGCCTGTAATCCCAGCATTTTGGGAGGCTGAGGCGGGTGGATCACAAGGTCAAGAGATCGAGACCATCCTGGTCAACATTGTGAAACCCCGTCTCTACTAAAAATACAAAAAGTTAGCTGGGCATGGTGGCGCGTGCCTGTAATCCCAGCTACTCAGGAGGCAGAGGCAGGAGAATTGCCTGAACCCAGGAGGCGGAGGTTGCGGTGAGCTGAGATTGCGCCATTGCACTCAGGCCTGGGTAACACGAGTGAAACTCCGTCTCATAAAAAAAAAAAAAGAAAAGAAAAGAAAAAGAAAAATTTGCCTTGGACACCCCCAAAATACAAAAATACTAAGAAAGAATTGAGGTAAGTGCTTATGACGACTGCAGTACAGGGGAGAAAAACAAATGTAATATTCCATAGTACTTGTGGTTTTCCCTCCAGGAAGCCAAATTATAGATCATATAACTATGTTATTCAAATATATACAAATGTGAAGGAAAAGGATTTTTCTATCACAGAAAACTCTTTGCTATTAAGAAAAGCAAATAAAAATATATAAGCAGCATGAATGTCAACATTTTCCTTAATGATGTCTACTTTAAAGGATGTCTAAAACACTCATACTGCATACTCATTTGGATGCTTATTAGACTCTAATACGTAGTCAATAAATATCTTAGGTGAATTTATTCTAAAATCTGTAAAAACATAAAGCCTCTCCAAAATATTTATCATTTTGAAAAACTGAGACAACACCATTCAATAAATATATATCCAATGCGTATATGACAGGCAGTGAGGAAAAGATAAAAAAGGGTCCCTCATGCTCCCAACAAAGGGAGCTGGGGTTAGGGACAAATTTAGCTCCCTCCCCAAAGTCTACAGATAAAGCATCTACTAGAAGGAGGCCTCTCATTCCATCAGTTTTCCAGTGGAAAAGGAACTCAGATAACACTGAAATATCTCTGTGTGAGCAAGTTTTTAGGGGACTATACAAATCAGCAATAGCAAAAGGGGAATAGAGGATCTATCTTTGCATTGTAACACATTTATGTCTTACATTATAAGCCAAAATATTGTTAGTATAAATATTCTCGCCCACACAGTGAAAATTTAACCAAACACCTATAAATTAAACTGATAAATATGAAGCTAAATAAAAATTCTAATAAAAAAAGAGGAATCATGACGAAAAGCACGATCATTTTGAGACAATACAGATGACACACCCCAAATTAAGCACCCTTCCTGAATACTGCAGGAATCCCCATTCTGCGTATGACATGTGAGAAGCCTGTACTGGTGCCAGGTTTCCCAGGACAGACTTTCTGGGAGAAAAAAGTTTAAAGATCACAGTAAACTCCAATACTGCTATAGTTTTAGGTTACAAATACCATGTTTTAGTAATGCTTAATAATTCACTTGGTAGGTTATTAGTAAGTAGCCCTTAGGCATCTAAGTATGAACAACTATGAAACAATAAGAATTTAAAAAAAAAAAAGGAGCTATATTTCCCATGTGGAGGGATTAGGTAGGAACCACATTTTGAGAATCACTGCATTAATGGAACACCGGAGAGAAGGCAATTCTTCAGGAGGTAGAGGGATAAGAAAAAAACTAACACTGAACATTAAAGTATGAGGTAATAATATACTTGCTGAGTAAGGTGTTTCAAACCTTCTATTTGAGGTATATAGGACCTATGAAATTACGCCTGGAAACTATAATTTCAAGCAATCAGAAAGCTATGTGCAGAGTTCATTCCTTAACAAACTTAAGGAATATATAAATTCCATACTATTTCAAATGTATTCTCAGTTTTCAAAAGCTCAGAAACAAAGGGGAATGTTCTCTAAGAGCCTACCACTATATATAACTTTACCTGATTTAACCTTGTATATACATTTATCTAAAGTTACTGCTTTTACATATTTAACCAGCAACACTCCCTTTTGGAATGGACACATTTGTATATTTTTTCTACTCACAAAGGTTGGCAAGAAAAGGATTTCAAAAGCTGACTTGCTGAATGATAAACTAAAGGAAAATATTCACTCCTTTGCATTTAAGTTGTAGAAGTCCCCTGCCAAAGGTTGTGGCCCAAGTTATGGCATTTATTTCTTTGTGATTATTCTGTTTTTCAGTTTTCTTATTTGAATATCAGAGGAAAAACTACCCAAATTCAATGGTAACTGCCTTGAAAATGCCACAAGTTTGAAGAGAAGCTAAATCCATAGTTTATTATTCCCAAATAATTCTCTTGAAATAGATTGCTGGTTCCATTGCATTTCCCATTTGTGTTGACTGCTGACTTTTTACTTATTTTGCAATCCTGAGACTATCACACCCTACTTTACAAGGATCCTACTAAAAAATACAAAACATTTCCTATTTATTTATTTGAGACAGGGTGTTGCTCTGTCGCCCAGGATGGAGTACAGTGGCTCACTGTAGCTTCAACCTCCCAGACTCGAGATTCTGCCACCTCAGCCTCCTGAGTAGCTCAGACGATCTGCATGTGCCACCATGCTGGGCTAATTTATGTATTTTTTTGTAGAGATGGATGGGGTTTTGCCATGTTGCCCAGGCTGGTCTTGAACTCCTGGGCTCAACTGATCCTCCCACCTTGGCCTCCCAAAGTGTTGGGATTATAGGTGTGAGCCATGGTGCCCAGTCATAACTTCCAGTTTTAAGTAGTGTAATAGTGATTACTGTCCTCAAGAATTCCTAACATTTTCTCCAAACTATACAGAGTGTGAAAAAAAGTTATATTTAAAAAGATGCAAAGGGATTTCCCATTTCATTGCAACAAATTACTTCACTGTTAAGAAAAGTATATATACTTTTTGATAGGCTAAATTAAACTCACTTGCCAGGCATGGTGGCTGACACCTGTAATCCCAGCACCTTGGGAGACCAAGGCAGGTGAATCACTTGAGCCCACATGTTTGAGACCAGCCTGGGCAAGATGGCGTAACCCTGTCTACAAAAAGTACAAAAACTAGCCAGGTGTGGTGGCTCGCACCTGTAGTCCCAGCTACTTGGGAGGCAGAGGTGGGAGGATCACCTGAGCCTGTGAGGTAAAGGCTGCTGTGAGCCACGATTGTGCCACTGCACTCCAGCCTGAGAGACAGAGTGAGATCCTATCTCAAAAACAAAACAAAAACAAAAACAATCATTTGTTAAACTTTTGCCAAAACCTACCTCTTTTTTTTTTAGGCTCCAGGCTCCACAGTGCTACATAACTTAAAGATTTGTTTTTTACCCCCAATTCAGTACAGATTAACACACTATTACACAAAATGCTAAGTTTTTATTTCCCTTTGACACTTGCTAAATGAAAGGTTATTTTGCTGACGAAAGCAGAAGTCCACATACAGTGTGCTAGGATACCACCTATAATCAATAACTTAAAAATAATCATTGAGGGAGGGACATGGTGGCTCATGCCTGTAATCTCAGCACTTTGGGAGGCCGAGGTGGGCAGATCACTTTGAGCTCAGGAGTTCAAGACCAGCCCAATCAACATGGTGAAAACTTGTCTCCACTAAAAATACAAAAATTAGCCAGGTGTGGTGGTGCATGCCTGTAATCCCAGTTACTTGGGAGGCTGAGGCAGGAAAATCGCTTGAACTGGGAGGCTGAGGATATAGTGAGCAGAGATAGCGCCACTGCACTCCAGCCTGGGCAACAACAGGGAAACTTGTCTCAAAAAATAAATCACTGAGCTCAGAAAAAAGCCTAACACAGAAAGACATTAAGTAATAGGTTAGGGCAACATGCATCCTGGGAGATCAAAGAATTCACAACAATCACTGGTTACACTTTTTAAAAAGACCCACTGATTGACAGAGCATGGTGGCTCACACCTCTAATCCCAGTGTTTTGGGAGGCCAAGGCGGGCGGATCACGAAGTCAGGAGACCGAGACCATCCTGGCTAATATGGTGAAACCCCGATAAATACAAAAAAATTATCAGGGCGTGGGACATGCCTGTAGCCCTAGGGCTGAGGCAGGAGAATCACTTCAATTCAGGAGGTGGAGGTTGCAGTGAGCCAAGATTGCGCCACTGCACTCCAGCCTGGGCGACAGTGGGAAACTCCGTCTCAAAAACAAACAAAAAAAGACCCACAGATCACAAAAACAGAAAATTCAGAGCAGCAGAAAATTGACTTCGAAAGGCCGGGTGTGATGGCTCATGTCTGTAATCCCAGCACTTTGGGAGGCTGAGGCAGGCAGATCACCTGAGGTCAGGAGTTCAGGACCAGCCTGATCAACATGGAGAAACCCTGTCTCTACTAAAAACAGAAAATTGGCCAGGTGTGGTGGTGCATGCCTTTAATCCCAGTTCCTTGGGAGGCTGAGGCAGGAGAACTGCTTGAACCTGGGAGGTGAAGGTTGCAGTGAGCCGAGATCACGCCATTGCACTTCAGCCTGGACAACAAGAGAGAAACTCCGTCTCAAAAAAAAAAAAAAAAAAATTACTTCAAAAAAAGTCCCATATATATTGCCCGATATTTGGAAAACCTTCTCTAACAAGTACCATGAACCAAACACTAGTAAGATATCACACAGGGACACAAGTCTCTTATCATCTCATAGAGGGATCTACAAAGCAAGATACCGTTCCAGGAAATACAAACTCTACATAAGGAGAAAAATACAGAGAACCACTGTGCAAGAAAAATTTAAAAGTAACTTCCTAAAGCAAGCTTATAATTATGTAACCAGGAAAAAAAAAGTGACTTCCAACGTGCCTCACAATCTATAGGCTGGGGCTACAAGGCGTGGAGGAAAAAAGGCAGTCTTTACAAATCACAACCGAGGGAACAAGCATGATATTCACTACCTGTAGACATCTAAAAGCCATGCATATATATGTGCAAAAGGGGGAGGAGGTTTACAATGTAGATCAAATTACTTAGAGAAAAATTTCAGCTGTCGGGGGAAAAAATTCCTGAAGGAAAAAATATTTCAGTGCTAACTCTTGCCAGCACCATAAGAAGTTCAAAGTAAATGAAAACTCTGAGAGCAAAAGCTGAAAATCCTACCCCCCCCCCCCCCGCCCGTCTAAGCAGAGTTCGAAACCATGGGTTTAGATCCTAATATGACCTAAGAAGCTGTGAACCTTGAAGCTTTCAGTACAATATGGCTCCCAGCACTCCGCAGGTGACAGACAACAACCGTATTAATCTCACCCCTTACCTCTACATACTGCTTTACAGTTTAGAAAGTGCCTTCACTTTTATTCCTCAACAGCAACCCATTTAGTGGTAGAATCACAGTAACTTACGTGTACGCAGCTTGTAGTTTGCACTTTCACACACTGCGCCGGCTATTTCACAGAAGAGACTTAAGGAGGTTAAGTCACTCCACTAAGCACAAACAGATGGTAGGTGAGGAGCCTAGAAAACTGAGGGATTCTACTCAGTCAATAATAGACACTTCCAACCCTTCAAAGTTCAAAGTACAACACTCCAGGGGGAGCAAACTCACTCAGAGAACTGTACAAGACAGGACCTCAGAGTCTCAGCCGACCGTCTGTGTGTCGGTCGGTTTCCCTTCCCAAAGACGGGAAAAGTGAGGCAGCAGGCAGAGACAAACGCCTAATTTGAAGTCACGCAGGGGGTGTTGGTGGGATGGGCTCTCCCCACCCCACTCGGGCTCTAAGCCCGGAAGCAGCTGGATCCTGTGTCTGAGACACCTGGTTGATCTCCAGAGAGGGGGAAGAATTCCCGTTTCCCTCTCACTATTTCCCACTCGGGCTTTCTTATGGATAGAGGTGTCTTCTTCTCATCACCGCCCAAAAACCTCCTCTCCCCAAGGTCCTTACCACATTTCCAGCTCCGGCCTCTGTAGTAGAATTCTGCTAGTTCTGGTTCCTACCTCCTAGCCCCATTCTCTGCCTCTCGATCCCAAGGCGTTTCGAAATCTCCCCCCGGAGGTCTGCCTCCCACCCGGGCCACCTAGACCGCAAACTCCACAAAAGGAACCCTCCCCAACGCGTCCCCTCGTCTACCCTTTCTGTCCCGGGCACCCCTGAGTAGGTCAGGACCCCCTCAACACCAGGAGCCACCGCAGGAGCTAGATCCCTGCCTCTCACCTGGGCCCCGTTAGCTGCAGCCTCCTGAGAAGGGCGACCCCCAAGAACCCTTCTGGTGAGGACCCCCGAAAGAGGGAACACCCTCTTCGAGGAACCTCTTCAGATCCCTCAAGCGCGGGCCTCTGTGGAAAACCTCTCGGCTGTTTCTCGGGTTCTGACCAACGCCACCCCTCTCCCGGGCCCTTTCCCAGAGCTTGCCCCGGCCCCAGTCCGGTCCGCCCGCCCCAGGCTCGAGCGACGGTTCCCCTCCCTCACAGACATCCCCAACCCTCAGACTCCCTCCCGCTCCGCGTGCCCAGGGGGCTTTTCAGAGCAGCACGGTCGGGCTGCGGCACTGACTTTCTCTAGCTCCTGGGTCCACCGGAGGGAGGGGGCGGCGGCGGCGACGCGACTCCTTTGTGACAGGTCCGAGAGAACGGTAAAGATGGACGCGAGGCCACGGCGCTGCCATTACGCGCAGGGCCCACCCCCGCTTCGTACCGCCCTGGCCCTCCCTCAGTCCCCTAGGAAACGCCCCTTTCTCGGTGGCAGTCCCTCTCCTTGACAGCCAATCGCCTTTCAAAATTTGTGTCACGTGATCAGGGGGACCAGCCCGCCCCCCAGGCGTACACTGGCCAATCCTCATCCTGAGGCGTGAATGACCCAATCAAGTCTCTCCGGCTTGCTTGCGGGGTACCGGATTTCCATCGGGCTCCAGGGGAGGAAGAGCTCCTCGGATTGGGTTACGTCGCCGGAAGTGGGGCGGGGCTTTATTGTGGCGGTGAGGAACAGGAAGCCCTAAAGGGTCAAAAGGAATACAAAAGCAAAGGCTACTTTCTTTTTTTTTTTCTCTTCTTTCATTTCTGCCTTCCTCTGTTTCTTTCTTTCTTCCTTTCTTTTTTTTTTTTTTTTTCTTTTTTAAGAGCGAGAGGCTCTGCGGTGGCGGTTTGGGGTGGGCGCCGCCGAGGTGAGGGCGTCTCGCCTCCCGCGCGCTGGTAGGTGAGTGCGGCCTCGGTCCTGGCCTGGCGGCGACACCTGGGTTCCAACTTCCTCGCTGAAGAGATGGGGAGCTGCGGCTGCTGTTAGGGTTAGGGCCAGGCCTGCTTGCAGTCCGCGCACCCGCCCAGTGTCCGGAGTCGCCGGAACCAGGGGCTTGCGGGCCGAACCTCAGGGGAGACAAGGGTGCCGGCGGGAAGGCACCTGGGTCGCGGGAGGACCCTTTCAGGCGGGCCCAGCACTGCCTGGCATTTTTGTGGGTTTTCTCCACTTTTCTGCTAGGTAGGGCCACCCGGGCTTCGAGTGAGTAGCAGGCTCTGTTCCAGAGGTCTTGGAACAGGTCCAGGTTACTCACTCCTATGTGCGGCGCCTGATTGGAAATGGTTGAATCCCAGAATGGAAGTGCAGGATGGGAAGCTCATTTACTGTGTGCCATGTACCGGTTGCTGTGCCAAACGCATCTTCTTCTGCGGAAAACAAGCCAGCTGGCCCGTTTTGCAGAAAACTTAAGGAACAGAGACGGAGAGTTGAAGCGTCATGCTTGGGAGTTGGTGGTTCTTGTGACTGTCAGTCCACACAGAGGAAAAGGGGAGACCTTGTTGGTTCGCAGTAGTGGTTCTTAAACGTTACTGGAAAACAAGATCTCCTGAGGCCCTTTTTAAAATGCAGATTCTCAGACCCCCGCACCCCAGGTAGTGCGACTGGGCAGTTCAGGAGTGGGACCCAAGAAGCCAAATGCGAGTCTGGTGGTCGGAATTCCCGATGACCTCTTGGGTACCACCTGTGAGATAAGATTTGTCGATTCTTCAGTTATTTGGTTTATTCATGTGTTCGCAGGGACATCATAAGACGGAAGGTACTCTTCTGAAATCTTTGAAGGGAATCAGCGTGTAGACTCTTTTTTGATACAAAGTGTTGAGCCGACAGCAGGTTTTACAGTCTTTTAGTTAGATGGGTTGCGAACAATTTGTAAGGGTCTGAAAGTAGAGGCTGCCCGATTATCTTTCTCAGCTGAAGTCTTCATGCTCTTACCCTGTGGGGAAGTGCTTCATGGGATAAGAAAGGAATAACTGTGTCAAAACCATTTAGTTGATTATCAGTCTTCACTTTCATCTTCCAAGAATCGTGATACTTGGTTAGAGTCAAGCTGCTTTAGGTATTGAAAACCACGTATGTGGTAAATCAAGTAACTTAAGTGCAATATAAGTACAGGGTCATAGTGTAATTATACCTTTATGGAAGCTTAATTAAGCATTTTCAACATGTTCACTATTAATCACGTTTTGAACATACTTTGTCTTCCTTCTTCAATATTGTTTCACTCCACTATAGAATGTATTAAGATTGTTTTGTCTAAAATCAAGTGTAGATAAGTTTTAAAAAAGATTGTCTTTAGTTTTCTACGTTTCCACTATTTTGTATGGAACCATGGGTTTGTTTTTATTCGATTTGTTTGGTATTTATTAGACTTCTTGAATCTGTGCATTAGTGTCTTTCATTCTGTAAAATTCTCAGCCATTTTATATGCATATATTGCTTCCTCCCATTGTTTCTCTATATTCTTTATTGATTTAACTAAACCTTTTCACTCTTTTCTCTATATCTCTTACTCTGTTCTTCCATACTACATTCTGGATAATTTCCTTATTCTCAAGTTAATTCCATTGTTATTAAACTTGGCCACTGAAGTCTTAAATTCATGTATTGCATTTTTTAGTTTCTGAAGTTCTGTTTGGTTTTTGACACTTTTATAGTTTCCTATTTCTCGCTATTAATTTTGAGGCTTAATTTTATTTATTTAAACGTGGAAAGCATAGTTGTTTTTATAATCTCTGTTTAATTCCACTGTCTCAATTCCCTTTGGGGGTCTGTTTCTGTTGCCCATTATTCCTGCTGTTTTACTTCCTACTTCATCTTTACCTTGAAGCTGTAGTTCTTTCAGGTACCAAATTAAGATGGAAAGAGAGGTAGTTGTCAGACTTCACTCCCTGGATTGGCTCCTGGCTTGAACTTGTTTCTATTATCTCATAAAGGCACTAAAACTTTAGCTTTTAGGTCAGATAAATCCTTAGGATGAAATTCATTTTGAACATACGGCTTAATTTCTGGTTTTCACCTTCTAGATTGTGTCCAAATTCTTTACCATCTTACTAGCGTTTTTAAGAATTATTGTTTTTGGCCAGGTGTGGTGGCTCACTGGCTCATGCCTGTAATCCTAGCATGTTGAGAGGCTAAGGTCGGCAGATCACTTGAGGTCAGGAGTTTGAGACCAACCTGGCCAATATGGTGGAACCCTGTCTCTACTAACAATACAAAAATCAGCCAGGCATGGTGGCAGGTGCCTGTAATACCAGCTACTCAAGAGGCTGATGCAGGAAAATCACTTGAACTCAGGATGTAAAGGTTGCAGTGAGCCAAGATCATGCCACTGCATTCCAGCCTGTGTGACAAAGCGAGACCCTGTCTCAAATTTAAAAAGGGGGTTATTATTTTTGACAAATTTCCAGCATATTTAGTGCATTTAGTACAGAGGTGGAGAATTGGTCTCAATTACCTAGCCCACTGTTTCAGGAAATGAAAATCTCCCGGTATTCTGATTTTTGGAATTTGAAATTTGTGTGATTTCCAGCACCCTTAAGTTAAAGACGGTTATTCTTCATTTACCTAACATTTCCACTGCTTTTCACTGTGCGTCATCACAGCCACTATGAAAGTTAAGCTTCCCAATGTTTATTCTAGTCTTCCTTTCCCAATTCCTTAGTGCTTAGCATCTACTCCTCTTACGGCCTGTAACCTAGTTCTACTTTTCCTTAAACTGCTGTATGCCAACCTTACTTCTTTTACTGAATGAATGTAAGTTCCTCACTTGCCTGTTTAGTACATAGCATTGTATCTTGCACGTAATAGGTTCTCTGTAAATATTTGCTTAAAGAAACATTTTTTTTGTTTTGTTTTTTGAGATGGAGTCTCGTTCCCATTGTGCAGGCTGGAGTGCAGTGGTACGATCTGAGCTCATTGCAACCTCCACCTCCTGGGTTCAAGCGATTCTCCCTCTCCCTCCCAAGTAGCTGGGATTACAGTCATGCACTGCCATGCCTGGCTAATTTTTGTATTTTGAGTAGATATGGGGTTTTGCCATGTTGGCCAGGCTGGTCTCGACCTCCTGACCTCAGGTGATCCACCCCCTTTGGCCTCCCAAAGTGCTAGGATGACAGGGTGCGCCACCTCGCCTGGCAAAAAAAAAAAAAAAAAAAAAAAATTAGTTGGCCTTGTCTGGTTTTTGTGATGCAAATCCTTTTTTTTTTTTTTTTTTTAAAGGAAACAGGTGTCTTCTTATGTTGCCCAGGCTGGCCTTGAATTCCTGGGCTCCAGCAATTCTCTAGTCTCAGCCTCCTGAGTAGCTGGGACTGTGTTGTTGTTGTTGTTTTATTTTGTTTTTAATTTGGTCTTGGAGTGGTGTTACATAGGGTGGGGGGAGGGAGGATGGAGTATGACTTGAGATGTGGGTTAGGTTCTGAAGCCAGCCTAGATGACAAAATAGCGTACAAGCAAAGCCACCCTTGAAATCTCTCAGGGAGGCAGCATGTTGATTGTAGGAATACCAGTGTTGCAGCATTCTGACACAGTCAGTGTGATATTGTAAAATACATATTTGGTCTTGGTCTCTGTCTCCTGTGGCATACAACTCTTATAATTTTTGGAATCTCTAAAATGATTGGTGTCATTTTATATGTTAATTAGCTGACTGGTGGCTGGCCGCCCTGGGTAGCTTTAGGATGGGGGCTGGTCACTTGAAAGACCCAGGCAGGATTAGAGGGTTGGGATTTGCAGCCCCTCCCTGACGTCCAACCTCTGGGGAAAGGAGAGGGCAGAGGAGCTGATGATTGTGTTGACCACTAGTGGTCACTGGTTTAATTAATCATGTCTAAGGAATGAAGTTTCCATAAAAACCCACAAGACTGGGTTTAGGGAGCTTTAGGATAGGTGGGCATGGGAAGTTCCTGGATGATGGTGCACCAGAGAGTGCATGGAAGCTCTGTGCCCTTCCCACATGCCTTACCCTATGCATCCCTTCATTTGTATCCTTTGTAATATCCTTTGATAATAAACCAGTATATGTAAGTAAAGTGTTCCTCTAAGTTTTGTGAACTGGTCTAGCAAATTAATAAAACCTAAGGAGGGGATCATGGAAACCCCGATTAATAGCCAGTTGGTCAGAACCACAGGTAAAACAACCTGAGTCTTGTGTTTGGCATCTAAAATGGAGGCCAGTCTTGTGGGGCTCAACCCTCAACTTGTGGGATCTGAAGCAGTCTCCATCCAGGTAGTTAGTGTCAGTTGAAGTGAATTAGGACACCCCACTAGTTGGTGTCCACTGCAGAATTGGTTGATTGCTTGGTATGTGGGGCCATATCCCTCACAGAAGTATACTGTTTTGATTGTTGAGTGAGCGAATAGGAAAAATACTTTGGTTTGGGTTTTTTTTCTCTGTCCTCAGGCAGTTTTCTTTCAGCTTTGGAAAAAATGGCTGTTTTTCTTCCTGTGAGCCCCAGATGAAGTTGTCAGTTTTTATTTGGGAGTCACAATATGTAAAAAATACACAGTGAATACAATCATGCATAGTGAGGGATATTTATATTTGGAGAGGCGCATGTGAATGAGGATCAGCTAAGGGAACCGATATTTAAATTAGTTATCTTTCTTCTAGTGCGTGTAGATGAATTCAAGATCAACGCACATATGAGACTCTACTTTTGCGCTGTGGAAAGATAAACAAATCAATATATATTTTTTTTACTTCTTTTTTTTTCCCCTCCAAGACAGGGTATTGTGCTGTCACCCAGGCTGGAGCCCAGTGGCCCTCATAGCTCACTATAGCCTGGAGCTCCTCAGCTCAAGCCATCCTTCCACTTCAGCCTCCTAAGTAGTGCACCATGACACCTGGCTAATTTTTAAATTTTTTTTTGTAGAGACAGAGTCTCATTGTGTTGTCTGGGCTGATCTTAAACTTTTGGCCTCAAGTGATGCTCCCACCTTGGCCTCCTACAGCTTTGGGACTGCAGGCATGAGCCACTGTGCCCAGCCTGTTTGCCTGTTTTTAACAGAGATGAGGTCTCGCCATGTTGCTCAGGCAGGTCTTGAACTCCTAGGCTTAAGCAATTCTGCTTCAGCTGCCCAAAATGCTCGGATTGCAGGTGTGAGCTGCTGCACCAGGCCTTAATTTCTTTCTTTCTTTCTTTCTTTTTTAAATTTGAGACAGAGTCTCGCTCTATTGCCCAGGCTGGAGTGCATGACGCAAAATCTCAGCTCACTGCAACCTCTGCCTCCTGGGTTCAAGCGATTCTCCTGCCTCTGCCTCCCGAGTAGCTGGGATTACAGGCGCGTGTCACCACACCCAGCTAATTTTTGTATTTTTCGTAGAGATGGGGTTTCACCATGTTGGCCAGGCTGGTCTTGAACTCCTGACCTTAAGTGATCCACCCACCTTGGCCTCCCAAAGTGCTAAGATTACAGGTGTGAACCACCGCGCCTGGCCGAATTTCTTATTGTGTGTGTTTCATAGATACCTGAAAGGTTATTACAAATTGTTCTTGCTCCTTATGATAAGCATTTAAAATATGGATTAAATTGCTTTTTCTTTGGTCTAGGTTTTAGATTCTTTTAGTCTCCTTTGCCACTGGAGTATGTTAAATAAACTTCAGTGTTAGAATATTGACTTTACTTTGCCTAGTAATAAATACTAACAGCAGGCTCTCTGTTAGTAGTTGTCATTCTCTAAAGAAAATTTATGATATAGGAAAAGTCAGCTAAATTTTTAAAAATCTAAATTACTGTATCTTGGTAGAAGTGCCTTCTGGCCAGAAAACAGTCTTTATTTGGAATATAGTTGAGTTAGCCAGATGGCCAATTCCTCTTAGTTGCTGTCCTGCATTTTGAAGTATAATGTGACTTGAACATCAGAGTAAAAAACTTTGGAAAGTAATAATCTATATTTATTGATAAAAGTAAATGGATTGACCTATTGCTTTTGCTACTCAAAGTGAAGCCTTAACACAGGAATCTGATACTGGTGTGTTTTTACATATACAATCTATGTAATTTTAGAATTAGAAGTATATGGTGGCCAGAATGTAATACTTAAGCAGTAAACATTTAAGTAGTTTGCCATCACAGAATTCAATTCCATAGGAAACCAGATCTCATTAATTTGTGTCATGGCACCAGGTAAATGGAGTCATTTTTCAAGTAAGGAATAGCAATTATTTGGTGAACAGCAATGTAAGTTTTGTATTTTAAAACGTGTTTAGTGTGCTATTTAAGACACAGCCCATTTTGTCCCCGACCCTGGGAATTAAGTACCACAGTCTCCACTATAAACCCAGTAGTTCAGTATTTAACAGTTACTTTGGCTTGAAATATAAGAACTTTCTTTTCCTGACTATCAGGCAGGTTTGAAACCATGTTCTTTATTTGTGCCAATTTGAACTCTAAATTTTGGTGGACAAAGTGAATTTTGAAATGGTTTTAGTTTTCCATGAATTCCCTATTTGAATCACTTAAATAAATCCTTTAAAAAATAACATAATGTTTAGTTTGATAATTAAACTTGAGTCACTTTGAAAAACATGTGAGTAAAGGAAAGCTGACAGCATTTGTTTACTCTTTCAAAAATGGAACACAGTGACGGCAAAATAAGCATTCCTAGTGTAAGTCCTCTGCATTCCTGCAGGGATCACAGTTAGAGCCCATATCCCTCATATCCCTGGACTGTTTGTCCTTTGTTTTGTTTTTAATTACTCTAGCAAACAAAAGAGTAAAAAAAGAAACTTGTGAAAATTTACCTAGATAGTAGGAATTAGAATTCAATACAATCTAATTTTCTAGCTTCTCTATCTATTTCCAGCAGGTCAGTAAATGACAGGTACTTATCACTTCTTTATTATGGAATAAGCAGCCATTTGGACTTTTCAAAGAAAAATGCTGTCTGCATCAAGTACTGATTTCTCAGGTTAAATGACAATTTTTAATCAGAAAAGTAGCAGTTATTTTTGAAAGGTGATATCAGTTATACAGTAAAGGGATTTAATTTTTGGTCCTTTGTTTCTTATTGAACAAATTATATGGTGTTTGAATAGAATTCGCATGATACTGTCACTAAAGCAAATACTTGCTTAATGGCTACCAATCTCTATAACTTAACATTGGACAGTACCTAGGAATATTCATGTGAATTCATTCCTCCCTGCTCAGATTCTTTAGCTCCTCATGGTTGGTTTATTCAGTAAGTATTTGGTCTATACCTAATAATATGCCAGACACCGTGTTAATAATAATAAGTACTGTAGAGACAAAGAGCTGTTGGAACAGTCATAGATGATAAAACACAATGAGTAAGAGCTGTAGTAGAGTTATGAATGATTGTAGCAAGAATACAAAGGAAGGAAATGCATATTAACTACTCTAGGAGGTCCTGGAAAGCTTCATAAAGGAGATGGTCTTCAGTCTGATTCTGGCGGGTGGAGCAGCAGTTTGCGTGGGGTGAAAAGAAAGCAAGGGCATTCCTGGCAGAGGGAACAGCCTGAACAAAGCTATGCAGAGAATGAGAAAGTGCCAGAGAATGAGGATCTACAGGAAAAAAAAGTGCTAATTTGAAAAAAGATGCATAAAGCAGTCTTATGTTTTAGTCTAGTCCTTTTACAGAAATTTATTACTATGTGTGGCCGTCTAACTTGGCTTGTTTTCTTTCTTGGGGGGGATCAAGGGAATGCCAGAATTATATTAGTTTTATTATTAATTTATTGAGACAGGGTCTCACTCTGTTGCCCAGGCTGGAACACAGTGGTGCTGTCATTGCTCACTGCAGCCTCAACCTCCTGGGCTCTACATGATCCTCCCACCTCAGCCTCTGAGTAGCTCAGACTACAGGCACAGACTACCATGCCTGGCTAGTTTTTAAAATTTTTTTGTAGAGATGGGGATCTTGCCTTGTTGCCCAAGCTAGTCCTCCTGCCTTGGCCTCCCAGAGTTTTGGGATTATAGGATGAACCATCATGCCCAGCCTGAATTAAGGTAATTAGTTTTAAAGAGCAGGCTTCTGTAAGTGTGCATTAGTTTTGATGGTGTGACTATGTTTTCAGAAGACCAACCCACTGAGAGCTGATGAGAAATATATTTCTTGTCCTCTTCTTGCCCCTGCAATGCTTGTCTTTAAATGTTTTTTATTTTTTTAAATATATGCTTTTGCTTTATGTCTTATTTTCATTAACCAACTGATTTCTGGTTTTGTCCCTGTGTGTATAAGATGATAGTCTGGGCACAGTGGCTCATGCCTATAACCCCAGCACTTTGGCAGGCTGAGGTGGATGGATTATATTGCTTGAGTCCAGGAGTTTGAGACCAGCCTGGGTAACATGGTGAAAAAAAATACACAAAAATATTAGCCAGGTGTCGTGGTGCATGCCTGTATTCCCAGCTACTCGAGAGGCTGAGGCATGAGAGCTGCTTGAGCCCAGGGGGCAGAGGTTGCAGTGAGCTGAGATGGGGGACAGTGCAAGGCCATCTCAAAAAAATAAAATAACGGCACAGACTAAACTCACTTGTGTAGAATTTGAATTCTAACACTTCATAGGAAAGATTGATGAAAAGCAATTTCTTGGAAAAGCAATAAATTGTCTTTTCCCAAAAGCAATTCATAAATGATGGAAAGATTCTTTATCTGGAGTTTCTGTTTCAAATTCAGATTCTTCTTTACATGTGTTCTAGAAAGTCTGTGAAAGGAAGTCCTTCGAGTTTAAGGGATTTTTGTTAAAGTGAAATGAAGGTATGTTCTTTTTTTAAAAAACTCAGCAGGCTGGCCGGGTGAGGTGGCTCACCTGTAATCCCAGCACTTTGGAAGGCCAAGGTAAGTGAATCACAAGGTCAAGGCGAGTGAATCACAAGATCAAGGAGATCAAAACCATCCTGGCCAACATGGTGAAACCTCGTCTCTACTAAAAACACAAAAATTAGCTGGATGTGGTGGTGCATGCCTGTTGTCCCAGCTACTTGGGAGACTGAGGCAGGAGAATCTCTTGAACCTGGGAGGTGGAGGCTGCAGTGAGACGAGATCATGCCATTGCACTCCAGCCTGGGTGACAGAGTGAGACCTTGTCTCAAAAAATAAACAAATAAATAGAGACGGCATTTCAGCACGTTGCCCAGGCTGGTCTTCAACTCCTGGACTCAAGCGATTCATGTGCCTGGGCCTCCTAAGGTGCTGGGATTACAGGTGTAAGCCACTACACCTGGTCTCTGGATTCTTATTTAGATGGAAATGTAAAATTCCAGGGTTTTTTTTTTTTTTTTTGGCATATTGGAAGATTTTTTAAAATTTTCCCTTTTAAAAACATAGGCTAGGTGCAGTGGCTCAAGCCTGTAATCCCAGCACTTTGGGAGGCCAAGGTCAGTGGATCACCTGAGGTCAGGAGTTTGAGACCAGCCTAGCCAATGTGATGAAACCGCATCTCTACTAAAACTACAAAAATTAGTGGGGCATGGTGGCACACACCTGTAATCCTGGCTTCTCAGAGGCTGAAGCAGGAGAATCTCTTGAACCTAGGAGGTAGAGGTTGCAGTGAGCCGAGATCGTGCCATTGTACTCCAGCCTGGGCAGCAGAATGATACTCTGTCTTAAAAATATATATGTATAATATATATAAATATAATATATTTAATATATATTACAAATAAATATAATATATTTAATATATATTATAAATAAATATAATATATTTAATATATATTATAAATAAATATATAATATATATTTAACATATATAATATATTTTATATATATAAATTTATAATATATATTATATATTATATTTAATATATATATAATATATTATATATATATATAACAAGAATGAAGAGATACATTTACCAGGACACCAGTGGCATTGCCGTATCCTAGTATTGATTTCCCAGGTTTAAATCATACCTAATCTGATAAATTCATTTCTTTGAGACACGATTATTTTTCTCTGTCTTGTAAGATTAGCTAGGAATATTTGGCTCAGAAAAGCAACAAATTAGGAGGAACATGGAAATTGTCTTCAAACAACTGAAGTATGGTCATGTTGGAAAAGATTTGATTATTTTTGAAGAGTCCCAGTGGATTGAACCTATGTGTTTAATTTATAGTAAAACAAATTTTAGTTCAGTTTAAGGAAGAACTATCCTAACAGTCAAATCTGCTTAGAGAGGGAATGGCTGCCTAGGAAGGGAGTGCAGTGGTCCCTCCTGAAGTTTTAATATATGAGTTGGATGACCTGGGTGTGTATGGTAAATTCAGATGTTGGGTGGATTATCATATTAGGTGGGCTATAAGGACCTATCCCACTCTGAATTATTTGCTAGGAAAAATGGGTGATGGAAATAAATCAGATGATTAATACAGGGTAAGAAAGGAGAGTTAACAGTTAATAGGGGATAAGCAAGGGGGAAATTGAGGGTTCAGAATGTCTCTCCCAACCATTAGAGCCCTAGAAATTTCACGTTTTCTCTGCCAGAGACATTGAAGAAATTGTTGGCTCTGGTTTCGTAAGAGGTTGTCCTGTAGAACTTGAGGAATTTTTGGCGTTTTCACAGAGACTGAACAGTTCTGCTTTAGTAATGAGCCTCTGGCTGGAGTCATCAAGTGCTGCTAAATCAGAAGTGTCCAGGTTGTGGGCTTTAGGTGGGAGCAACAGCGTCTGTCAGTTGATTTCATTTCTTTCTAGTAATTTTCACAACTCTGTCTTATTATTGTTACATTAAACCTCAGCAAGTTACATTAAACCTCACAATTCTGTCTTATTGTTGTTACATTAAACCTCAGTAGTATTCAAGCCTGAAGCTTCCATTTCTGGCTTTACTAAATAAAAATGTTGCATGAATATTCTCAGCACTGGAATTTGAAGTAGGAAGAAGGCTGAAATTGACATGTCTTTGTTTTCAACCAAGATTTAGTGGTTTCTGGGGAGGAGTATGGTGAAGTTGGTAAGACTATGAATTCTTGATGTCAGGCCTGGATTTGGTTCTTGGCTCTACCATTCACCACCTGTATCACCTTAGACAAATAATCTAACTTCTCTGGATCTCAATTTCACCTGTAAACAGATAATATTTCTCATAGGGTCACTGAGCATGTAAATGACATAAAATCATAAAAAGTATATAGTACATGGTAAGAGCTCATTAACAGTTAACTGCTTTAATTTTGTGGTAGCGTGGAAATTTACTGTTTTTGTTGTCAGTAGTCATCTTGGAATAGTCATTGTATTGAATACGTGTCTCCTTGTTAGCGCATAGTGCTGTAAATAACACATAACATGTCTGCCTAGAGGGTTAATTCTACAATCACTCAAAAGGAAAGAAACCCATAAAGAAAAGGATACAGTGGCTCACACTTGTAATCCCAGCACTTTGGGAGGCTGAGGCAGGCAGATCATGAGGTCAGGAGTTCAAGAGCAGCCTGGCCAACATAGTGAAATCTTGTCTCTACTAAAAATACAAAAATTAGCCAGGCATAGTGGCACACACCTGTAGTCTCAGCTACTCAGGAGGCTGAGGCAGGAGAATCACTTGAACACACGAGGTAGAGGTTGCAGTGAGCTGAGATCTTGTCACTGCATTCCAGCTTTGGTGACAGAGCCAGACTTCATCTCAAAAAAAAAAAAAAAAAGGAATAATACACACTCTTCTGTCTTTATTTCCTTCTTTCTTTTTTGAAGAAAAACTCAAATAGAGATAACAGTTTTGGGAGTCTTCTGTGTCAAAATATGCATAAAGTAGTTTAGGTGATTGTGGGAGTGAGAAAAGAGAAGGATTGGTTAGAATCTTAAATGGCACAGATAAGGGTTTACAGGGAGGAAGGTCCCAAGAGATATAAATGAAGAGTCAGCTTAGTATTCAGGAAAGTACATGGAACTGAAGTTGGGATATTGGTTCTTCCAGTTGCACTTTTTCCGTTCATGGTTTTGCATCTTCCCTGCTATACAGACTGGAGTTGATCACTAAGTCTTCAATAGCTGAGATTCTCCATCTTAATCTACTTGGAGGCAGGAGCAGGTGAATCAAGATAGTGTAATGTCCCAGAAACAGAAATTTCCAGAAGAAAAAATGTCAGGTGTTACAGAAATAAAGGAAGATGAGAGCTGGGAAAAGGATAGGATGCCCAAGAGGCCAATTTGCCTAGATTAGAGGGACAGAGAAATGTCCGCAATGTAAGATTTACTGTGGAACACCAGGTAATACGAATTATTCCAGGTCCTCTTGCTGTGTAGATAACATTGATGTTAATAAAAAGTCCCTGATGTGTTAGGAAAAATGTATTCACTTGCTTTCTTCAATGGCCTATACATTACTATTTGAGAATTTTTTTTTCAATTCAAAGTGGGAAAATAATTTTTAGTTTGCTACTGGGTGAGACAGAGCTAAATCTCCTTGTTTCTCTTTAGAAATTTAATTGCAGTTCTCACTTGAAATGATTTTGTTGTTGTTGTTTCGGTTTTATAGATTGGTTGTTCCATCATGGATGGAGGGGATGATGGTAACCTTGTTATTAAAAAGAGGTTTGTGTCTGAGGCAGAACTAGATGAACGGCGCAAAAGGAGGCAAGAAGAATGGGAGAAAGTTCGAAAACCTGAGGATCCAAAAGGTATACTGTGACATTCATGTAATGGTCTTTAATCCACACAGCAGCCCTGTAGAGTAGGTATTAATTGTCCGCACTGTATTTTATTTATTTTTTTGAGACAGAGTCTCCCTCTGTTGTCCAGGCTGGAGTGCAGTGGCACGATCTTGGCTCACTGCAACCTACACCTCCTGGGCTCAGGAGATTCTCCTGCCTCAGCCTTCTGAGTAGTTGGGATTACAGGCACCTGCTACCACGCGTGGCTAATTTTTGTATTTTTAGTAGAGACAGAGTTTCATCATGTTGGCCAGGCTCGTCTCGAACTCCTGAGCTCAAACCATCCTCCCGCCTCAGCCTCGCAAAGTGCTGGGATTACAGGCATGAGCCACCACGCCTAGCCAATTGTCCTCGCTTTAGAGTTGAGGAACTGAGACTTGGAGGGGCGAAGTCACCTGTGTAAGGTCCTGCACAGCTGGGAGCAGAGCCAGGTACTCACATCGTGTCCCTTTTCTGCCTACCACACTGCCTTCCAAGAGGCTCTACTCCTCTCCTCCATCTAAACATGTAGATCCATGGTCTGAACAACTGAGAACACTGCTGCTGTGGAGGGTTTGGGCTGGCCCCTCAATCAGTTAATTGTCTCAGGCCACGGGTGCTATTGACATTGAGAGTTGGCTTTGAGAACTGCTGGCCCCTCTCTTAGGTCCAAAGGGAAACTGGACTTTGTACTGTTTTTGTGTTATCCTCATTCTCAGATCGTGCAGAGACTTGACTTTGTCTTTAAAATCTTTTGTGACTCCAAAAGAATATGAAAACAATCTAAAGTATGTATCTCCTTCCCCTCCGCCTCTCTCCCCGCTCCTTTTCCTTTCAGAATGTCCAGAGGAGGTTTATGACCCTCGATCTCTATATGAGAGGCTACAGGAACAGAAGGACAGGAAGCAGCAGGAGTATGAGGAACAGTTCAAATTCAGTAAGCTTCAGAAAACACAGAGTTCAAGGGGCTCTGCGGGATATTTTTGATGCACTTTTGCCTCATGCAGCACTTTTCCTAACTGGCCATGGAATTGTCTTGATTTTCAAATCTCCTGATACTCATGTGGTGGAAAAGAGACAGCCTTCTAGACCGCATTGATATTTTTGTTTAGAGCTCAAAACACCCATTTTAATTCCGTGGTAATATTTAGTAATGGGAAAACTGTCTTGTTTGTTATACCCTGTTATCTATTCAAACGCCATGGTGTTTACCAGTTTTTTTTTCTTAATCCCCTGAAGAATCTGCTGTTTATTAAAGAAGGGGAAAGGAAAAATCTTATTTTTCCCTTTAGCCTGCTAAGTGTTCTTTGTTTAATTATTTCCTCAGAAAACATGGTAAGAGGCTTAGATGAAGATGAGACCAACTTCCTTGATGAGGTTTCTCGACAGCAGGAACTAATAGAAAAGCAACGAAGAGAAGAAGAACTGAAAGAACTGAAGGAATACAGAATATCCTTTGTACTTGGAGGAAAACCTGTAAGGTATGCATTTTCTCATCAGCATCTATGGATGTTGTCTCCTCATCAACAGAAAGAAGGCTTTCTACCTGGTGATCTCTCAAGTCTCTTTCAACACTGATATTCCTGTAATTCTGAAAAGTGGACAGTAGTTTGTGGAGTTTGTATTGTGGGCAAGAGTGTTGTAGTCCAAAGTCTACATCCTTTAGGGTTAACTCAAGGCATCAATCCTAATTGTCAGTATTGGGATATTCTTGCCTTGTGGGATTAGACTCAGACAAGTGGGCAGTGCAGTCAGCCTCTTCCAGGGAAGAAACTGGCTTCTGAGTTATAAAGAACATGTTAGCAACTTTCCTATATTCTTAGTAGATGTTCTCTACTGGTATAGCATGAAGTGTCCCCATAGAAGGGCTGAGAAAGTAGCAAAGATGACTTTGCTCTGGCTCAGTATTGCCTTTTGGTCATCTACTTGAATGTCTTAATAGACATCCCAAATGTAATTCATCCCTTTGCTGAATCAGAATTCTTCGTTCTGTACCACATCACTACCACTCTGATCACACTGCCCTTCCCCACAGTCTCCTTTTTCTGGTCCTTCCAGTCCTAGTAACTGGTGGTCCTATGCCTCTAGGTTCCTGGGCCAAGAACTGCTTCCAAACTGTACTCCAAATCTCTTCAATTCTTGGCATCTACTGCTACTGTAGTAGTTGTAGACTTTCTTCTGAACTCCTGTGACCATCTAATTGGTTTCTGTTTCTGCTCTCATCCTCAATAATCTATTCCTTAGACAGGAAAGGGAAACTTTAAAAACCATCCATGGCATCATGTCACTTTTCTATTTGAAACACTCTGGTGGCTTCCCCTTACATTTAGACTAAAGTCTTATTCTGTATCGGGCCCTACAAGGCTCTGCATTATTTAGGCCAACGCACCTCCCTGTTGCATCTTGAAGCCACTCTTCCTCATGTTGACTGTACTCCAGCCTGCTGGACTTCTTCATGTTCTCTCTCACCATGCTTTGTGAGTCCATCTCAAGGCCTCAGACTTGCTGTTTCCTCAGCCTGAAATGTTCTGCCCTCAGATTTTGCAGGACGCATTTCACAGCTCAGCCCTCTGCTCAGCTCTCGCTTTTAGAGACCTTCCTTAACACTCAGTTCTCCCTTTTAGAGACCTTTCCTAAGCACTGCAGCTGAAATTACTGTTGGCAATATCTTTTTTTTTTTTTTTTTTTTTTGAGACGGAGTTTTGCTCTTGTTGCCCAGGCTGGAGTGCAATGGCATGATCTTGGCTCACCGCAACCTCCGCCTCCTGGGCTCAGGCAATTCTCCTGTCTCAGCTTCCTGAGTAGCTGGGATGATAGGCACATGCCACCATGCCCAGATAATTTTTATATTTTTAGTAGAGACAGGGTTTCATCATATTGGTCAGACTGGTCTCAAACTCCTGACCTCAGGTGGTTCGCTCACTTCGGTCTCCCAAAGTGCTGGGATTACAGGCGTGAGCCACTGCACCCGGCCAATCACTTTTTATTAAAGAAAAATGAGTATTAGCATTATCTGTTTCCATGATGACCCTAAAAACATTAAATTCATGAAACTCATAATAGTACTGAACATTATACCTGATTTCCATTGCACACTGCAAATATTTAAGGTAACTTGTGTCCATAAGAACAGAGTTAGTTGCCAGAGAGTGATTAGAATTAGAATTTTATGGCCGGGCACGGTGGCTCAAGCCTGTAATCCCAGCACTTTGGGAGGCCGAGGCGGGTGGATCACGAGGTCAAGAGATCGAGACCATCCTGGTCAACATGGTGAAACCCCATCTCTACTAATGGTGCAAAAAATTAGCTGAGCATGGTGGCGCGTGCCTGTAATCCCAGCTACTCAGGAGGCTGAGGCAGGAGAATTGCCTGAACCCAGGAGGCGGAGGTTGCGGTGAGCCGAGATCGCGCCATTGCACTCCAGCCTGGGTGACAAGAGCGAAACTCCGTCTCAAAAAAAAAAAAAAAAAAAAAAAAGAGTGAGATTTAATTTCTTACCCTCTTCCTCTTCTCATTTAAAAAAAAAAAAAAAATCTTTATTGAGGCCGGGCGCGGTGGCTCAAGCCTGTAATCCGAGCACTTTGGGAGGCCGAGGCGGGTGGATCACGAGGTCAAGAGATCGAGACCATCCTGGTCAACATGGTGAAACCCCGTCTCTACTAAAAATACTGAAAATTAGCTGGGCATGGTGGCGCGTGCCTGTAATCCCAGCTACTCAGGAGGCTGAGGCAGGAGAATTGCCTGAACCCAGGAGGCGGAGGTTGCGGTGAGCCGAGATCGCGCCATTGCACTCCAGCCTGGGTAACAAGAGCGAAACTTCGTCTAAAAAAAAAAAAAAAAAGAATTAGAATTTTATGATTTCTGGAACTCAGTTTTCTCCATTTTTCAAAGAGACACAGACAAATAGCCTTAACCATACATCCTCTACTTCCACCCACCCCTTTGGGCCTATAATTCATGCTTCTTAGATTTCTTGGGCACTAGATGTCACTATTGTTCCAGGCACTAGTGCATCTTAAATAAGGACTTGCACCATGTCAGAATACTTACCTGTTGTCTAAGAAGTTGTGAAAAAGATAAAACGGAGGGAGAGGTGGAGGGAAAGAAGGGAGGGCTGGTGGAGGGAACAAGTGAAAGTGACCTCCTAACAAAAGTTTGGGGCCTTTTTTTACTTCAAAAGAATAAAAAGTTGAGAGCCAGAGATTGGCATCAAGAATGAAAAACTGATGTTACATGCGAACTGGTTATGCTTTTAGAAATGGCTTTTTAGTTCTTGTATATATGCACAGGATTTCTCATTAAAATCACTTTTGATCACTTCTCGGCCTTTTGGCTAAGATCAAGTGTAAAATCACCTTTGGAGAGTGTTTAAAACAAACTCCAGGGCCTCTAGAGGTCCTCATTCAGTAGGTTTGGGGCAGGGAGAGCCTTGACATGTTAAATGAGCCTTGGGGTGATTCTGATGTTTCCTTGCACCAGTGGAGCAGGAGTTACTCTTCATGATGTCTAAGATTAAATGCCACTGATAGTCATAACAACATTCTGCAAAATTTGATTTTACCCTTGAAAGGGAAGCATGTTTTCAGGGAAGCCACATTTTTTTTTTTTATGTTCCCTTTATGTTCCTTAAGAGCTTTGTTTTTTCCATCAACCATTATACTGGCCATATCCTTGGTAATAGCGAGTTTTGTGGCTGTGCTCAGATTTTCATTGAGAATCAGAGAAAGAGGTTGCTTCTCTGTATTATTTTGGGCTTTATATGCTGTCTTCCTCCATGGTCTCTTTCATTTATCGTTCAATCAGCTGGATTTGACTGGTGAAATAAAGAAGGGTGGGGCATTTTTAAAATAAGTAGTCCAGACTTTACATAGCACAGCCAAAGGGCCAGTGGGTTATATTTGTTGTCCTTCCTTTTGCTTGTTTTGACCCTTAACTGATAACTCACAATAATCTCAAGAAGGTTGGAATTTCTCAAGAGAACAAGAAGGAAGTGGAGAAGAAACTGACTGTAAAGCCCATGGAAACCAAGAACAAGTTCTCCCAGGCGAAGCTGTTGGCAGGAGCTGTGAAGCATAAGAGGTCAGTCAGCATTCACACAACTTAGATTTCACTCTGACCCTGTACTCTGAAACACCACTTTTAATGGTAGCCAGAGCCAACGCTTACCTCACGTGAGTCCTGGTGAAGTTCCCTTGGTGTGCTGACCTCTCTCTCATCTTCCAGATTTGGTGTCTTCTATAGGGTTTGACTCTCATCTCTCTGATCATTCATTCAACAAATATAAATAATACCTGCATTTCAGTGGGCATCTGCCATGCCAGGGATTGTGTTAAGTGCTTCCTGTGCATAATCTCATTTATTCTTCAACAATCCTATGAAGTAGGATTATAATTATAATCCCTGTTTTGTAGATCAGAAGACCAAGAGTTTGAGAGGTTGAGAACCTTCTTTGTGCAAGATCATACAGAAATAGAGAACTGGAGTTCAATATTTGGGCTTCTATCTAGACAAATGAGATAACGATTCTTGTGAAGGGATCTGTGTAGGGTGTACTGAGAGCAAGGAGGAGGAGCATACACGCTGCTTAGAGTGTGTATGCGTCTTCATCTTGGGGAGGTTGGGGAAAGCGTTGGAAAGATGCTGATTAGGTAGGATGACTAGGACTTTGACAAGCAACAAGGGAGAGAACAGTCTAGTCAGAGGGAACAGCTTCTGCGAAAGCATCATGTCCTGAAAAAACATGGCAGCCCTGACAGGGTCACAGACCTGGCTGTGGCTAGGTTTGATTGATGTGGAAGTGACTGCACTATCTTGAGGCTGTGATAAGTTCTTTGCTATGTTTGCTCCTCCCTTTCCAAATCTTGAAATGGCATCAGAGTGATTGAATCTGGTCATTTCAGTTTCACCCAACAGACCATGGGCGAAATGATAAGTTTAAGTGCAGTCTGTTAGGAAAATCAATATGGTGTATTGGCAACCAGCCATATGTTTTTGAAGGGAGTGTATTGATGCAGTCTTGTGGTTTGGCACTCCACCCATCTGCTGCAGATGTTCTTAGGAACACTGCCTACATGTAAAAATGTCATCCTGGTATAGCAGCAGAGGGGAGGAGTTATTCTGAGATGGGCTCGTTACCCAAACCATGAATAATAATTCCTTTCAAGTTCTCACATAAGCTTTCTTGCAAGGCCAAGGACTCTCAGAATTTGGACCTCGGTCAGTTTTACTGGAATGTGCCTAGGGAGGGCTCTCCTGGTGATCAGTTTGTTATTCCCTGAGACTGCTCTTGGTGGTCGCAGAATAGGTGTTGCAACTGTCTCCCTTAGTTCTTAGATCACCTTTAGGAAAGGCTCTGTAGTTGCTTATTTGGTGACCTGCATGAAACCCCTTTTGGGTGTTGAAACAACATCATTTAATGTTGCTTTGTGTAACAAGGTGTTGAATTAGTCTCCCGGGGCAGGAGTTCCTAATCTATCTGACCCTGGGTTTATTGGAATCGCTGGTAATTTGTTAATAATGTATATCACAGGCCTCATACTAATTGTGGCTCAGTAAGCTTGAAGTGAAGTCTGGGAGTCGTAGTTTTCAAAGTTCAATGAGTGATTCTGCTGCCTGGTGAAGGTCTGGAAGCCATTGGCATGTATATGTCATGAAGCATAAGAACAAAACAAGCAGCAATTTCTTACCTTCTTCAGCGGAGTATTCTTTAATCTCTTCTACTTTATTCTTTTATTTATTGTTAGAAAAAACTGTCAGATACCTCGTTCATGAATGTGCAGCCTTTTCAGTTACAGACATCTGAAGCTATAAATTTCCTCAGCTTTCGTTGTATATAAGTTTTATATTTCCTTCTAAGTATTTTAAAGTATCCATTATGGTTTCTTCTTTGACTCAGGAATTATTTAGAAATGTATTTTTAAATCTCCATATTGAGGTGATAACCATATTTAATTGAGGGAGAAGATAAACCTTTCTCTTCACCACACACACATTTTAGCACCTTATGATGATATATTGATATAACAGTGTTTTAGAGGCTACAAAATATTCTTCTCTTTTGTCATTGATTTCTAACTTAATTGCAGTATGATTTTGTATATACTGCTCGTTCTTTTTACTTTTCTTTTCTTTCTTTTTTTTTTTTGAGCCAGAGTTTCCCTCTTGTTGTCCAGATTGGAGTGTGATGGCACGGTCTTGGCTCACTGCAACCTCTGCCTCCTGGGTCAAGCAATTCTCCTGCCTCATCCTCCTGAGCAACTGGGATTACAGGCGTGTACCACCAAACCTGGCTAATATTGTATTTTTAGTAGAGACGGGGTTTCACCATGTTGGCCGGGCTGTTCTCAAACTCCTGACCTCAGGTAATCTGCCTGCCTCAGCCTCCCATCGTGCTGGGATTAAGGCATGAGCCACTGCTCCAGGCTGTTGCTCTGTCCCCCAGGTTGGAGTACGTGGAACAATCATGGCTTATTGCAGCCTCGACCTCTGGGACTCAAGTGATCCTCCCCACCTCAGCCTCCCAAGTAGTTGTACATACAGGCATGTGCTACCACACCTGGCTAATTTTTTTATTTTTAATGGGGACAAGGTTTCTCTATGTTATCCAGTATGGTCTCGACCTCCTGGGCTCAAGCAATCCTCCCCCAGAGCCTCCTAAGGTGCTGGAATTGCAGGTGTGAGCCACTGAACCTGCCCACACGGATTCTTTTAAAGTTGTTTTAGACTTGCTTTGTTACCTGTTCCTGAGGTTAATGTTTGTGAACGTTGCAAGTAAGTTTGAGGAGAATCTATGTTTTTTAATTATTGGCTCTGTATAGAAAAAAAAAGAAATCAAGTTTGATCACTGGTCTTATTTATATCTTCTGTGTCTTTATGTATTTGTCTGTTTGCCCTATCAGTTCTTGAGATAAGTGTTTTGAAATTCCCGCTATAATAGTGATTTCTTTTCATAGTTCTGTCATATGTATATTAAAGCTCTTTAATTAGATACATACATGTTCAGAACAGTTATTTCATTATAGTTAATCAAACTTCTGTTAGAAAGAAATCTTTCATTTTTTTTGAGACTGAGTCTTGCTCTATCACCCAGGCTGGAGTGCAGTAGTACAATCGCAGCTCACTGCATCCTCCACCTCCTGGGTTCAAGCAATTCTCCTGCCTCTGCCTCCCGAGTAGCTGAGGCTACCGACCATCATGCCTGACTAGTTTCTGTATTTTTAGTAGAGACAGAGTTTTACCATGTTGGCCAGGCTGGTCTTGAACTCCAGACCTCAAGTGATCTGCCCACCTCGGCCTCCCAAAGTGCTGGGATTATAGGCTTGAGCCACTGAGCCTGGCCTAAAGTAACCTTTCTAATCCTTTACAGTGTTTCTGTTCTTAAAGCCTATTTTCCTAATATTAATATTGGTGCTTCAACCTTCTTTAGGTGATTTGCCTTAGTATCTCTTTTTCAGTTCTTTTACTTTGAAACTTTCTGGGTATTAAGTTGTTTGTTTTTGTTTCACTTTGGTTAAGTTTTTAGATGTGTCTCTTATAAATAGTTGCTTTTAAATTTAGTCTGTTAAAGCTGGGCATCGTGGCTTAGGCCTGTAATCCCAACACTTTGGGAGGCTGAGGCGGGTGGATTACTTGAGGTAAAGAGTTCTATTTAGTCTATTAAAGCTGGGCATGGTGGCTCAGGCCTGTAATCCCAACACTTTGGGAGGCTGAGGCGGGTGGATTACCTGAGGTAAACAGTTCGAGACCAGCCTGGCCAACGTGGAGAAACCCCATCTCTACTAAAAATACTCATGCCTGTAATCCCAGCTACTCAGGAGACTGAGGCAGGAGAATCACTTGATCCCAGGAGGTAGAGGTTGTGGTGAGCTGAAATTGTGCCACTGCACTCCAGCCTAGGCTACAGAGCAAAGCTCCATCTCACAATAAATAAATAAATAAACAAATAAGATAATTAATTTAGTCTATTAATAGCTTTTCATTAGATTTGGTCAGTTTATAGTAAGATTTTAAAATATAATTTCTATCGTATTAATGTCTTTTGACTTAAAAAACATATTTTTCCTGGCAGGCACTGTGGCTGAGGTCAGGTGCAGTGGCTCATGCCTGTAATCCCAGCACTTTGGGAGGCCAAGGTGGTGGATCACCTGAGGTCAGGAGTTCGAGACCAGCCTGGCCAACCTGGTGAAACCCCGTATCTCTACCAAAACAATACAAAAATTAGCCAGGTATGGTGTGGGCACCTGTAATCCAAGCTACTCGAGAGGCTGAGGCAGGAGAATCACTTGAACTTGGGAGGTGGTTACAGTGAGCCGAGATTGCGCCATTGCACTCCAGCCTGGGCAATAGAGAGACTCTGTCTTAAAAAAAAATTTTTTTTAACTTGTATTCTTGCATTTAACAAAATGACTGAGATATAAAATTCTTTCTACTAGTTAGATTTACATACTCTATTTTTTTCCTCATAGTGGCCAGCCTTGAAATTTACCAGACATACTTCCCACGGACCTTAGAACCTTTAGCTACAATCACCTCTTCCTTCTTTACATGCTGCTGTTGTGCAGGACTTCAGTATGGTCATACTGAACACCACAAACTAGATGTTATTTTTTGATACAGACAGTATTTGTTTAGATTTATATTTGTGTTTGCCAGTTTCTTTGTTCACCACCCCTTCCTTCTGGGATCATTTCGTTCTTTACTGAAATATATTCCTTATACATTCTTTTAGTGAAGAAATTTTTGGGTGACTCTTAGAATCTCTAGCATGTCACTGAAGATGTTTTCTTCAATCTGTAATTACTAAATGTTTGTCATTTGTGAACATGTCTAAATACTCTTGAAATCCATCTGTGATTCTAACCAATTTGAGTGATAAAGACGGCCAAGAATCTGAAGTTGAAGTGATGCTTGAAAATACAGTGCTTTACTCCCTGGATTTGTCAGGAGTTTAAATTGTCTTTGTGACTAATGATGTAATTGGAAGGAGATTAAGAATCTGAAATGAATACTTTTCATTCATTTTTATCATCCCAGCTTCTTGAGACTGCCTAAGATCGATATAAGTAGTTATTGGAGCTCCTGATTCCCTAAGCTTTGATCCCCAAGATTAGACATAGCTCATATCACCATGTGTTTTGTTGCAGCTCAGAGAGTGGCAACAGTGTGAAAAGACTGAAACCGGACCCTGAGCCAGATGACAAGAATCAAGGTGGGTGGCAGCCTTCATTACTTTCTCATACTCAGAATACAGATGAACCACAGTAAAGGGCTGGAATGCATTGCATCTGCAAATGAATACATTTCTGTCTTCAAGCAAGCCTACCTAGATGTAATTTACCCAACTATTTTATGCCAGGCAAGATTTTGTCAGCCAGGTAAGAGTTTATACCAGGCAGGATTTTATACCTGCAAAAGTTATTACAGTAGAAAACAGTGAAACTGATCAGTAAAAATAGTACTCTCCCAGGAATGCTTACCAGGCCCTGGTCATATCACCTCTGCTTACAAAAGGTTTTTTTCTGTTTCCCCCAAATGTCACGTTTCTTGATTTCACCTGGCTTGCTACCTAACGGGAGGTAAATACCTGGCTCCTGTTCATTGTTGGATTGGATTGAGCCTAGCAGCTTAATTGTTTCCAAGAGTATACTTCCTTGGTTTTTACCTTTATGTGAGGAAATCTGTATCTTTAAAGTGACAAGAAGTTGTAAGTGAAGGTGAATGTTACTGGGGGCTGGATTAGGGATGAGAAATTCAAGAGTGTGTTTTCATTTTTATTCTAACTCTGTGTGGGGTTGAGACATGGAACTAAATTCCATGGATCAACAGGGCTTACAATAATTTTTCTCAAAAAGATAATGATGCTTTTTAATATGCATCTACTAAGTGCCAGTGGTGGTGGACTATTGCTGTTACCCTTTTGCTGTAGAACCTTCTTTTAAAAAGAACCTACTTTTCTTTCAGAAAAAAAAATAGTAATAATAAAAAGGAAGAGTCTACCTTTTTAAAAA
Organism: Saimiri boliviensis; assembly: GCF_048565385.1. Classification (NCBI taxonomy): domain Eukaryota; kingdom Metazoa; phylum Chordata; class Mammalia; order Primates; family Cebidae; genus Saimiri; species Saimiri boliviensis. Next base: position 115,197,812 of record NC_133449.1, read on the forward strand.
AAAAAAAAAAAGATAGGGATAGGGTTTCACCATGTTGGGTCAGGCTGGTCTTGTACTCCCGACCTCAGGTGATCTGCCCGCCTTGGCCTCCAAAGTGCTTGGATTACAGGCGTGAGCCACCATGCCCGGCTAAAGAGTCTACTTTTTATCCATATCCTCTCCCATCTAGTTATTCTTAGAGGGAAACAGAATTATATCTTTTTTTTTTTTTTTTTTTTTGAGACAAAGTCTCACTCTGTCACCCAAGCTGGAGTGTAGTGGCCCAGTCTCAGCTCACTGCAACCTCTGCTTCCTGGGCTTAAGTCATTCTCCTGCCTCAGCCTCCCAAGTATCTGGAATTGCAGGTGTGTGCCACCACACCTGGCTAATTTTTATATTTTTAGTAGAGATGGGGTTTCACCATGCTGGCCAGGCTGGTCTTGCACTCCTGACCTCAAATGATCTACCTGCCTCAGCCTCCCAAAGTTCTGGGATTACAGGAGTGAGCCACCAAGCCTGGCCACATTTCTTATGTATCTATCGAGAGCTATTCTATGATATACAAGCAATTGTAAATATGTATTTTTTAAATGCTTTATTATGAATAATTTATGCAGTATTCAGAAGTCGGGGTAAGTATAATAAACCTCCATCACCTAGCTTCAGTGACTTTTTTTCTTTATAAGCTATCTCCTACCGGAAAGAGCTTCAACAATTTTGTTTTTGTTTTGTTTTGTTTTCTTTTGTTTTGTTTTTGAGACAGAGTCACTCAAGCTAGAGGAGGCGTCCCCAAACTTTTTACACAGGGGGCCAGTTCACTGTCCCTCAGACCGTTGGAGGGCCGCCACATACTGTGCTCCTCTCACTGACCACCAATGAAAGAGGTGCCCCTTCCTGAAGTGCAGCGGGGGGTGGGATAAATGGCCTCAGGGGGCCAAATGCGGCCTGCGGGCCATAGTTTGGGGACACCTGAGCTAGAGTGTAGAGTGGCATGATCTTGGCTCACTGCAGCCTCTGCCTTCCCAGTTCAAGCAATTCTCATGCCTCAACCACCGAAGTAGCTAGACTATAGTCATGTGCCACCATGCCCAGCTAATTTTTGTATTTTTAGTAGAGATGGGATTTCACCATGTTGGCCAGGCTGGTCTCAAACTCCTGGCCGAAAGTGATCTGCCTGCCTAAGCCCCTCAAGGTGCTGGGAATACAGGTGTAAGCCACCACACCAGTCAACAATTTTTAACACATAGCCAATTTTATTTCATTTATATCTCTCAACTGTAATGTTTTGTGACAATTTTGGACATTATATCATTTCGTTCATAATTCTTAATAAGTTTTTACTTTGTTTCTTTGTTTTAACAATTACAATACCATTATATTAATAACAATAAGTACCAAAAAGCGATTTAGTATTTATTTTCTCCAATTGTCTCAAAAAAAGTTTTTTTTTTAAAAAATTATGATTTAAGCAAGGACCAGACCTTATATTTGGCTACTATGGCTTTTTAAAAAAGTTATTGAGGTATAATTCACATACCATAAAATTCACCCTATAAAGGGTTACAACTCAGTGGTTTATATATTTAAAAAAATCTGTTGACCATAAATGTATGGGTTTATTTCTGGACTCTCTTGATCACTATTGCTTTGGAGTAAGTTTTGAAATTGGGAAGTGTGAGTCGTCTAACTTGACTCCTCTTTTTCAAGATTGTTTTGGCTATTTGGAGTCTCTTGCATTTCCATATGAATTTTGGGATCGGCTTGTTTCTGCAGAAAAGGCAGCTAAGATTTTGATACAGGAATTTTTGGAATCTGTAGATGATTTTGGCAATATTGCCATCTTATATCATCTTAACGATAGGCTAATATACCTTTTAATTTAAATTTAATCTCTAAATTCTTTCTTTCTGAATTTATATTTTGTTTTTTTGGTATTTTACTTGTGGAGAAACTGGGTCTTTGTTCTTAAACGTTTCTCAGGCTCTAGATTTAGCTGATTGCATCCCCATGCTGTTTCCTGCTACTACTGTAAAAAGGTAATTAGATCTGGAAACTTGATCAAGTTGTTTTTTTCAGCAAGAATACATCATATATTGTGTTGAGACTTTCATTATTAGTAGTATTTTAATCTAATCTACTCTGTTCATTGCTTAATTCAACAGTTATTGTTCCTTGGGAATCATTGCATAATTGTACATAAAGTGCTTCCTTGTTCCTTTTTAAGGCTGTATAGTATTGTATATTGTATGGGTATATCATAGTATATTTATCCCACTTTTTAACTGAACACTTAGATTGTTTCCATCCTTCCCGTTCTGATGTTTCAGTAATAATCCTGCATGTGCATAATTTTTCACTTGCACAAATATATCAGGTTAAATGCTTTGAAGTAGACTTGATAGGTCAGAGAGGATATACATTTGTAATTTAGGTAAATATTGCCAAATCGCCCTTCAGATAAGTTATCCCAGTTTATACTCCTATCAGCAATTTTGGAATTTTTTCACTGACATCTTTTTAATAAATAGGAAACTTGGTTAAATAGGATAAATGTATACTGCATATGTGAATAAACATACACAAAACTTCATAGGAATATTTTTCTTTTAATTTTTTTAGAGATGGGATCTCACTTTGTTGCTTAGGCTGTAGTGCTTTGACTTTTCACAGGTGCGATCATGGCACACTATAGCCACAAACTCCCAGGCTCAGGTGATCCTCCCATGTCAGCCTCCTGAGTAGCTGGGGTTAAATGCTTCTGGCATAGGAATCTTAAACATATTTCCACAAGTAAACTAGTTGCCCTCTGCATGGTGCTTATTTTCTGGTAGGAACTATACGAATTAATAATTGGAAAGGAAAATTTGTGTGGCTTTGAACTATCTCAGGCACACACTTGTGTTTCAGAGCCATCTTTTTGTCATTCTAAATCCCTTCTTCCTACTTCTGCATTCTTGCAACAGAAACTAGGCAGGAAGTGTCCTCCTTTGCTAGGAGTTAAGGCCCCACAAAAAGAACACTCCCTGAGGCTTGCCTCAGTCTTACCCTTGGCAGTAGGAGGATTTGCCCCTTGGGCCCCCAGAAGATAACCCTATGACTGATCGAGATTCAGGCTTCCCCCACAGAAGACTCTGAACTTAAGCACCGAGCAGAGCCAGTGAATGCACAAGTTGGCCCCATCTACTCCCAAGTCACGCATCTGTCTGAATACTAAGAACATTCTCTATTAGTAATTTTCTGTGTTAATTTGGTATGACAATGTGGTCCTGCAAATGCAGAAGTTGGCAGGAAACTTCACCAAATGGGTGAGATCAGAGGGCACCATTTTGTTCTCTTTGGACAGTTAACTGCTTTTGGAATGAAATTTGTCAGAGTTGCAATCTCTTTTCTTTCTTGAAACCTCCTAGATAATTGGGATATTTGGTCTTTTCATGTAAATTCTTCTGATGCCACAGTGGTCTAGATTCCTTGATTATATTTCTGTAGCTAACTTCCATCCCAGCTCTCTACCCCCACAGGCACTCTGACTTTCATCCTTCTTTTGTGTGTAAAATAGACCTTTAAATTCCATTCATCCTTGAAACATGGTCATGTGCCACATAACAACATTTTGGTCAATGAATGGTGCTTATATAACAGTGGTCCCATAAAATTATGATACCATATTTTTACTGTACCTTTTCTGTGCTTAGCTACATGCTTAGATATGCAATTCCTGAGCATTGTATTAGAACTGCCTACAGTATTCATACAGTAACATGCTGTACAGGTTTGTAGCCTAGGAGCAATAGGCTATATACCATATGGCCTACATGTGTAGTAGGCTGTACCGTCTAGGTTACATAAGTACTCTTTGATGTTCACAATGATAAAATTGTCTAATGATGCATTTCTCAGGTCAGATCCCCATCATTAAGCAGGGGTGACTGTACTTGATAAAATGAAATCTCTCATTCAACAGTTTCACATAAGTTAGTTTTCTAAGTAACTGATATATATACCCTTATAAGATTTTTTTTTTTTTTGAGACAGTCTCGCTCTGTCACCTAGGCTGGAGTACAGTGGCACGATCCTCCGTCTCCCAGGCTCAAGTGATTCTCCTGCCTCAGCCACCAAGTAGCTGGGATTACAGGCATGCGCCATCACACTCGGCTAATTTTTGTATTTTTAGTAGAGATGGGGTTCCCCAGTGTTGGCCAGGCTGGTCTCAAACTTCTGAGCTCAGATGATCCACCTGCCTCAGCCTCCCAAAGTGGTGGGATTACAGGCGTGAACCACCACTCCTGGCCAGTTTTTTTTTTATTTAAAACAACCAAATTTTTCTAATAGAATGCTGAAAGTATCATTCTATATGGTATACATAAGTAATATAAGTCATGATTGATGTTATGTCCCAAATGTTACAAGAGCATCACATTTTTATACCCTTTCCTCCCAAATTAGCCAATTGCAATGAAACTCTGTAAACACATTTTCCTGCGTTCTGACTTCTGACCCTTGTGAATGCAAACCTGCTCTGAGCCAGACCCTGTGCTATATGTCCTGGAAGTGGAATGGTGATGAAAGAGCTCTTGCCTTCAAGGGGTTTACAGTTAGTGGAGAATACAAACAAGCAACCCTTCTCCTCTGCCTTCTTAGCTTTCATACTGGGATGCTGAGATAAATGGAGCTATTCCTCCCTAGTTTAAGTGGCTTAGGATGTTCTTTGAATTTTTGTATTTGCTTTTTAAAAAAATTGTCTACCCAAGCACAACTAAGTGTTAAAAAATTGTCTGAATTGGTAATATATGCACATAATAAAACATTTAGGCCAGGTGAGGTAGCTCATTCCTGTAATCCCAGCACTCTGGGAGGCTGAAGCAAGAAAATCACTTGAGCCCAGGAATTTAACTTGGGTAGCATAGTGAGACCTCTGTTCTCAAAAAAATAAAAGAAAAATTCAAAAGAATGTGGAAAAAGAAAAATTCAAAAAAAAAGAAAAGAAAAAAAAATTCAAAAAAGTAAGTCTCCCCCATTTTCTAGCTACTTAATTCCTTTCCCCTGAGCAGCCACTGCTGCCAGTTTTTATGTGTTGTTCGTAGACACTGTCATGCATACACATGGGCATGTCCACTTCCCTCCCAAATTACAACTTTCATACACTGTCCTGCCCCTTGCCTTTTTCATTTAGCACAATATCTTGGGGAATCATTCAATAATAGTACACACAGAGGTGCTTTCTTCTTTTTCTTTCTTTTTTCTTCTTTCTTCTTATTTTTTGAAATAGGGTCTTGCTCTGTCACCCAGGTTGGAGTGCAGTCACCCAGGTTGATGTAATCATGGCTCACTACAGCCTCAACTTCCCCAGTTCAAGTGATCCTCCCACCTCAGCCTCCTGAGTAGCTGGGACTACAGGTGTATATCACCACATCTTGCTAATTTTTAAAATTTTTTTGTAGAGACAATGTCTCCCTGTGTTGCCCAGACTGGTCGCAAACTCCTGGGGTCAAGTGATCCTCCTGCTTTGGCCTCCCACAGTGCAGGGATTGCAGGCATGAGCCATTATGCCCAGCTACTTTATTCTTCTTAATGGTTGAATAGTAGTCCTTTACTTAACTAGCCATCTATTAATGGACATATTGCTGTCTATAGTCTTTCACTACTGTAAACAGTGCTGCAGTGAATCTTCTCTTATGAACATCATTTAAGTTTGAAGAACATTGCCAAATTTCTCTGTACCCTCGAAAAACATATGAAGTTTGCTGTTCCCAACACATTTCCTCCTAATATATTGTTTACCCCCTTATGTTTAAAATTCATGTGTTTCTCTTTCTGTGAGCTGTTCATGTTTTCTGTTCACTTTTCTGTTTAGTTGTTGGTTGTTTTTTTAACAGATTGGGAAGAACTCTTAGTATCTTAAGGAAATTTGCTTTTGTGATATTTGTTGCAAGTATTTGCTCTTGGCTTTTTTTGTAGCCTTGTTCTCACTATCTCTGCAGTCATTATCAGCTTTCATTTTACTTTTCTCCATCTTTGTATTTTAACATTGCTTATCTTTAGCAGCTCCCTTTTCCCTTCTTAGAGTTTCTTGCACAAACAAGTAAATACATTGATCTTCTAAACTTTGTGTGCTGGCCGTTTGATATCTCTTCTAACTGCTCAGTGGTATTGTTTGCTTACTCCTGGTTTCCTATACTTGGAGCTGTGTATTCTTTTCACATTTACTTGAGATGTCTGAGTAAATGAGGTGTTAGCGCATCTAAGGCATAACCCTAAAAGATGTATGCTTGTTAGCCTGTGGCAATGAATTATGAACTTCAACCCTTACTCTGCAGTGAACTCAGATGATCATTTTAGTATGTTATCTTTTAATTCACATTTAGTTTAACATTTTCTGCCCTAAGCAACCCACAACTTTGCCAAGTGATTTGACTTTCCACATCAGTAAGATATGCCTATACATCAAATTGTAGTGATTAGATGAGGCTGGAAACATTTCAGGGAAAAAGGGAAGGGTTGGAGTAGAGTTCTTAATTTTCCCTTTAGTCTTCAAGTCCTTCATTTTCTTTCTTCCTTCTTTTTTTTTTTTTTTCTTGAAACAGGGTCTTGCGCTGTTGTCCAGGCTAGAGTACACTGGTGCCATCATAGCTCACTGTAACCCTGAATTCCTGGGCTTAAGCAATCCTTGCCTCAGCCTTATGAGTAGCTGGGACACAGGCGCAACCATCACACCCAACTTTTTTTTTTTTTTTTTTTTGAAATGGAGTCTTGCTCTGTTGCCCGGGTTGGAGTGCAGTGGCACGATCTTGGCTCACTGCAACTAGTAGTGCCTCCTGGATTCAAACTATTCTTCTTCCTCACTCTCGCTAGTAAATGGGATTACAGGCATGCATCGCCACACCCATTTTTTTGTTCTTTTAGTAGAGATGGGGTTTCACTATATTGGGCAGGCTGGTCTTGAACTCCTGACCTCAGGTGATCCACCCACCTTGGCCTCCCAAAGTGCTGGGATTGCAGGCATGAGCCACCGTGCTCAGCACCGACTTATTTTTTTAAACATTTTCTTGTAGAGACAGGGACTCACTATGTTGCCCAGGCTGGTCTTAAACTCCGGACCTCAAGTGGTCCTCCCATCTCAGCCTCCCAAAGTGCTAGGATTGTAGGCATGAGCTACCATGCCCAACCAAGTCCTGCATTGTCTAGATTGAGGTCTTCGTCATTGAGATGGCAGAACAACTGTGGGTTTCCTGTAAGAAAAAGAGTCTTAGCTCCTAGGTGACATTCTGCATGGCCTTAAAATGTTACCTGACAGGCTTCAGTTTTCTCATTTGTAAAAGAACACAACTGGAAAGCAAAGGTTGTGTTAAATCAGTTTTTGAATCACTCTCCCATCAGGGAAAAATGGCCCTTAATACAGAATGTTAGTCTGGTGAGTCCCTCTGAGCCTATTCCAGTGTTGGGGGCTGCCCAATTATTTAACTTTTTTTTTTTTTTTTGAGACGGAGTTTCACTCTTGTTACCCAGGCTTGAGTGCAATGGCGCCATCTCGGCTCACCACAACCTCCGCCTCCTGGGTTCAGGCAATTCTCCTGCCTCAGCCTCCTGAGTAGCTGGGATTACAGGCACGCACCACCATGCCCAGCTAATTTTTTGTATTTTTAGTAGAGACGGGGTTTCACCATGTTGACCAGGATGGTCTCGATCTCTTCACCTCATGATCTGCCCACCTCGGCCTCCCAAAGTGCTGGGATTACAGGCATGAGCCACCGCGCCCGGCCTTTTTAAACATTTTTTAAAAGAAAATGTTATTGTGTAGCTGATGTTTGGCCTTGAAAATGTATCTGTGCTTGCTGGCATATTGGTCAGTAAGTAAGGAATAGCATAATATGCTGAGAAGTTAATGGAATTGTTAATACCGCTCACAGTGTCTCTCTTAATCTGTCTTCATCCCTACTGTTGAGGGCATGTGGAAGCCTTTCATTCCCCACCCATGTGTCCATTTCACGGCTGTGTGAGCACAGGGAAATCAAAGCACTCTAGGCTACACTCTGAAGTAGCTTGTTCTGCAACTCAGAGCTGATGGAGAACAACAGAGTATAGTCAGGCTCTGGGGTTAAGACCTTGATTCAAGTCTCAGCTCTGCCCCTTTACTTTCAGAAGTCCTTTCACCTCCTGAAGCCTCCCTTCCTTCATCAGCTTCCCCATCTCTAAATTGAGGGCAATGATAGTATTGGCGGCATAGGGTTGTTCTGAGGCTTCTCTGTGGGAAAAGCCATTGGTACAGTGCCTGGCACATGGTATGTCAGTCCTCAACTTTGGAAAAGGGTGATGAAGTGACAGTCTTTCCCCTTTTGTTGTAGAGGCCTCATCCTGCAAGTCTCTCGGAAACACTTCCCTGAGTGGCCCCTCCATCCACTGCCCCTCTGCTGCAGTCTGTATCGGCATCCTACCAGGCCTGGGCGCCTACTCTGGGAGCAGCGACTCCGAGTCCAGCTCAGACAGCGAAGGCACCATCAATGCCACTGGAAAGATCGTCTCCTCCATCTTCCGAACCAACACCTTCCTCGAGGCCCCCTAGTTTCTCTGTGCTTAAGCTGGAAACTCCTCCCCAAGGGTAGATCGGACTGTTCATGCCACCTGCAGACATTATGTCCCTGAAAAAAAACTCCTTTGCCTGCATCCTGTGCACAACGTGACATTTTTAACCAACCCAATCTAAAAACGTGCCAGAATCTACCTGCGGCCCAAATCGTGTTTGGTTTCTCTTTCCACTCCAGTGCAGAATGACCAAACCTGTCCCGCTACCACTTTCTCACTGACATGGGGAGGAGGGCAGGGCCCAGCTGAAGTTCCACTAAAAATGCCCTAGGAGGATAGGCACCAGCTGGCTTGCCAAAGGGTTTGGGCTTTATTTCTTTCCGTTTTTTTCTTTTCTTTCCTTTTCCAACAGCACAAAAAAGTAAGGGCAGTTATTGGGCAGGTATTATTTAAACATTCTATTATAGATGAATGTGCTGTTTAGTTCTACTGCATTGTGGAGCATGCGGGCGAAGAAAACTTACCCAGGTGATGAGATGGAGCCCTTCCCTGGAACTAACCAGTCCTTGATGTTGTGTGACTAAGTAGAGATGCTAAACCCCATCTGCTGGGGGTGTTGCTTCACAGTCGGCATGCATTGTGAAGGCTTTCCACACCCTTGGCCATTCCTTCTCCCCTCTCCAACCCCATTTATGCAGGAAGGAACTGCTAAGAAGAAAGCTTCCATCTTCTCAGACCTTTTCTCTGCCTCGGAAATTATTTTATGTTTGTTTTTGAAATAAAGGATTTAGTTTGAGATTCAAAATTTTAGAGAAACGTAGGCCTTGTTTACTCATAGCCAGACAGCAGAACTGTGGGTAGGTATGTTAATGAGATGACTTATTTCCAGCAGCTTCTGGAATGCAAATATTGTAAACTAGTGGAACATACTTGCATATTATGACTGTTCTATCGAGGCCCTTCTCTGTTTAATGCATATTATATTTGTGCTTTTAACTGTGGAATCTATTTCTAACTTAAGGGTGCTGCCCTAGTACTGTTCTTTGCTGCCCCTGCTGCTCTTTTTCCTTTCCAAACAGCAACTCTGAGGCCATGAGCAGCCAAAAACTAGAGGTGCTCCTCCATCTTGTCTCATCAAAGGAAACAGGCTGAACCCTTGGATTCTGGAGGAGGGAGGGGGAGAGGGTGTGGAGGCCTCGAGCACAGAGGTAGACATGAGCTTTGACAACAGTCCGTAGGCTCTCCTGCTTCAGAATAAGCCTGTACCATTCTTTATCCATTCCTCTTGTTCCTACATCAATTGTTTTTACTTTCTTGGGTGTGAGACTGAGCGAGACACACACAAAATGTGTTGACACTGTGATGCCAGCAGGCAAAGCAGCTACTAACTTTGAATGTGGGCAGAGAGGCCCCTGGATCTCATCCAGCCCACTCCTTTTCCCTTTCCAGTGCAGTGACACTCCGGTGCCCATTGGCAGATGGTGACTTCCCTGCACCCATAACTGATGCCTTGTGAATTATTCCTCCTTTTCAGAACTACTCTATGCTAATTGTTCCTGACTGCCAATACATGTGTGTCAGCTCCATCCTAACAAATAAGACATTTAGGTAAAACTGTGTAGGCACCTTCTGCTTCTCTGCTTCATTGTTCCTGTGATAGTCCTGTTGTTATTACAGCATGTTCCCAAAACAGCCTCACATTGTTACAGGAGGCAGACCAGGGCATCAAAGTCGCCATCTTTATGTGGCTTGACTCTTAAGAGGCCATTACTGTACTTTATGACCTCTTGATAGAGAAAGAAGTTGACAAAGGGTTACAGGGTTTAAAAACACAGATTAACATGAAAGCTAATAAACCTGTCAAGGAACAACATCTTGTTTTTCCTCTACTGAATGTTGTGCTTCTAACTCTCCCCATCTCTCTCAGCTAGATTGTGTTGAGAAGGTTGAGACTCTCCAGACTGTGACTTCTCTTCCTGGTGTCTCAGGAGAGACTGAGAATCACTGGTGATCATTATATCATGTTCCATTGTACCCATTAGCAGAGAGCTCTGGAACTGAAACAGAGCTTCTGTAAAAACTGCAGCTAACAAAGCAGCGTCTGATCTGACCAACAAAGGAAGCAGCCTTGGAAAGCATCTAATGTCGACCTTGAAGTTCGAACCCAAAGGAGAATAGAATAAACAGGGCTGGAAGGAAACACTGCTTTAAACCATAAAGTGTCGTACTCCTGCCTTAGTAATTGGGATTTTATAACTGGGTAAGTACGGGACTAAAACGAAGTTTGGCATGGTTTTCTTTAAGCTCACTTTGTCCTGAGTGGTAGAATTCTTACCACTCTTCAACCACATGAAGGAGAAAGCTAATAGAAATCCTACTGCCAGCTCTGTTTGGGGAGGATTCTCTAGCTTGTCACCCACCTGGGTGGAGAAAGGGAGTGTGAAATTTGAAGCATCTATTTTTCCATCTATAAAAAGCAGGGAAGCTGATGTGACTAGACCCAAAAAGGTGGCTGGCTACCTACTTGTGTATATCTTCCCTGAATAAGTACACAAGAGGCAGAGCTGGCTCCTCAAATCCAAAGGGGTTGGGGGGCGGGGGGCAGGGGGCTTCAGGTTTTTTCAGGATCATTCTAGACTGGGAGTCAGGAGCCCCTAAGTTGGGTGACTTAGTGCCAGGCATCCTCATTCCTTTCACTCTAGCTCCTGAGTTCTTCCCTTCTGGCTACCTCCTTCCCACCCAAGAGAGGATCTTCATTTGCCTAAGCCCTTCCGCACTGTTTCTGCTGCTCCTCTCTGGGAACTCAGCCTAGTTCCACCATAGTGGTTATGAGTTAGCCAACTATAACTAGCTGTGTCACTTGGGCAAGGTTAGTGTGACCTTTCACCTCACTTTCCTCTTTGGTAAATAGGAATAACACCACTAACTTCCTAGGGAGATAGAGATAACCTAGATTAGGTGCCAGGTGTGCGGTATCTGACAGACGGTGGCCACCTCGGTGCTGTTAGCATCAGCACTCATTTCTGGGTGGCATAGCCAGAGCTTCCATTAGTGGCGATTTATGCAGGTTTATCCATTCCACTGGCCTTCCTCAGTTCCAGCTAGAACACTGGCATGGGCAAAGGGTCAGATCTGGTCGTCAAAGCTCCAACCACCAGCTTTTGCTGTATGCTTCCCTCTTAGCTAAATGTTAATTGCTTAGGCACACCCGGTTCCTTGGCGCGGGTGTCCTAGCTGTGGGTATATGGCTCAGCTGTCGTCTTAGGCCCCTCCAGAAAAACAGAGAGAGCTCTATGGCAGTGCAGATTATTTGGACTTGGGTATTTTCCGCTTGCCCAACCCACTTACGCATCACTGGATGGAATGCAAGTTCTGCTCGGTGGGAGGCTGGGATCTTGGCAACACTTTTGTAGTCACAGGTTGAACACAGAAACCAGTCACACATTTGTGCTTTAGTGACACTGGCCGGGGCTGACATTTTGCTCCCTTACCTGCTGGAGCAGCGGTTTAGGGAGAGAGGGGGCCTCACAGCGGGAACAGGCAGCACATGGCCGAAGCATCAGAGCTTTGCAGAGGGCAGAGGCTGAAAAACCTGAGGGGCTGGGCGTGGTGGCTCACGCCTGTAATCCAAGCACTTTGGAGGCCAAGGCGGGCGGATCACCAGAGATTGGGAGTTCAAGACCAGCCTGACCAACATGGTGAAACCCCATCTTAAGAAAAAAAAAAAAAACCTGAGGGACAGCCCTTCACCTGTGCTTTATACTGCAGGCTCATCTTCCATTACTGTTTTAGTAATAGTCATGCACATCACTGCTTGTGTTGCTTTCTTTCGTTCAGTGTATACTGAGAGCTTGCTATGTATGTGCCAGGGTGTTTGGGGCATTTGTGTGTTATTTTTGTGGACTGTAGTGTCTTTGATTCTGGGGCAGAAAAGTCCTGTGAAGCAGCCCTTCCCTATATTGTACAGGAAATCAGAATTCCTAGGGGCACATGCCTGAGGTTGCGTAGCTAAGTGACAGAACCAGAATTTTCATTTGAGCCTTTAAGTCCAAGTCCAGCTTTCTGTGGATTCAGTGAAACTTAAACAAATGCCAGTGCCCAGGCTTCCGTGGAGGAGATTCAAGGGTGAAGGAATCTTGATTTCGAAGTTCACTTTCCAGCCTGCCATCCATGTGCAGGAACCAAGTAGCAGCACCAAAGCCTGGATTTTTTAACAAGTGATTTGGAGCTGGGCGCCATGGCTCATGCCTGTAGTCCTAGTACTTTGGGAGGCCGAGGCGGGTGGATCACTTGAGGTCAGGAGTTCAAGAACAGCCTGACCAACATAGTGAAACTCCATCTCTACTAAAAATACAAAAATTAGCCAGGCAAGGTGGCATGTGCCTGTAGTCCCAGCTACTTGGGAGGCTGAGGCAGGAGAATCACTTGAACCTGGGAGGTGGAGGCTGCAGTGAGCCGAGATTGCACCACTGCACTCCACCCTGGGTGACAGTGAGATTCTGTCTCGAAAATTAAAAAAAAGTGATTTGGCTGGCCTTGTCAAGAGTTTAGACACATTCCTTTCCCTTCTGAACTGAAGCCAGCCTGGAGTAAAGGGCCTGCTTGACTTACCCATTCACTCCTTAGGCAGAGAAGGAGCAGGCAGAGAGCAGAGAGGGCTGGGTCTGCCGCCACATGAAGCCTGGAGATAGGGTCCGCAGCCACCACACCTGAGGAAGTGACCTGTGAGTGGGAGCATGTGGGACAGACCCCCACTGCAAGGTTGGGACTTCGCCTTCACACAGCCCAGTGGATAGCAGCCTTCCTACTTTCACCAAGCTTGTAAGTCACTCCCACGGGAGGCTGTAAAGGAGGTGTGGGATTCCACCCATGTTGCCGGCCTGGGGGCCAGTGCTCTGTGGTTTTCCGAGGGACAGTCTGCACATCAGGGCTCTGTGCAGTCCTACGGCCCTCCAGAGAGAAGTGTCCCTAACAGATCCTCCAGCTGACTCTTGGTGGCCACAGAATCAGTAAAGGCATCAGAGGCTTAGGATGAAAGTATCCCTTACTTACTTCCACCAGAAAAACTCTGGCTGGAGCTCACCAGGAACTAAAAGGTGGGAATCTATGTGCTGCAGTGCTCAATCCTAGCAGGCCCTAGTAAGAATTACCAGGAGAGTTGGTGGGGACAATTGACTTCCCAATGTCAGTGGCACAGAGTGACAAATTCATTAGCAGCTTGAGCAGAAGAACCCCATCCAGAGCCAAGGGAAGGCATTCAGCTCACTGAAGCAAGTGTGAGCCAAGGAGGCAGACAGACTTGGGTATGAGACCTGGCTCTGCCTCTAGTAGACTTGATTTTCCTCTCTGCTTGTCTCATCTCTGAAATGGTCACTGTCAAGGGCTTGGAAGGGTTCATCAAGATAGTGCTTGCAGCCTAGGCAACACGGCAAAATTCCGTCTCTACAAAACTGCGCGTTGTGGTGCATGCCTGTGGTCCAGCTACTCACTACTGCACTCCAGCCTCGATGACGGAGTCTCCAAAAAGTGCCTGCAAAACACTGAACACGGAGCTGGAAACCATGCTTAATAGGAAGGTTAGCTGCTACTGGTTACACAGAGCCCGTGTCTAAGGGGCTACCTGGAGCTCCAAGCAGGAGTCATGCAGGTGGATAAAAGAGAAAGAGGTGTTATGTGGAAGAAACGGGGGACCTGGGAGGGGAGCTGAACTTTCAGGGGTCTACTGGCTGGTATCATAAAATTGGGCCTCAGCCCAGAGAGGGGGGATGTGGTAGAAACAACAGGGTCAGAAGCAGCCCCACTTGGGGTCCTGAGGCCAGAGAGGCTTTCATAGACCTCCAGTGGCTGACCGAAACACCCGGGGGCCCCAAGGGGCAGATGGGTGGCTGGGACTGCTGTCCAGTTGTGGGGTAGGGATATGTGGTACTGGCTGCACCTGAGTGGAACCAACCAGAAACTGGTGTGGGCTTGCACATTCTATTCATCCACAAATATTTACTGAGTTTGTACAATGTGCCAGGTTCTATGCCAGTTTAACAGGTTATCACTGTTAGCTGGCAGTGATTTAACAGGTTATCATGTAGAATGCATGTCCCCATGCAGAAGTGACTACAGCAACTTAGCGGGCTTGCGGGGTGGATTTTCATCTTTACATTTCCTTTCTCAGATCAGTGAGCCTGTCAGGTCCCTGCTGACGACAGAGCTGACAAAGGGACGTCTGAAACTCGTTTATTACCCTGAGTATATAACGAATAGAACACAGTCACAGTATTTAAAAAAAAAAAAAACAAAAAAAACAAAAAAACCCCAGCAGGAATTAGATGCAGGCTACGACACGAAGTATACACCAAGGACACACGTTCCTTTCATCAGAGTGTGCAGCTAGTTACTTGGAAAAAGCCAGTTGTGATTGTAAAAATTTTATTCTCAATAACAATAATAATTCCACTAAAATTATACAAAGTACATTCAATACTTAAGAGTGGCAAGGGTGGGGAGGGGAGGAGAGGAAGCCGGTTTGGCCTGGAAGCATCAACAGTTGACTCCAACAAAGGAAGCCCAGCTGGGCTGGAGGAAGTTGGGGGTGGAGGTCCGGTTGTAAAAAATAAAAACGTGGATCTGGATTGGTAAAAAAAGGCCACCCACAAGGAAGCAGGGTGAGCATGCATGTTCCTGGGGGAGGGTGGGAGGCTCAGCCGACATGCTGCTGGGCCCTGGAGCTCAGGCGGGCTCTGAGTTGGTGGGGGGCAGGTTTTTATGCTTGAAATACTGCACAACTTGTTGCGGCAGCTCCGCCAGCACAGCTTTGGCCAAGGTCTCTTTTGCTGCCTGCAGGGTGGACGAGGGTGGAGGGGAAGAGAGAGAATAAGGGTTAATGACTGGAAGTTGTGAGTGGCACCATGCCTAGAGGGCTGTGACAGCAGGTGTCCATGGAGGACAGAATTAGGGCAGCAGGCCAGGGCTGTCTGCAAGTGGCGTCCCTCTTCTCAGTCCAGGCCTGAAATTCCCACTGATTGCAGTGTCTGCCTTTAGGTTAGGTGTAAATGTTACCTGGAACACTTGAGATGCTTGGGAGTAACAGGTTAGGATGGCTCTGTCCGTGGGATGCAGCTACGTATCTGACAAACATCTCCTGAGCACCTTCTTGGCAGGAATAAATGGGCCAAGTCTGGTTCAAATGACAGTCTGGTTCACTAGTGAATGGCCGGCCACAGGCCAGGCACGTGGAGGTGCTCGGTCACCGTTCTGTGCATGAAGGGCTGACTGATGCCCAGCGTTTGTCCTCAGGAAGAAGTAGAACCATTGCAGGCAAACCCAGAGGATGCCGGACAGAGAGGTGAGGGCCACTGGGTGCAAACCAGCGTCAGCAGTTCTTGCTGAGGCTGGCTGCCAGGATCTGAGTCACAGCACCCCTGAGGGGCCCACAGAGCTGAGGGAACTGAGGCCCCGAGAGGTCAGGGCTTGCCCACGACCACAGGGTGAGCCTCTGGTCAAATGCGGGTTAAGACCCTGGCCAGCAGTACAGGAGTGGCATCTGAGAGACTGCCCCCCTCTGGGACTCCTCATGGACCCAGGTGCCAGGGCAGTGACCCCAGCCTCCTTGTGGGCAGACCTGGGATCACCTGCAAATAAAGCCAAAGCCACCTCCAGGAACAAGGCAGGGGACACTACTCTCCCAGGAGGTTGACTTCCTCTCCCAGGCCTATAGGGAGAGGAGGTCAACCTAAGATGAGGGGGAGGTCTTGTTTTCCATCTACAAAATGAGGGAGCTGACTGGGGTATGATGACCAGGAAAGCCCCTCTCTCCTGCACTTTATGCCACATGAATCGCCCCAGCCTTTCATCAGACCCCACTAGAGGGCAGGTCTTCCAGGAAGCCCCCGCACCCTCCCCCTGCCAGGAGCCCCAGGCTAGATGCCTACGGCTTCATGTTCCACCGGCCTGTGGAAGCAAGTGCTCACACTATCACAAAGGCTGCCACCAGGGCAAGGCCTGGCACAGCACCTGGCACACAGCAGGCCCTCAGAAGTGCATAGTCAATGGAGTGGAGGAGTCTGGGACTGGGTCAGACAACCTGGAGACTCTCAAGTTTGATGATGAGCTATGGCGGCTGGGGTCCTGTAACCGCCCCTCCCAGCCCAGGCCCACACTCACGTTGCGGAACTCTCGAAAGGGCACGAACTGCACAATGTCTCGGGCCGCCTCCTCCCCAGTGTAGGAGCGCAGTGTACGGCTATCCCCATCCAGGAACTCCATGGCAGCGAAGTCGGCATTGCCCACACCCACAATGATGATGGACATGGGCAGCTTGGAAGCCTGCACCACCGCGTGCCGCGTCTCCTCCATGTCACTGATGACCCCGTCGGTGATGATGAGGAGGATGAAGTACTGCTGCGGGGACAGGGCCAACAGGGCACTCAACAAGGCCGAGGCCTTGGCACCCCTTCTCCCTCCCTCCTTCACGCCAAACCGTCTGAGTCCTGGAGGAAGGCAGTGCTTCTTACCCAGCTGCAGCCACATCCCAGACAACTCCCTATACATCCTGCTCTCAGCACCCGACCCCTGCAGGCCTCGTATACTCTAAACTCTGACCTGGTCACAGCAGGAAGCACAAACTGTTCCCTCTCCTGCTCTGTGTGTTACCTTAGGCTCCCCACTTGTGGCCTCTTGACAGCCCTGACTCTGGGCCTGGCCTTGTCGGTTGCTACACTGTGGCACTCTAGGCAACTGACTTGACTTGCAGTGCCTCAGTTTCTTCATCTGCAAAGTGGGAGTTGTTGTAGATAGCATGCCTGACATGTAGTGGTGCAGTCACCTGCATCCCGACAGGCCCATGGCTGGTGCAGGAGGGCTCATCTGGCTGACGGGCTCTGGGGCCAGCCTCCTGTCTCTGCTGCATCTGGGCATGGGCACCTGTGACCCCCCCCTCCATTCCCTATTCAACAAGGCAATCCGAGACACCCTGCAGGAGCTAAAGCAGGTCGTCTGGGCCAGGGCTTCCAGGAGCGTGGGACTCTGCTGGCAAATAAGTGGATTTGGGTCACATCCCAAACACAGCACTGAGCACCATCAAGTCATCAAGTCGCCCTGTGAAGACTGCTGCTTTGCAGCGGCCTTTCAGTTCTATGAACTGCACCCAGGAGGAGGTCTTGGTTTGGTACTACTGTGTCTTTCACGCGTCTCTAACATTTGCTAAGCTTTCCTATCAACAGAAAGGGAAGGCAGGAAGCCCAGAGCTGGAGGAGACAATGGTCTCCAGCTAGATTTTAATATCATTGTACAGTTTGTTGTGTTTATTTTTGTTACTCTCTATTTATGGCAAGTGATACTGCTTTTTTCATTTATGCTGGGATATAAAGTTTATTAATTAAGTAAAAAAAATACTGAATAATTAGTGTGGGAGATATATAAAGTACAAACTGTGAAGTGAGGCGGGGGTGTGCCTAACTGGTACGGGAAGACTCACGGACCATCTGAGGGTGGAAGGCCCAGGACTCCAAATTGGCCAAGAACTCTGTTTTTTTTCTTTTCTTTTTTAGACTGAGTCTCACTCTTGTCACCCAGGCTGGAGTGCAGTGGCACAACCTGGGCTCACCACAACCTCCGCCTCCCAGGTTCAAGTGATTCTCCTGCCTCAGCCTCCTGAGTATCTGGGATTACAGGCAACCACCACCATGCCCAACTAATTTTTGTATTTTTAGTAGAGATGGGGTTTCACCACGATGGCCAGGCTGATCTTGAACTCCTGACTTCAGGTGATCCACCCGCCTCGGCCTCCCAAAGTACTGGGATTGCAGAGGTCAGCCACCATGCCTGGCCAAGAACTCATTTTCAGCTAAGCTCTGTCCTTAGTACCCACTGACCCCTTTAGGGGAAGCTGTTGCCCCCCATCTATAACATTAACAGATCAGCTTTTGTGGTCCTCAGATTCTCTGTTTGGGGCTTCAGTCTGACCCTTTTGACTTCCAGAAGAGGAAACTGGGGCCTAGACTAGTCAAGCTCATGGAGCTAAGGAGGGTGGAACCAAGCTGGACCCCAGGTCAGACCTTGGCCATCTTCTTATCCAGCAAAGCTGCTTGTTCCCTGGGGAGGTTGCAGAGGCTACAAGCTCAACCCTCCAGGGTGACTTGCTCCCCTGTCTTCCCCACAACTACAGCCACAGAGGGAAGGAGCAGGATGACCTGACGTGGAGACACGGACCTCACTACCCTCGCCCTTAGCTCCAGGCAGTAGTGGTCTAGCTCCGGCACTGTGCCTTTAAGAGACCAATCCCTTGGCTGGGTTTACCTGTTGCCATGGAGATGGCGGCCTGAATCCCACAGTGGAGGGCTGCTGCCGCCAGCCCCCCATCCCTGGCTGTGAGGGGGGCCTCAGAAGCCCATCCAGACCTTATCCCTGACAGCCCACCATCGTTCCTGGGCTCCTTCCCTTAGGCAGCCCTCCAACCCCACCTCAATAATCAGAAATAGTCCAGGGCAATATTTCTGGGACACCTAAGCAGACAGGTATGAAGATACTAACAGGCCAGGCAATGAGGAAAGAAAAGAATGCCTGGCCTTGGTCTAATGGGCCTCACCTTTCAGCGGATGGGACCTGTCTCCAAGCCCATTCCAGCTCAGGCAGGCAGTGCCCCCTCCCTCGGTACATGGCCTTCCTGGCTCTCCCGTTTCCATCAGCCCCATACCTAGGAGATGTGTGGGGCTCAGGCCTGGACCTCCCTCTTAGCTTGCAGGCTTCCTCCCCAGGGAGCCTGGGGGCAGACAGGGCCAGGTTACTGCAGGACTGTGGGCACCAGTGGCCAGGGGAGGTGATACCACACAGTGACAGCACTACCCTGCCTGTCACCCTCACATTGACTCCCATGCTAGAGGAGTCGAGCTCAGAGAGGTGATGTGACTTGTTGAGGCCTCACAGCCGGGAACTGGCACAGTCCAGACTGAAACCCAGCCTGGCTGACTCCGAAGTGAGGCTCTTTCCATGATGTTCTCCTCCACCACCCACTGGCACAATTGGCCTGTCATTGTCTCCAACAGAGGGGCCTGGTAGGGAAAAGCTTTCCTCCCACCCAGCATGCCAGTGTCTGAGGACCTGAATATCCAGGATAGCAGCCCAGGGTGGGGCCCAGAGCCCTGGTACTGGACTTTAACCTGCACCCCTGTGTGCCAACCAGCAAGCCACCATGCCCACACCCAGGGTCCTGGCCTCACCAAGTGCCCAGCTGCGTCTGAGGTCAGCAGCCCAGACCTCAGCAGTAGAAATGAAGCTGATGAGTCCCGGGCTTCCTGCCCAGCCTAGACAAAGCCAGACTTGTTCAAGAGCCTCAAATGTCTATTATACAGCCCCATCCCCAGGACAGATCAAAGAGGTAGGGTCTGTAGATGGAGAAGATGGAGGGTGGAATCGGACGCAAGGGGTGGGAAGGGGCTCTGCAGGCTCTGGTGTTCCTGCAGATGGTCCTGGTCCACCCTGCCCCCAGCATTCCCACCTCCGGAAACAGCCCACCACTGTCAGACTGAATCCAAAATCCCAACTCCCAACACGGATAGAGCATCTCTTGCCTTTACTCCAAGGTTCATCAGGTTTCTCGGGCTGTAAACAACTGCTTTCCCTAATGCATTTAACGTGTGATTTGATTTGTAAGAAACTGACTTGACCACACAGTTCCAGGCAGAGTCTAGGGAAGCTGCACTCACTCCCTAGCTTATTTCAGGGAAGTTGGCTGCTGAGGAGTGGGAGCGGGTGGAATTCCTAGGGAGCTGGCTGCTTCCCAGTCCCCCCTCCACTGGGACCCCAGACACCAAGGCAACCAACCAGGAACGGGCCATGAATAGCAAGGTCCAGCTCTTAGGGGTCAAGGCAGGGGGAAAGATGAAGGGCCGAGATAGGAGTCCCCCCAAGGCCTGCTCAAACCTGCCTAAGACCTTCCAGTGGCTCCCCACCGCCCTCCAGAGAAAACCCAGATTCCTCGGTGAGGCTCCGCAGGAGGTGGCCTACCTTTCAGCCTCACCTCACCCCACCTCCTCCTCTTTCAACGCACTCCCTCCTTCCATTACACCCACACAGGAAACCTCCAGGCCTCTGCATGTGCCGTTCCCTCTGCCTGAGATACTCCATGCACGCACATCCTTTATGAGGCTAACTCAGGCATCCTCTAAGTTTCAACTCACATGTCACTTTCCCAAGAAGCCTTTCCTGAGCCCTCCATCTAGGTCAGATGCCACCCCTGTGAGCCTGTGCTCCCATCGCCCCAGGCCCTGTCCTCCTGCCTCCTGCTCTTAGCCTAGGGCTCCTTGCTTGACTGCGGGCTCTGGGAGGGCAGAGGCGCTGTCCCGCCCATCACAGTCTACCGCGCAGAAGTTGCTTGGTAAAGATGTGTTGAGTGAATGAATGGGAGAGTGCAGGCCTGCCTAGAGAGAGGCTTCCACCACCTGCTCTTAATTTCCTGTATGTGGGTGTGCATCGGTGCACATATGTCTGGGGATGGGGAGGGTGAAGCCACACCAAATATTCCTCCCCAAACTAAAAACGGCTGACAAAAGCATCAGGGGACAATTCACAAATGACTTCCTTTTTGCTTTGGGACTAACTGTGCTTGGCATTACCGAATTCTAGCCCAAGAGGTGTCCCCAAAAGATTCGGCCAGCAGGGAAGTACTTTATGTGTGCCAGGCACTATGCTGATCAATTTTTACACCTATCTCGTTCTAGAAGGCAGGGACTGTTGCCATTATCCTTGTCACACAGACGAAGGAACAAGTTCACAGAGTCTAAGCTATCTGCTCTGGGTCCCACACACTCAGGAAGTAGGGCAGCTGAGATGTGAACCTCCCAGAGCTTGGGGCTGAACCACCAGGCAGTCCACCTCCCCTCCACTGGCACACCCTGAGGCCAAGGATAAGGTAAGGCAGGAGGCAGAGAACGGCCTTATCTGTTCCTGGACATCAGAATGGGAGGGCCTGATACAGGCCCCTTGGCCCCACTCCTGCAGGTTAGAGATGCTCAGACATCCCCCGAGGTCACACAGCCTGGGTGGGTGACACAGCTTTTCCAGCAGAAGGGAGCCAGGAGGCTGCCTCCCCCAGGTCGGGAAGACCAAGTCGAGACAAAAGTGGCTGGGATGTCCAGAGAACAAGCACCAGGTGCTTCCGCCTCAAGTCCTTCTGCTTCTTTCCTCTGGGGAGCTCTCTGCAGCTGCTCCCCAGAACACACAAATGCCCTTCCTGGTGCCCAAACCCCCTCCAAACCTGGGTCCAGCAGACACAGACCCACCTCACCTGAGGACCCTGGCTCCTGCTCAGTCCTGACCCAACTCTGCAGGTGCAGTGGTGAAAGGGCGCCGCTGCTAACTCTGGGCGGCGTGCCCGCTCCCTGCCCCACATTTCTCCCCTTAAAAAACAAACAGGCAGGACTTTTTTTCCATCATTTTGAAAGCCTGCTCGGGCAGACAAAAGACTGGGTGGGACAGTGGGGCCTGCCATCTGAACAGGAGGGAGTGCAAGCTGAAGCCTGCCTCTCGCTCTGCCCTCTCCAGCCAGCTCTACCCCAGCAACCTGAGGAATTAAAAAAAAAAAAAAAAAAATCCCGCATGGTGGCTCATGCCTGTAATCCCAGCACTTGGGAGGCTGAGGCAGGAGGATCACCTAAGGACAGGAGTTTGAGACCAGCGTGACCAACATGGTGGAACCCTATCTCTACTAAAAATATAAAATTATTCAGGCGTGGTGGCGGGTGCCTGTAATTCCAGCTACTCTGGAGGCTGAGGCAGGAGAATCGCTTGAACCTGGGAGGCAGAGGTTGAGGTGAGCCAAGATGGTGCTACTTCACTCCAGCCTGGGCAACAAGAGCGAAACTCCATCTCAAAAAACAAAAACAGGAAATGGGTTCAGAGCAGGAAACATTCCACTCCATAAGAAGAAGCATGCCCCAGGCTCCGGGCTGCCAGGGTCAGGGCCGGGACGCCCCTTCTGGGACTCTGAGCTCCCGGAAGGACTCAGCTTGCTGTTCCCTCTGCCCTGGCCGCTCTTCCCTGAGCTCTTTGCTGGCCTGTCCTCCTCTGTCCTCCCAGTCTTTTTGGGTGCCAGGTGCTGAGTGATGTTATCTAACCCTGATACCACCGCCTCCTGATTGATCCTGTTAGTTTTCCCACTGTAAGGAGGAAACTGAGGTGACATGCCTTGCCAAGTCACACCGTGAGGAAAGGAGAGGGGCAGGATTCAAACCCTGGCACTCGCCACTCCAAGGCACCCATTTTTCCCACAGACCCTCTCCTACCTACTGAACCATCAGAACAGGCTCTGCCCTCCCCACTCCTATTGAAACCACCTTTGCAAAATTATAACTGAGGAAATTATGACAGGGAAAGAAATCAGACCTAACCGACTCCATCTTGCTTCTAACCCTTAAACTGTCTTTGTCCATTCCTGGGCATAGGCTGAACTAACTTTGGGAAGGGATTCAGTTCATGGTTTGACTCTGAAACAAAATTGGTAACAGCCCTTTCCCGAAAAGACCCCCTTCTTGCCTGGGGACCAGTATGTCTTTGCAGGACTAACAAATTAGCTATAAGATCAGAAATTCCAGCGCAGGGGTCATGCAGCCTCTGGCTCCAAGAGCTTGAACCTCCCCAGATCGCTCCTGAGGGTAACATCACTATCGTGAAACCTAAGATCAGTGCTGGAGATATTTTGTAGACCCTGCGTCAGCTGACACCACCCAGACCAGTAACGCTGGCTCAATCGGTTCTGCCATCAAACCCAGCAACAGGAGATAGCAAGAAAAACTCACTTCGACCCCCATGACTCCATCTCAAACCTGACCAATCAGCGCTCCCCACTTTCCAAGCTTCTACCCGCCAAATTATCTTGAAAAGCTCTGATACCCAAATGCTCAGGGAGACTGATTTGAGTAATAACAAAAGTCCAGTCTCCTGCAGAGTCGGCTCTGTGTGAATTATTCTCCACTTCAATTCCCCTGTCTTGATAAATCTGTTCTGTCTAGGCAGCAGGCAAGGTGAACCCACTGGGCGGTTATACTATCTTTTCCACCACCTCCTGGAAGCCAACTGCCACCTCCCTGGTGACCAGGTGCCTCCCTCCCCTAGCTGGTCCCAATGGTCCCCTTAGGCATAGGACCAGGTCCCTTTCCCTGGGGAAGGAGCCTCTGACTGAGCCTCGTACAGCTCACATCCCGCAGCCGGCACTGACTTCATCCATTCACAGGCACTGGACCAGGTGCAGAGAGAAGGATGTGAACTAGACGTTGCCAACCATCATCAGGGTCAGCTGGGGACAGGCAGAGAAGGCAAGACATCTGCTTCAGATAGGTGGTCAAGGAAGGCTGCTTGGGGGAGGGGGTCCCGAGGGAGGGCTCTGCAGGGTGCAGGAAGGCATGGGCAGGTCCTGGTGGAAATGGGGAGGCGGGCAAGGTGACCGTTGGTGACCCCATCACGGGCATCAGGGCCTGCCTGGGAGCCAGCCTGTAGCTGGGGGCAGGAGAAGGGAAGGAGACCAGGGTTGCAGGTGCCCGGGATGGCTGCTCACCATATATTCCAGATGCCAGGCAGCTGCCTTGGCAGCCTGAGGCCAGGCCAGTGAGGCTCTGTCCTTGTTACTGAGTTTAGGGCCAGGGCCAGACAGTTCTGCAGCCCTCAGTGTGAGGCAGGGGCTGCTCTGATTGGAACTCGGTGGCTCAGAAGGGTCAGTGTTAGGGCCTCAGGGATCCCCACCTCCAGTTTTCCATCCTGTTACTCTTACGGGAGTAACTAGTGCCCCGCCCTGGGGAGACATCTCCCATTGACCACAGCCCTGCTTCCTGCTCAGCACGAATGGATTTGCTTTCTGTCTGTGCTCCAGGAAGCCAGGACCAATCAAGTTGAGCTTGACCCAACCCTCTTCCAATACGTGAAGGTAAATTGAGGCCCAGAGAGAAGCAGGATGTCCACAAGGATTAAAAGCAAAGAGAAGGCAGAATATCCTGCTCCCTGGCCCAGAGGACGTGAATAGTTCCTGGCATGCCTGGCTTGCCGCTGCCTACTCACCGTGGCCGTCTGCTGCTGTGTGGCCTGGGCTGCAAACCGGGCCACGTGGTTGACGATGGGGGAGAAATTGGTGGGACCGTAGAAGCGGATGTGGGGCAGGCAAGCTGAGTACGCCCGGGCAATACCGTCCACACCTGCCTCGGGAGAAGAGTCTGGATCAGCCCAGTCTCCCTGACCCCACACTCACTCTCACCCCACTGTTGACGAAGCATCTACTTCATGCTTCCCCAAAATGTCCCTGCCATGGCTAGCATAGGCTTTGTGAGACTGGAAGCTGCCAGAGGGCAGGACCAGCAAGGTAAAAAGCCAAGAGCTCTGAATGTGAAGTCAGACCCACCTGAGGAGTTTGAATCCTGCCCTCTTTTTGGGATGGAGTCTCCCTCTGTCATCCAGGCTGGAGTACAGTGACAGGATCTCCCATCACTGCAACCTCCGCCTCCCAGGTTCAAGCAATTCTTCTGCCTCAGCCTCCCAAGTAGCTGGGACTACAGGCGTGTGCTACCACGCCCAGCTAATTTTTCGTATTTTTAGTAGAGACAGGGTTTCACCATGTTGGCTAGGCTGGTCTCAAACTCCTGACCTCAGGTGATCTGCCCACCTTGGCCTCCCAAAGTGCTGGGATTATAGGTGTGAGCCACTGCGCCTCACTTGAATCCTGCCTTTCTTAGCTGTGGGACCCGGGGCAAGTTGTTTAATCTGTTTGAGGCTACATCCTTGTCTGTCAATAGGACTGACAATCTACACTCTCTGGCAGTTGGGAGGCTGGGGGTCTCTCAGGCCTTCCCAGAGAAGAGGCTTTGTGAAGCTTGCGGTGATGCTTTGAGACCATGGGAAGCCATCTGGAGGTCCATTCTGGACATGCTATGGCTTCTGCTCAGGTCGGGGGATCGAGGCGTCTGCACAGTACCTGTACAGAGTCGCTGCTCTGTAAACAGCTGCTGTTATGAGCACACTGCCCTGTGGCCCTGCCCAGAAGGCCTCTGGCCAGGGATGAAATGGACCAACCACAATGTCTCTGGAGATCTCCCCTGGTCCGGAGCCAGCCAGGGTAGATCAGACAGCCTGGCCCAGCTTTGGGGATCCTCAGAGAAGGTAGATGCCACGTTGAAGCCAAGTCCTAGGCTGAAAGTTCTCATGATGGTAGAAACAGTCCTCTTCCACACCCACCTGCATCCCCTCTCCTTCTCTCAGTTTTCTTCCTCTCCCTCCCTCCATCCCTCCCTCCCTTCCTTCTTCCTCTCTTTTGTTATCTTTTCTATCTCTTTCCTTCCTTTCTCCTCCCCTCTCTTCCTCCATTTCTGTCCTTCTCTCCCTCCCTCCCTTCCTTCCTTCTTTCTCTTTTGAGACAGAGTCTCTCTCTGTCACCCAGGCTGGAGTGCAGTGGCGCAATCTCGCTCACTACAACCTCTGCTGCCCAGGTTCAAGTGATTCTCCTGTCTCGGTTTCCCGAGTAGCTGGGATTACAGGCACCTGCCACCGCAGCCAGCTAATTTGTGTAGTTTTAGTAGAGATAGGGTTTCACTATCTTGGGCAGGCTGGTCTTGAACTCCTGACCTCTGATCCACTCGCCTCGGCTTCCCAAAGTGCCGGGATTACAGGCATGAGCCACGGCACCCAGCCTCTAATAGTTTCTTGACTGTCCCTAGAAGGCCCAGAAATCCTCCTAGGCCCGGGGGTGGGGTGAACATAGACACACCCTCACTACCCAGCCCCTCTCTCTTACTGATCCCCTGCCAAGCAATTGGAGAGCAGGGCCGGCCTTCCCAGCAAGGGAGGAGTGGGAAGGAGGTGTGCCTGGTGCCACCCTCGCCTCCTCCTGGGTTCCACAGGGCTTCCTGTCAGTGGCTTCCTGTAGTTCTCACCCAACCACCCAGTAAAGTAAGAACAGCCGCTATCATCGTTATCCTGGAGCAGTTAAGGAGGCAAAGGCCCAAGAGGTACAGTGACCTTTCCAAGGTCCCACAGCTAGGAAGGGCAGCAGCTAGCCTTGAATCCAGGACTGTCCAACTCCAAACTGCAGCATTTACCCCTCTGTCACTCCAAGCAACACTGAGGGGGAGAGGATAGGAGAAAGAAATGAAAACCTGTCCTCTGCCCTCCCTCCACCCAGGGAGCTGGCCGGGCCTGCCACAAACCAAGGATACCTGCAGGTGGGTCTGACACTCACCTGAGCAGAAGGGGTTGGTGGGGTTGAAGTTGATGGCAAACTCATGGGAGACCTGAAACAGAGAAAACGCTGAGCTGCAGCCTCCTGCCCCCAAACCCGGGGCCCCAAATCCACTGCCAGGCCAAGGCTCCCTGAGAGCACCCGGCTCATAACCCCCACCCCTACCCTCATCGAGGCCACTGATACCCCCGACATCTACTTTCACCTCCACTGCTGGGTGTGACCCACAGAGAAGCCCAACCACCCTCTCTCATAGTGGAGGAAACAGAGACCCTGGCACATCACCTCAGGCTCTTCTGGGGACTGGGGCTGCCTATGCCCATCACTACTCTGAGTCCCGGGTGGAACAGGGATTTCCCTGTGGGCCAGGGTTCCAGGATGCTCCCTCATCACCGCTACTGCTGGGTGTGGGCTCCATTAGAGCACCACTTCTCTGGGCTTCAGAGGCTTTTCCTACCCTAACAGTAAGCAAAGGGGCTTGGAGGGGAGCCCACCTTGTGCCAAACTGGGGTGAGCTGACAGCCCGCTCAGAGCTGACCTGGCAATCAGGGGGTGTAACGGGGCTGCAAGGGGATCAGATTCAGATGGGGCTGTCACAAGACCCCTAGGGACTGATCCTGCTTCTCTGCCTCCAGGCCCAGCACCCAGCCCTGGAGGATCATCAGACTGACCCAGACACTCCAGTACATTGCTGCACCCATGACATCCGGCGGCGGCTGCTCGCATGGCTTTGGGGTAAGGGGGACTCATAACTGGCCCCATTCACGGCTGTGGGTGAGACTGCAGTAGGTGCAGAACCCAGGGTCTCAGGAGAGGCTGGAGAGCTCAGATGCGGGACAGCCCCTCTGCTCTTCCCTCCCCTGCAGCCCCACAGCCCCACATCCCCCTCAGTCCCCTTCTTACCACGTACCACATCCACGTTCAGTGCTGTGCAGGGGTCCTCTCACTCCCTCCTCACAGCACCCCAATGGAAGAGCAGCTGTTACCTTATGTCATCTTATGGATGACAAAACTGAGAAAAAGAGTGGACTGGAATTTTCCCGTATTTTCTGGAGGGCAGAAATGGTACTGGAACTGAGGTCAGGCTGCCCCCAGAGATCACACTAACCTCCGCAGGCGTTCCTCCGCCAGGAATTTTCAATGAGGAGGGCAAAGCGACCCCATCCCCTGTCCTCAGCTGCAGGAGGAAGGCTTTTGCCTGGACGCAGACAATCCCAGACAGACCCTTCAGCTCCAAGACACGATGACGGAGGGTGCTGAGAGGCTCTCCTAGATCCGGTGTCCCCATTTTACAAATAAGCAAACCGAGACCCAGAGAAGGGAAGCCAGGTGCCAGAGCCACACAGGAGAACAGGTGTCTGACCCAGTGCCCTGAAGCCTCTCCTGGGGTGGGAGTTGGCCTTACTCCTGGGGGAGAAGGCAAGGACCCAGCAGTGGGGTTCACTCCAGCCTCCCTGGCAGTCCTGGGGTGGGGAGGCAATCGGAGGACTCCTCCCTGTTTCAGGGAATGAGGCTTTCTGTTTGTTGTTTTTTTTTTTTTTTTTTTGCCGTCCGCTTTAGGTGCCCAACACAGAGCCCGTCCCCTGGTGTCCCTCTTGGGTCCTGTCCCTGTACAGGGCCCCTTTCACCCTGTCCCCAGTCTGGGCTCCAGGTTTGGGGGCTGGAGGTCTCTGTTGCCATGGAGACTTCCTGAGCCTTTTCAGAGATTACGAGAGGGTCTTGTATGGAGGGGCTGAGAGAAAACGGTTGCCAGGGAAACAGGCCTCCCTTGGGCCAATGACTTCTCAAAAAATCAGATTTGGGGAGATTTTAGAGACCACATGGGAAAGCCCCCTGCTGACAGGGGTGGAGGAAGGTTTTGGCTTCTCGGGCGCCCCACTCTTCGTCCCCACTCTGTCCCCCTCTTTATTTGGGGGCGGGCCTGGCCTCATGTTAAGGGGCCTGTGGGAGGTTGTCCATCCCTGCCAGAGGCCCCAGAGGTTGCCTCCTCTGGCAGCTCCATTTCATAGCTGGAAAGAATGAGGTTCTGAGAGGGCCAGGGAGTGCCCAGGTCACAAAGTGGGACCTGGGGACAAGTGTGCATACTGCCAGCAGCGGCAGCCCAGCCCCTCCCACCCTGGCTGCCCTGGTTTGCCTGAGAAACGTCATAAACAGGACAAGCTCCTGGAGGCCACAGAAGCTGATGAGGGTCCCCTGGGGACTGGCTGCCCGCCACAGGCCTTTGTCCGGGGATCCCTGTTGCCTTCTGACAGCCAATGGCCCTGTTCACCCAACCTGGCCTGGCTCAGCCCTGTGGTCAGGGAGCAACTTCAGGCTCCATTCTCTGCGGCCCTGGCTGAGGCAGGTGGGGGATGCAGGGGGTGGGGCATGGAGAAAGTCCCAGGGATCTCAGAGTGACTGTCCTCTTTGAGCATCAGTTTCCCCACCTGCAGAGTGTGCCACTCCCCTAGACCTTTGCACACACTGTGCCTTCTGCCCAGATCCTGTGACTCCGCTCACTTTGAAGGGCCAAGGCCTGATGCCATCTACAAAGGGAAACATGTTCTGAGCTCCTCAGCCACTCTCTGGGCTCATATGGGCCAGCCTCAGGTAGAAAACGAGCCTGGTAGCATGCTCCTTCTGGCTCCTTCCAGCTCCCTACCCTCAGAAAACCAACTCTTCTGTTTGCTCAGGCCACCGGGCTGGGTCCCACATTCACTGTGTCAACAAACAGCAGCATTGCGCACGGCCAGCCAGCTGCTGGGATGTGGGCAGAGGCAACCCGGCGTCTTCGCCAGGCAATCACAAACAAGTCACAGAGTTCTGTGAGGGCAGGGCTCTGGGCAGGAAGCAGGGCCCCACGTGAGCACGAGCATGAGCATGGCTCCCAAAGGGCAGGCCACTCGCCAAAACTCTAGGTGAAAATGGGTGGCAGAAGCCCAGGAGAGAGAGCAGCAGGCTGGGTGAAGGCCATGTGCGAAGGCCCTGAGGTAGGAGTGAATGAAGGAGCTTCAGGAGGCAGGAGGGAGGTGGGTCAGAATGAGAGAGAGGGTGCGGGGCCAGGAGGGGCCCGGCCTGGCGGCTCCCGTGGCAGGAGGATGCAGGACACAGCATCTGTCCTTTCCTAGCCTGGATGCAGCATCTTTCTTGGCACTGCCAGGCACTCTGGGCCTGGCCAAGCCCCGGCCTCCCCATCGTTGCCCTGTGACATTTACAAGGAGGCTTTTGCTCAAGAAAACATCTCATTCAGTTCTTTGAAAGCTGGCTGGTGTCCTAGCAACAGGCTCATGCTGGGCCTAACCGCACCAGCGCGCCCTGCCCCCCAAATGGCATCACTGTGGCCCAGCTTTGGTCCCATCTGAGGTGTGGCCTCACACCACAGGGAGCCAGGACACCCACCTCTCCTGCCCTGGCCCTCAGGCCACTCCCTGAAATTCTAGGTGAAAATCATCCTCCCCAGAGAGGACCAGAGAGGGCGGGAGGCAAAAGCTCATTCTGGAAACAGCATGCAGCACAGCAGGGCAGACAAGAAGGGGCACTGGGCTGGGCGCGGTGGCTTACACCTGTAATCCCAGCACCTTGGGAGCCAAGGTGGGCAGATCACAAGGTCATGAGATCGAGACCATCCTGGCCAACATGGTGAAACTCCGTCTCTATTAAAAATACAAAAATCAGCTGGGTGCAGTGGCTCAAGCCTGTAATCCCAGCACTTTGGGAGGCCAAGGCGGGTGAGGTCAAGAGATCGAGACCATCCTGGTCAACATGGTGAAACCCCATTTCTACTAAAAATACAAAAAATTAGCTGGGCATGGTGGTGCATGCCTGTAATCCCAGCTACTCAGGAGGCTGAGGCAGGAGAATTGCCTGAACCCAGGAGGCGGAGGTTGCAGTGAGCCAAGATCGCGCCATTGCACTCCAGCCTGGGTAACAAGAGTGAAACTCCATCTCAAAAAAAAAAAAAAAATACAAAAATCAGCTGGGCGTGGTGGTACATGCCTGTAGTCCCAGCTACTCTGGAGGCTGAGGCAGGAGGATTGTTTGAACCTGAGAGGCGGAGGTTGCAGTGAGCTGAGATCACAACACTGCACTCCAGCCTGGGTGACAGAGTGAGGCTCTGTCTCAAAAAAAAGAGAAGGGGCACTGGCCGAGACGCATGCGCAGACTTAGGAGCTCTCTGGACTCGCACCCCACAGGCTTCTCATGGGGAAGCAACAGACTGAGAGGAAACTTTAGAGTCCTGCCCAGTTGGTGAACATGGCCTTGGGCAAGTCACTTTGAGACTCCAAGCCTTGGTTTATTCCCCTGTAAATGGGACAGCATTCCCTGCCCCTGTCCTCGGCGACTCCCCAGCATTACGACTTCTGCCCTCATTGACATCTCCATCTCTGAGCCACCAAACCAACCCTCCCCTGGTGCCCGTGGTTCTATGAGGAGCCCCCGCCTCCTGCCCCAGGACTACCCACAACCATGCCTCAGGGACCCCTCCATTTACCTCCACCCTCTCCTGGCTCCTCCTCAGCCTTTAGACCTGCTCCACCTGCCCCTTCCCCTCCCCTACAGCCCGCTGACTTCCACACTGGCTGACGTCTCCATGCCCGTCCCCACGCGAACCGTTCCCTCCCCGTCTAGTCTCTGCCACAATGGTGTCGGCTGTGGTCAGTGAAGCGGATGGTCTCCTCAGCTTCACCTCACCAGGCCCAGGGGCAGCCTCCAACCCCACTCCCTCCTCCCCCAGCTCCGACTGCTTGGCTTCCTCAACGAGCAAAATGGGTTCACAACAGGGCCTCCCTCACTGGCTTTGGTGAGAATTAGTTGAAACTGGTAAAGCAGGCAGATGGTGTCCAGAACATTCTAAGGGCCCAATAAATGCTGCTACTTATGGATTTGCTTTCCGTGGGCTTCACGCTGCCCCCCTCCTTTGCTTCTTCCCACCGCTGCCCCTTCTGGCTCAGTCTCCTCTTCCTCTGCCTGGCTCTCTCATGCAGCTGTTTCTTTATTTCATTAATTAATTAATGTTTTTAAGAGACAGGGTCTCGCTCTGTCACCCAGGCTGAGTGCAGTGCACTCATGGCTCACTTGGCTCCAGGGATCTTCCTGACTCAACCTCCTGAGTAGCTGGGACTACAGGTGCATACCACCACCCCTGGCTAATTTTTGTATTTTTAGTAGAGATGGGGTTTCGCCATGTAGGCCAGGCTGGTCTCAAACTCTTGACCTCATGATCCACCTGCCTCAGCCTCCCAAAGTGCTGAGATTACAGGCATGAGCCACTGCACCCAGCCAACTTTTTAAATTTTGTAGAGACAGGGTCTCAATATGTTGCCCAGACTGGTCTTGAACTCCTGGCTTAAGCAATCCTCCTGTCTTGGCCTCCCAAAGCATGAAATTAAAGGGTGAGCCACTGCACCCTGCCTCATGTGGCTGTTTCTTGCTCACTCCGTCTCCCCAGCAATCTCACCCTCCCAGAGGTGGCAGCACAGGGCCTGGCCCAGGTGGCCAGGTCTCTCTCTGTGTCCCCAGAGCCTGAACCCATTGACCTATCATTCACCTTTTCTTTTCTTTTTTTTTTTTTTTTTGATACAGGTTCTCACTCTTTGCCCAAGCTGGAGTACAGTGGCACAATCTCGGCTCACTGCAATCTCTGCCTCCCAAGTTCAAGTGATTCTCCTACCTCAGCCTCCCAAGTAGCTGGGATTATGGGCATGCACTACCACACTGGGCTAATTTTTCTATTTTTAACAGAGACAGGGTTTCACTACATTGGCCAGGCTGATCTCAAACTCTCTGACCTCAAATGATCCCTCTGCCTTGGCCTCCCAAAGTGCTGGGATTGCATGCCTGAGCCACTGTGCCCAGCCAGTCATCCACCTTTCTCCTGGGACTCCCACCTCACCGTCTCCCCTGCCAAGTCGAGCGCCCCCCGCCATTCTCATCTCAGTAAGCAGCACCACCCCCAGCTCAGTGCCCAGTTGGAAATGTTGGTGACCTCTTCTGCCCATACTGACTTGGCCATGCAGATGGTCCTGGCCTCTGCCCTGAGTCTCCTTGCCTTTGCCCGTTCTCTCCACCCTCCATGCTGCCCACTCTCACCCTAGCCACTCCCCACTCAGCAGCCAGGGGAGGCCTTCAGAAATGCCAATCTGCTGATGAGCCAGCCCCTATGTGGCCCCTGCAGGGGTCCCGGTGGCCCTTTAATACCCACATGGAGGGTCTAGTCACCCACCTCTGCCAGCTCCTCCAGCTGACCCTGCAGCCTTCGCCCAGGCTGTCCGGTGGGGAAGCTGCCCCTGCCCACTGCCACCCCTAGGTGCTCTCCTACTTCCCTTTTCCCTCCTGGCATATAGCTTGCACCCTCCAGGAAGCCTGATGGTCCCAAGCTGGGTTGGGTTCCCTCCTCAGCTACCGCAGGCCCATGCTGACCCCACCTCCGCACCGACGACACTGCCTGTCTTCGGTGTTGCCAGATAGAATACAGGATGCCCAGTATAACTCAGAAACAGAAAACAAAAAACTTCACGTTCTCCCTTACACGAGGGAGCCAAAGAATGGGTGTGCACAGAACGGACACAGAGGGGAATAACAGACACTGGGACTCCACACGGAGGGCGGGTGGAGGGTGACAGAGGAAGTGCTACCTGCTGTATAAAACGTGCACTATTTGGGTGATAGGTACACTTAAAGTCCATATTTCACACAGTACATCCTCATAACACAACTGTCCTCATACCCCTAGATCCATACAAATACAAAATTTAATTTTCCAAAAAGGACCTTGAATTTCAGATAAACAATGGATGATTTAAGTGTAACTATGTCCCATGCAATATTCGGGACATACTTTGGCCGGGCGCGGTGGCTCCAGCCTGTAATCCCAGCACTTTGGGAGGCTGAGGCGGGTGGATCACGAGGTCGAGAGATCGAGACCATCCCGGTCAACACAGTGAAACCCCGTCTCTACTAAAAATACAAAAAAAAATT
This sequence comes from Saimiri boliviensis, assembly GCF_048565385.1. NCBI lineage: Eukaryota > Metazoa > Chordata > Mammalia > Primates > Cebidae > Saimiri > Saimiri boliviensis. Next base: position 115,231,467 of record NC_133449.1, read on the forward strand.
AGCTGGGCACGGTGGCGCATGCCTGTAATCCCAGCTACTCAGGAGGCTGAGGCAGGAGAATTGCCTGAACCCAGGAGGCGGAGGTTGCAGTGAGCCGAGATCGCGCCATTGCACTCCAGCCTGGGTAACAAGAGCGAAACTCTGTCTCAAAAAAAAAAAAAAAAAAAATTGTTTATCTGGGCTGGGCACAGTAGCTCATGCCTGTAATCCCAACATTTTGGGAGGCTGAGGTGGGCGGATCACCAGGTCAAGAGATGGAGACCATCCTGGCTAACATGGTGAAACCCATCTCTACTAAAAATACAAAAATTAGCTGAGTGTGGTGGCGCACGCCTGTAGTCCCAGCTGCTCAGGAGGCTAAGGCAGGAGAGTCACCTGAACCCAGGAGGCAGAGGTTACAGTGAGCCAAGATTGTGCCACTGCACTCCAGCCTGACGACAGAGCGAGACTTCATCTCAAAACAAACAAACCCATCTCTACTAAAAATACAAAAATTAGCTGGGTGTGGTGGCGCATGCCTTTAATCCCCGCTACTTGGGAGGCTGAGGCAGGAAAACTGTTTGAACCTGGGAGGCGGAGGTTGCTGTGAGCCGAGATCATGCCACTGCACTCCAGCCTGGGCAACAGAGCAAGACTCTATCTCAAAATAAATAAATAAATAAAAATAAAAATTGTTTACCTGAACCTAACTTAACTGGGTATCTTGCATTTTGATTTGCGATCTCTGGCGATCCTATCTGTCTTCCCCACTCCACGTGGGTCTCAGGAGCAGGGAACATAACTGTGCTGCCCCATTACAGCTTCAGTGCCTGCCGGAGGATCAGGCTTGAGAAATGAGCATGGCCTGGGGTGAACACAGGGAAGGCGGGGCAACAGAGCCCTGGCCCAAGACCTTTCCAGAGCAGATCCTAGAGAGGCTGTACACATAAACCCCAGCTCAACCAAAAGGAAATGGACTCCAGCTTCACTCACCTTCCAGTCTGGGGGTAACTGGGCCCCGAATCCCAGAGCTGGAAACATCTTATCACTAATCAGAGAGAGAAGAGAAACACACTGTGAGACACCAGAAGACGCTGCCGGACCCTCTGCCCAGGGCTGGGCCCGCTCTGCCTTGTATACTTCCAAGGAGGTGCTCACCACCTCTAGGAAGAGCTGTTAGGATCATCTACCTCATGAGCCCAACCCACCGCCGGGGACCTGGTGAACACGTGGCCTGACCACATCTATGCCTGTGGCAGATACAATGGTAATTCTTTTTTTTTTTTTTTTTTGAGACTGAGTCTTGCTCTATCACCAGGCTGGAGTCCAGTGGCACGATCTCAGATCACCGCAACCTCCGTCCCCCGGGTTCAAGCAATTCCACAGCCTCAGCCTCCTGAGTAGCTGGGACTACAGGCACGTACCACCATGCCCAGCTAAGTTTTTGTATTTTAGTAGAGATGGGGTTTTACCACATTGGCCAGGATGGTCTTAATCTTCTGACCTTGTGATCTCCTCACCTTGGCCTCCCAAAGTGCTAGGATTACTGGCGTGAGCCACGGCACCCGGCCTGTTTTTTTTTTTTTTTTTTTTTTTGAGACGGAGTTTCGCTCTTGTTGCCCAGGTTGGAGTGCAGTGGCAGATCTCGGCTCACGGCAACCTCTGCCTCCCAGGTTCAAGCGATTCTCCTACCTCAGCCTCCTGAGTAGCTGGGATTACAGGGGCCTGCCACCACCCCTGGCTAATTTTGTATTTTTAGTAGAGACAGAGTTTCTCCATGTTGATCAGGCTGGTCTTGAACTTCTGACCTCAGGTGATCCACCCGCCTCGGCCTCCCAAAGTGTTGGTATTACAGGCGTGAGCCACCGCGCCCAGCCCAACAATAGTACTTCTCACCAGTGGGCCTGGCCACAGCTTCTAGATCCTTCTCAAACTGAGACCCCAGCCAGCCACTAAACCAGGTCAAGATGGAAGTAGAATGAATTTACTGGCTGTCTCTCAACCTCCTGCTCATAGCTGGGGAAAAGTCTCCTAATATGAGAACCCTCCTGTGGCATTCAAGGTCATCATCCAGCCCCAGAACCTAGTCTCATCTCCTTCCGCCTGCTCCCCCCGACACCCCACTCCCTTAGCCCTGGCCAGTAGCCACTTGCCGTTCCCCAAACCCACAGGGTACCTTCGCCTTCCAAATTCAATATTGTTGTGCCCCCATCTTTCACATCTCTCTGTAATCTGTTTCCCCTAGCAAACTGCTACTCATCCTCTAAGGCCCAATGAAAATGGCCCCTTCTCTCTATAGATTTCTCTCTGATACCCTACAATGCCTCTCTTTTTGTGCTCCCATAGCTCCTGCTTCACATGTAAACTGGTCTCTCTGAAGTCCAATGATGTCTTCTTTGTCTTCCTCTTTAAGTGAGAACTTCCTGAGGACAGGGACCCTGTTCAGCAATTGATTAGCAATGTCTGTCATGAGTATGGGAATGGGTAATAACTGCACCTATGCCATTTGCTGTCCATTCCCAGATTTGATGATCTCTGGGTCCCTTCGGGCTTTGACACACTGAGCTTCCCAGGTAGGATGGAACCCTAGCTAACCTTCAGAGCCCCTCTCCAACCTTACCTGTCGTAGTCCTGAATGATCTGCCCAACAGCCCAGATGGCCGACAGATATTCGTTGGTGCCCATAGGGTTGATATAGTGCAAAGAGGAAGGGTCGAGGGGATTCCCGTTGGAGGCTGTGAAGTCTATTCCAACCTGCAGAGTGGAGGAAAAGGCTACCCAGTGTGGCCAGGGACCCCAGCACCCTATCCCACTCCCAGGGAATAGGAGAGGTAGATGGGACATGGGAAGCCCATTCATCTCCCAGCCCTCCCCACAATAGGATGGTCTGAAACCTAGAACCTGTCTGATTGTATCACTCCTCTGCTCTAATGCCATCTATGGCTCCCTATTGCCCAAGCATAAAGTCTATTGCCTAGATGGGATGACATAAGGCTAACTTACAGTCCCAGATTCCTTTTCTTCCTCGCTATCCTTACCCACACATTCATCCGTTCCCACGGGCAGGCATTTATTCACGAGCTTCCCTCTGCATGTCGAGCCAGGGCATCGTCTCTCCCCGTCTAACTCTGCTTCATCTTCCAGGCCTAACTCAGATGCTGCTGCTCCACTGCGACCTTCCCAGATACCTCACCCCCACCCCAAGCCATCTCCCCATCATCCCTCAGACCACCAAGGGACCTGAGACCTGGGGCTGCCTGGTAGAACAGTGCCCGTCTCCCCGATCAGCCAGGAGCTCATCACAGGTGAGGCACAAGCTCTGGAGGAGCTTGGCCCAGGGCTGGGAACAGCAGACAAGGCAGGTGCTTAACAGAGGCTCAGGGCTGATGGGTGGGCAGGGATTGGGGCTCTACCTGCTCTCTCGGCTCCAAGGAATCCCAGCCCAGTCCCTGGAGAAATAGCACAGAGGGGTGGGCAAGAGTGGCCCCTGCCCAGCAGAGAAGGGTTAGAAGTAGGACCCAGGGAAAGATTTGGCTACGTGGGAACTCAGTTGCTGTGGGGTAGGAGAGAAGGGGTCACCCATCCAAATCCTCGTGTGGCTAGAGGGTCACTCCCCCAGGTCAGGGGCAGCATGTCTTACTCCCCGAGTCTTAGTCTTCAAGGAACCCTTGCAGGGACACAGCCTAGAGCCTGGGAGCCTAGCACAAAGGAGGCAGTCAGTGTGTGTCTGCTGAATGAACAAACGCATGCAGGAAGAATAGGAGGGCCTGGACTCTCTGCAGGGGAGGGGACAGCTGTGGGCCGCAGGGTCAGAGGTCAGTAAGGCCAATCCTCTGATTCCATGGTGTCCTGCGATGCCCTCCATTCCCCATTGGGAATGGAGGTGATGGGGAGTGGTGAGACAACATGGGGAGGTTGGCAGAGCAGGGCAACCCAGCAGCTTCCTTCCTGCTGGGCCTGGGGCTCCCTTGGGGTAGGCAACCAAAGCCAGGATGAATGGCACAGAGTCTGGAGGGCAAAGACTCCAGGCCACAGGCAAGGTGACAGTTCATTCTTCCAATGAGAAACGATTGAGCACCTGCTATGTGCTGGGTACTGTGTGATACGCTGGGGCTGGAGTGGAAGCAAAATAAACAAAGTGCCCAAACTTAAAGCACTCACATTCCAGTGGGTGCGATGATCAGGGAGAAGTGACAAATGCAAAAGAGTCTCAGGGCCCAGAAGACAGGAAAATAGGGAGGGCCGGGCCCGGTGGCTCATACCTGTAATCCCAGCACTTTGGTAGGCCAAGGTGCGTAGATCGTTTGAGCCCAGGAGTTTAAGACCAGCCCGGGCAGCATGGCAAAAACCCATCTCTACCCAAAATGCAAAAATAAGCTGGGCTTGATGGCATACACATTTAATCCCAGCTACTCAGGAGGCTGAGGTGGGAGGATCAATTGAGCCCTGAAGGTAGAGTGTGCAGTGAGCTGAGATTGCACCACGACACTCTAGATAAAATGACAGAATGAAACGCTGTTTCAGAAAAAAAAGAAAAAAAGAAAAGGAAAGAAAGACAATCGGAAGATATGGCCGGGTGCCGGTGGTTCACGCCTGTAATCCCAGCACTTTGGAAGGCCGAGGTGGACAGATCACCAGGTCAAGAGATCAAGACCATCCTGGCCAACATGGTGAAATCCCATGTCTACTAAAAATGCAAACATTAGTTGGGCGTGGTGGTGCACGCGTGTAGTCCCAGCTACTCAGGAAGCTGAGGCAGGAGAATCACTTGAACCGGGGAGGCAGAGGTTGCAGTGAGCGGAAATTGTGCCACTGTATTCCAGCCTGGTGACAGAGCAGACTCAATCAGAAAGAGAGAGATATACAGAGAGAAGAAAGAAAGAAAGAGAGAGAAAGAGAGAGAAGAAAAAAAGAAAAAGAAAGGAAATGAAAGAAAGAAAGAAGGAAGGAAGGAGGGAAGGAAGGAAGAAAAGAGAGAGAGATAAAATAGGACAGAGGAACAGGAAGGCGTTGAGGGAGGGAGGGCTCCCTGGAAGGTGACCTCCGTTACCTCCTCAGGCCTGAAGAATGGCAGGGAGGCAGCCATGCGAAGGTTCTGGGGAAGAGTGTTTCAGACAGAGGGAACAGCAAATGCAGAAGGAACAGCAAATGCAAAGTTCTAAGATGGAGCTGAGCTTGGTGTGTTGGGCAAACAGAGGAACAGTGTGGTTAGAGCCCCATGAACGAGGAGGAAGGAGAATGCAGATGAGGGAGGCAGGGGCCAGATCGCTGCAGGCCTTGTGGCCAGTGAGGAGGAATTTGTATCTTTCCTCCAGACTGAGAGCTGTGGAGCCATGTTCTGACTTGTAGTTAAGCCCCAACTCAGGCCCATCCAGCAGGATCAGACATACAACTCATGCCCTCTCTACTGGGCCAGACATATCCCTTGCCCCAGGGAAGTCCTTCCTGAAGTCTATCCCAAGTCCCTCTGGCTGCAGCAGTGGCCTAAGTCCTCAGGGAAGACCCTCACTGGGATGGGGGTGCAGAGGGGGCCAGCGGGGAGAGCCTTACGGTGAACATGAGCTGGCAGCCTCCCAAGATGTAGTCTAGGAAGGAGTAGTCTCGGTTTATCTGGAAGAAAGTGGGTGAGTCAGTGGGTCCCCTTGACTTGGTCACACTCCCCATGGGGGAGTTGTTGCTCTATGTCTTGCAGCCTCAGTAGGAACAACGAGGTCAAAAAAAGCTGATGGGTCTGATCTAATTACAACAAAACCCAAATCGCTCTATAAAGAAGCCTTCAGTGCATTGGTTCCCAATGGGTGGGGGACTCACAGAGACCCCTGCACCCCCCAGATACACAGACACATATTGATTCCAGCCAGGGTCCCAGGGCCCAGCGTCAGTTACCTACAGAGAAGGTCAGTACTGTTAGGTACTAACAGTACTTATTAATCTACCTTTTTAACAAAGAGAAAGAGCAGGCCTCCAGTTCAAGGCCTTCCTCTATAAGTTGATCAAGCTGTTCAAAGACTGTCTTCGTTCTGATGGTCTTTGTCTCCTTTAGGCAAAGAAGCAGACATTTTAATTTTGGTGGAGTTCTAAGAATTCCTTTCTAAATAAATGTATTTAAGTTAAAAAAAAAAAAAAAAGAGAGAGAGAGAGAGAGAAAAGAAAGAAACAGGCCAGCTGCAGTGGCTCATGCCTGTAATCCCAGCAGTTTGGGAGGCTGAGGCGGGCAGATCACTTGAGGTCAGGAGTTCAAGACCAGCCTGGTCAACATGGTGAAACCTCATCTCTACTAAAAATACAAAAAGTAGCTGGACGTGCTGGTATGCATCTGTAATCCCAGCTACTCAGGAGGCTGAGGCAGAACTGCTTGAACCTGGAAGGCGGAGGTTGCAGTGAGCTAAAATTGCACCACTGCACAACAGCCTGGGCAACAGAGTGAGACTCCATCTCAAAAAACAAACAAACAGAAACAATAATGCAGGGAAGAAAGGCTGATTCAAAAAAATAAGTAAGGCAGGTGCCAGAAATTGTGAAAAGTGTTATGAATGTTGGAAATTTCAGAAACAAGGACCATCCATCGTGAGGCTGCAACTTGACAGCTTGATCTTTTACAGAGCACTTTCTGTCATGACATCACAAGCATGTGTGTAAACCTAGCCAGACGAGGCTCCAAATAAGGTTCGGGTCTGGAGTCCATCCACTGGTGAAGAGCAGTGCTGGGACTCCTGAGCTGTCAGGCCGGAGCCCAGGGCTCCTGCTCCCCTGTCCCACGCTGCCTTCCTTAATGTCCTGCCAGATCCAACAGTTATTTGGCCACCAGGTCTCCCGACCCCCGCCCACAGCCCAGCCACTGCTGATAGGTACTTCGTGAGCTCAGGTCCTGGGCAGCAGTACTCTGGGGTTGGGTCAGCCCAATAGGGACAGGTAACAAAATGGAGACCCACAGCCACAGTTCCAGAGGCCTCAGTGGTCCTGGCTATACCATGGGAATCACAGTGACACGGATGCCAGAGAGGACAGGGTGCCCCCATCCAATGTCCTCTGCCCCTTGCATGCCCACCATGGGCAGTGGCAGCTCGAAACGATGACTCTCCCACCAGGACAGGCCCTGGAAGGTCAGCTCATGCTTCCTCAGCCTCAGCAAAGAAATGCGATAGAAGACTAACCCTGGGTACGCTCTGCCTTGTTAATATCTCCATTCCACAGATGAGGAGACTGAGGCCCAGTGAGGTTAAGCTCAGAAGACCACAGGGCCAGGATGTGGCAGAGCTAGGATTTGAACCCAGGCCTCCCTGGCTCGAGACCCAGTGCTCTGTCTATCCCTTCTGTGTGGCCTTAGACCTGGCTCTGGGCCCGTGGTGTGCCGGCTCACCTTGCAAGATCTCAAGATGATGATGCCTGAGTTTTTATAGTTCTTCTTCTTCCTCTGCTTCTTGGGGTTGATGCAGTCGAACTCCAGCTGGGCAACCCAGGAGAAGAAAGAGACTCAGCTCAGGGCTTCTCTGGGGACAGATCCTTCCCATGGCCCTAGAATCCCTTCTATCATGGGGGCAGCATGCTTCCTCCAGGGAGCCTCCCGGGATGTCCACACCCAGAAATGGTAGCAAGATCAGCATCTGCCTCCCTCCTCCCCAAATAACGTACCCCCACCCCCATCCTGTCCAGCTGAGGGCCCAACATCATGGAATGACTTAAATGGACAGCTCCTGACTACTCACTGTGTGCTAGGCACTTCACCCGCATCATCTCATTTAATCTCCACCCAAATCCTCTGCCCCCATTGACAGATGGAGAAACTGAGTCTTACACTGAATGTCTTGCTCAAGATCATGCAGCCAGAAGGGGGGATCTGAGCCCCAGGCTGCCTGACCCAAGACCCTGCGTCCCTTCCCCAGCCCTGCTGAGGCCTCGGGGTTACCGTATACATGCCCATCTCACCGGGACGCCGTCTCGAGCCTCACACATCTGTGACACTGAGGTCTGGAACTCGCCAATGAAGTCATGGCCCCCGTCGTTGTCATAGTCATAGCACATGACCTGGGATGGGTTCACCATGGTCATCCCAAAGCTGTCCCCCAAGAGGTGCTCTCCAGCCCCTCTCAGCTCCCCAAGCAAACCCTCTGTCTTCTGTTTGGGTAGTGCCTCCCCTCGGCATCTGCCTAGCTGGCCTCAGTAGCTCCTGAACTGCCTCCTACAGGAAGTGTTCCGTGATTGCTGGGAATAGGAGAAAGCGTGTCTGCCCCAGTGACTGAGGCTGTAACCTCTAGTGCAGGAAATTCCACTCCTCACACACCTGGCAATTGGCTACCCATCTGTCTCAGGTTGTGACTGACTCAGCTTATGGCCTGGGGCCCTCTCTAGACATTTTTTTCTGAGGTGGACACAGAAATCACAGTTCTATATGCTGTCTAACTGTGCTGCCAGAACCCTCCTAGGAGGAAGACAGAGATTATTGTACCCATCCTAATGATGGGTAAACTGAAACCCTGAAAGAGAAGCACCTACCCAAAGGCTCACAGCAGCAGTAGCAGACCCGGTACTAGAACCCAAGATTCCTGGTACCCTACTTGGGAATCCCTGCCCTGACCTAGCTGTATCCCCAATCTCATCTGCTCTCAGACCCAGCCCCTAGGGACTAAGAGCTTTTAAATTTTTCTTTTTTTGATTATACTTTATAATTTTTTTTTTTTTTGAGACAGAGTCTTGCTCTGTTACCCAGGCTGGAGTGCAGTGGCTCAATCTGGGCTCACTACAACCTCTGCCTCCCGCGTTCAAGCGATTCTCCTGCCTCAGGCTCCTGAGTAGCTGGGATTACAGGCATGCGCCACCATGCTCAGCTAATTTTTGTATTTTTAGTAGAGAAGGGATTTTCTTTTTTTTTTTTTTTTTTGAGATGGAGTTTCGCTCTTGTTACCCAGGCTGGAGTGCAATGGCGCGATCTCGGCTCACCGCAACCTCCGCCTCCTGGGCTCAGGCAATTCTCCTACCTCAGCCTCCTGAGTAGCTGGGATTACAGGCACGCGCCACCACGCCCAGCTAGTTTTTTGTATTTTTTAGTAGAGACGGGGTTTCACCATGTTGACCAGGATGGTCTTGATCTCTCGACCTCGTGATCCACCCGCCTCGGCCTCCCAAAGTGCTGGGATTACAGGCTTGAGTCACCACGCCCGGCCGAGAAGGGATTTTCTCATGTTGGCCAGGCTGGTCTTGAACTCCTGACTTCCAGTGATCTGCCCACCTTGGCATTCCAAAGTGGTGAGATTATAGGCAGGAGACACTGTGCCTGGCCAGAGGACTGAGCGCTTTTAGAGAGACAGGTAATCACTGTCCTCACCATGCCACATTTGATCGTTTCCAAGGTGTTTTCCTAGCTAGCAGCTCCACAGCCCTCCGGGAAGGGCAAGGGAGTTTTAGAGAGGGGCTCAAAGGTGGAGGCCCTGCCCAGGTACTTCAGGACGTCAGACAGATGCAGGATGAAGACCAGGATGAAGATGGGGTTCTTTCCATTTGTAGGAGAAAGAGCTTTCACAAGGCATCCCAGGAGCCTCAAGTGGACAGGGAGGCTGGAGCTGGCAAGGTGGGGAACAGAGTCCCCAAGGCCCCCTCACCTGGATGGGCTTCTCCATGTCCCCATCACACAGGGACACGAAGGGCACTGTGAATGGCTTCCACACGGGGTCCAGTGTGTACTTGATCACCTGCGGGACAGAGAGGGGTATGGTGAGCTCAGGCCCTGGGCAGCAGTGCTCTGGGGTTGAGTCAGCCCAATGGGGACGGGTGACAAAATGGAGACCCACAGCCATACTTCCAGAGATGGAAGTGCACGTCCCTGTGGCCAGGAGGAAGCACATCCCTTCGGTGCCACTGTGGGTTTTCCTGCACACTGCGTGGCTGTGACCACACCACCCTTTCCAGAGCTATGGAGGGGCTGGACTGCAGGCCTACTGCCTAGAGACCCCTGGGCCCCCACGTACCCACCTCGGTCCTGTGGACCAGCATCCACTTGCCATCGTCTCCTGGCTTATAAAACTCCAGAAAGGGGTCTGACTTCCCAAAGAGGTCCTGGGAGAGGAGGGAGGATGCAGGTTAGAGAGGCCCAGCCCTGCCAGGTGCAGGCGGGATGGGGGTATGATCCTGCTGCCTCCCCAGCCGGGTGTCAGTGTGGGAGCTGTGGGCAGAGCCAGCCTGGTCCCCTACCCTCAGGCTCTGCAAGGCTCAGCAGCTGCAGCCCCCTGGGACCAAGAAGGTCCCCCAGCAGAAACCCCACCCTGAGGCTGTCAGAGCTTGTACTCAGAGACCCCTGAGACCTAGAGCATGTGTGAGTCAGAACTCCAGCATTTAGACGGGTCAGGACTTCAACAAGGTGACTGTTCCCAAGGTAGGGTGAAGCCCCCAGTGGGATGTGATTTAAATTTATTTTATTGGGAATGTGAAAAACTGAAACTATCTTGTACATGGCATAGAAATATCATGGCCTCTAAAAAATCATTTAAGCTTTAAAAAGAGCCACTTTTTCATATGACTCTATCTAAATCTATTATCAATCTATTATCTACCTATATCTATCTATCATGTATCTATTATGGATCTATATCCATTAGCTATTTGTCATCTATGTATCTATCATCTATCTATCTGGGGGGGGGGGGGGTCTCACTTATTGCCCAGGCTGGTCTCAAACTCCTGGCCTCAAGTGATCCTTCTGCTTCAGCTTCCCAAGTAGCTGGGATTACAGGTGTGAGACGCTGCACCTGGCAAGTATCGCTTTAAAGAGGTTATATTCAAGTGAGGGAGACAGAAAATAAAGTAAGTAAAGTGTGCTAGACAGCAGTAAGTGTTAAGGAGACAAGCGGGAGGGGGTGGGAAATCGAAGACCAATTTCAGCGAAGGCCTCACTGAGGAGGTGATGTGGGAGCAAAGGCTTGACGGAGCTGAGAGGGCGCTATGAGAAAATTCAAAGAAGAGAGCCTCCCAGGCAGAGGGAACAGCAAATGCGAAGCTCATGAGGGAAGAGAGGGCCTCGTTTAATTCACAGACAACAAGGGTCTTGATTGGGCTGAAACAGAGTGAAGTGAGGGGAGGAGGGGGGAGGTCAGGGAGTCAGTGCACTGGGGGACACACCAGGTAGGGCCCCATTGGGTAAGGACCCTGGAATGTACTTACACTAAGGGAGATGGGGATGCCCCGATGAGCAGGTTTCCAGCTGTACTTTGAATACCCCTAAGTAATGGGACACTCACTACCTCAGAGGTGAAGGAGTCCTAATCGGGAGTGGCCAGGAGGGCCGTGTGCTAGGCCAGTCCCTGGAATGTGATAGAGGTGGTGGCCTGAGGCCCTGGGATGAGGCCACACAGCCCTGGGGCTGGTGGGGAGCTGCTGTTCCCAATAGGAGCCCCTCCTCTGCCCGCCTCACCTTCTTGTCCAGCCTCCTGCCCGCCAGGCTCAGTGTGATGACGCGGTTGTCAGACAGCTCCTGGGCAGCGATCTGTAAGGCCGGGGACATGAGGGGCTCCTCAGACAGGGAGCCCCAGGGCTAGGAGAGGGAAGGGAGGGGCAGTGCCAGGTGACCTGGGACAAGTCTCTTGTCTTCCCCACACCTCAGTTTCCATCTTCTGGAAAATAGGGGAATACCCCATGTGGAGATGAGGATTCAGGAAGTGAATCTATGCAGCTCCACAGGGTCCACGGTGGGGTGGGGGGGGGGGGATGAAGCAGGGACCAGACTCTGGGCTGGTCTTGAGTCCTAGGGAGAGGTTGTGGGCCAGAGAGCAGCATGGCCAGCCTCCTCCTGCCCCTGCTGCAGACGCAGAGAGCACGGCTTCCTCAGAACACCAAGGTGTTAGCATTACAGCCACTCATTGTGAAGCTAGAGAAACTGAGGCCTGGGGAGAAACCGAGTCCCATCAGTTCACACTGGTCATCAGTCCTCCATGCATTCCCCATCAGCTGTAGTCCTCTGACCCCAGGCCAGCCACTGATGGCCTAGCTGGGTGACTTCGAAACTGCTGAGGTCCCTAGGGGGCTCTCTCCCTCCCTGCTGCCCACAGCAACACAAGTCGGGGCCTCCTCCTCTCAAGCCTCTAGGGCAGCCTTATCCAATGCAAGGCATCTGGCCCTCTGGACCCACTGACAGAGGCCAGCTGGGTTGCCCGTTCTTCCCTGCCGTCCTCCCGCTGGGACTTGCTCAACAACCCTATGGGGCAGGTCCTTTTATCATCACTTCCCAGGGGAGGAGACAGAGGCCTAGAATGGAACTGCCAGAAATGCTGGGGGTGACGGCATACCCAGCTGGGTGGGGGTCCACCGGGGATGGCTTCTAGGTGGAAGGGAGCTGCCTTGTAAAGGCATTCCTTCATTCCTTCATTCATTTAGAGATGGAGTCTCCCTCTCTCGCACAGGCTGCAGGACAGTAGCACGATCATAACCCACTGCAGCCTCAAACTCCTGGCCTTAAGGGACCCTCCCGCCTCAGCCTTCTGAGGAGTAGTACTCCAGCTGCAAGCCACGCACCTGGCCTGTGAAGGCATTTAGGTGGGGCAATTAGAGCGCCAAGAGGTGGGAGGAGGTTGTTTGGGAGGTAGCGTTCCATGGGGCAGGAACAGAGTGAATAAGAGCCTGGGGTATGTTCAGGATATGCTAAGAATTCGGTTTGCTTTGAACGCAGGGCATTTAAACTAAGGAGATTAAAAACCACCAAGGCAGGAGAGCCAAGCAGGGTCTGAGGGGTCCCTCACAGCCTTGAATGAAGGGTTGCACAGGCAGTGGGGAGCCATGTGAGGTTACAGGGCAGGGGAGTACCGCATGGGAACACACAAAGGCACAGCTTCTCCCACCAGCCTGGCTGGCTCCCCAGGCATCACACAGGCTCAGAAGCCAGCCAGACAACCCAGGGGACGATCTCACTAGCTCAGCTGCCCAAGGGAACTTCCTCTCTTGGCCTCAGGGGTGGTCCTGGCTTCTGGGAGCCTGTGAGGACTGAGCAGCCCCTCCCTGCGAAGGGCCTGCACATCGCAGAGGGAATGGCTGCGCACCACAGGAATCGTTGCGCATTGCAGGAATCATTGCACGTGGCACCACAAGCAGGGCACTGATGGGCAAGGCACTTCTCAACGACCCCCAGGGGAGGGCAGGCAGGGGCCGGCGCAGGGAAGGGGCTGCTGGCAGGGCTCTGGAGGCCTCACCAGCTTGTCAGCCCCCAGCGCATCATTTGTAGAGCCAGGAGCCGGTTGCTAAGAGACCTGTTGCTAAGTTGTAAGTTGGGCCTTTTTACTCCAAACAAAGCTGGTGATTATCTGCCAGGGAAGTGGCCCATTGATGGGGGAGGGTACAGGATGGGGGTGGAGGGGCTGCGGGGAGGGGGAGCCAGGAAGGGACTGGTACCGTAATCAAGCCCTTCCCAGCAGGCTTGTCATTCAGCAGCAGCAGAGGCCTAGTGATCTTCTTGCTGGAGACGATCTAGCGGAGAGAGGGGAAAGGTGATCAGGGAGGAAGTTGGGGAAGCCCTGGGAGGAAAAATCCTCCACAGGTGCTGCTCAGCAGGGCTGCCTTCTGCCCTGGGCTGGCTGGTGACCTGCCTGAGAGTCATTGTCACCCTGGGAGGTGGACAGCAGCCAATCTGGGCAGTGAGGAGGCTGAGGCCCAGAGAGGGTAAGAAACCTGTCAGGTCTCCCAGAGGGTAGGGAATCCTAGCAGTCGGACTCTCACTCCCCGGTTTACCCCTAGGAAAAGGCATTTTGGAGACAACTGTGGGAGATCAGCCCCCAGCTCTCTCCTCCAGAGGCATTCCACAGACCCCACTGCCTCAGGATATGATCTCTGATGGACTCTGATTCGATGTATTTTCATGTATTTTTCTTTTGAGACAGGTCTCCATCACAGGTCACTGCAGCCTCAATCTCCTGGGCTCAAGCAATCCCCCTATCTCAGCCTCCTGGCTAGCTGAGACAACAGGCATGTGCCACCACGCCTGGCTACCTTTTTTTTTTTGTAGAGACAAGGGCTCATTATGTTGCCCAGGCTGGTCTCAAACTCCAGGCTCCAGCCTCCCAAAGTGCTGGGATTAGAGGCATGAGCTATAGAGCCCAGCCAATTCTATGTATTTTTATTGGCTTGAATAGGTAATACATTCATACAGTGTTCAATAATCCAAACAACAGAGAGAGGCACATTGAAAAGTCGTCCTCCCTCCTGTGTCTGCCCACTGCACTCAGGGGCCGGCATGGTTCCTGCTTTCTGGATTAAGTGCAAGCCTGTCCTATGCAGCAGAGGACACACACCAGTCTCATCCAGTCCTGCTTCCGCGGGGCTGGTTCTTCTCCCCAGATCCATGCCCTGCCCTGCTCCACCTGCTCTGTGCCCTGGAGACTGTACCACCCAGCTCCTTTGTCCTCTGGCTCTCAGAGGTTCAGCCAGTGGGGGGATGGGCAGAGACAGAAGAGCAGGAGGAGTGAGAGGTGGGGCCCCAGTTTGATGGGAGCTTTTTCATTACTCTTCCTTCTGCCTCAGTTGCAGTCCAGAGGCCTCCCTCCATTGGCCACAGGTCTCACCAGGCCCTGGCAATGCCACTTCCTCACCCTGCCTTCCTTCCAGGCAGAGGTGGTCAGCTTCCCTCTGAGGCCAAGCCCTGGGTTGGTTTCCCCATCCCTTGTCAGTTTCCTGCCCTGTCCACAAGCACTTAAGCTCTCTTCTCAGTTACACCACAGGGGAGGGACCCTAACTTCTGTACCCTACTTATGCACAAAGTAGACGTCACGACCACGGCAGACCCTTGCTTTTTGCATGGTCACCATCTCCTGGAAGGCTCAGGGCATTTCAGTCTCTACTAGGACCCTTGAAAGCACTTTCCATTTCATTCCCTCATTACCCCAGTAGGCTGAGCAGAGTAGTCATTATAATCACCAAGGAAAATGTGGGGAAACTGAGGCTCAGAGAGGGGTGGGAGCTTGGGGAGCTTGCCTAAAGGCATGCAGCCGTAAGGAATGATTGAGACTTGTGTTAGAGGCGCCTAGCCCTGCTCGCTCCCTGCCTCCAGGAGCTTACTAAGGACTGAGATGGATGGGGAAATGTGGCCCAGAGAGGGAAAGGAAGTTGCTCAAGGTCACACAGTGAGTTGGTCACACAGTGAGTCTGCCACAAAGCGGGACTACTGTGGGCATCTTGGTTGCTGGTCGGATGTCCCTACCCCAGGAGGTCAAGACCACACCGGATTACTTCTAACAATCAGAATCTCTGGCCACCAGGGCCCGGGATCCTGTGATCCGGGGGCAGCCTGGATCTCCACACCTGCAACCTCTGCCTCTCAGGTTCCAGCAGTTCTCCTGCCTCAGCCTCCCGAGTGGCTGGGATTACAGGCAATCTGTTTGACTCCTTCAGATGGATGCTCTTCAGCCCACCCTCGAACCTGCCAAGGCTGTTGCCCCCACTCTGCATCTGCACTTTGGGAGCCACCCAGGAAGATGGGGCTAGGGACAGACAGCACAGGAGGAGACCTTCCGAGGGGCTGCCTTGTCTTTGGGCACTGCTCCCACCCCCCAGGAAGGCCCCGCTCACCGTGCCCAAGCTGCAGGAGAACTGGCCCAGGAAGTCATGCTCGTCTAGCTGCATACTGGATTTATCCTGGTCGAAGAGCGCGAACTTGAGCTTCTGTACTTCCTCAAAGTGGTAGTCAAGCACGAACTTCTTGGAGAAGGCGGGATTGAGATTGTTGATTGCAGTTTCTGTCCTGTCGTACTAGCAGAGGGGCAGGGAAATGGAAGTTGGAGTCAAGGCAGATGGTCCAAGCCCTCACAGCATGCTGGAAATCATTCTGCTAACTCGTACAATGCCTACTCTGTGCCAGGCTCTCAAGGTCGTGGTCAGTGACTCACTATTCCCAGCTCACAGACAAGGGTGCTGAAGCACAGAGAGGTGAAGTGACTTCCCCAAGGTGGGATGGCTTGTGGAGCAGGGCTGAGACTCGAAACTGAGGGCTGACTCTCCTACCCACACTCCTAATTCTTCGGCCCTGGCTCCATACCCAGGTGCCAGGGTAAGAGCTCAGGCCCTGTCCCTGCCGGGGTAAGAGATGGAGGACAAGTCCCTTTCCCCATCTGAGCCTCAGTTTCCACCTCTGTAAAGCGAAAGGATTTGACTATCTGTGGTTTTCAATTTTTATTTTGGAAAAAGCCCTTTTTCAAACCATGTTTTACATGGAAACTGACAGAGGAAATAGAAAGAAGGGAGGATTTTTGGGGGGAGGCGGGGTCGGGGCTCCGCAGGGAGGAGATTCCCCCAGGATTCTTGTATAGAATCCTGACACTGTGCAGCCCAACACCCTCACCTACTATGGATACCAAAGCCTGGCTGAGGACAGGGCCTTGTACTGTGGGTCAGCGGTGGCACTGGGACAGGAAACCCGCCTCTTGGCCTCTGGATGCTGAGGCCCCGAACCGCGGAGTCTGGGTGACAGTCTATTTTGGGGGCTAGGCTGTGTTGACTTTTCCTCCCACCCAGTCCATTTCCAAGGGCTGGAGCAGCAGGGACGGAAGAGGTCTTGGCCCTGGGCTATTTTGAGCCAGAGTGGCTGGCCTGGGTGGGGGCAGAGGTTGTCAGGGAGGGTGGGGGGTGTGCCATGAGTCAGGGGATGCCACTCCCTGAGGGGCACTCATGGGTTCTAGAGACCTGGCAGAGGGGAACTGTGCCCCAGACATGCCTGTCACAGGCCTGGGGCTCCCCCAGGAGTCCTCGGCTGGCCCCATGTCCCACCTCCCACTTCCAGTTGTACCATCAACACACTGGGTGACACAATAAAGTCCCTAGCTGCTCTGGGTCCCTCTGTCCCCCTCCATAAAGTGGGTCAGCAATCCCAAACCACTTTCTTGGCATCACAAGAAGGAGCCAACATCCGTGGGAACTCTTTGTAAACCACAGTAGGTTCAGGTGGACTCCCACCGTGGCCTACTTAAATATCCATTAGAAAGGCCACATGTATTTTGGGAAATCCACGTGCAGATAAAGCCATGTGGAAGGCTGGATACCAAACTGCTAACAGTGGTTCTCTATGATAGGTGGGTTCCCAACAATTCGGATTTTCTCCTTCAGGTTTATCTGGATTCTCTGCAGTCGCTCCAATAGTTTCCTTTTGTACAAGCAAAACAAGGTTTAAAACCTGAAGGTATTAACAGCTTCGGTTTCTCAACATCCTTCCTCAAGAGCTGCAACTCTTTGCAACCCTCAAGCCAGAGTCTGCCAGCTCAGAAGTCCTTGCCTGGGGCACCAATAACATCCCCAGATCTGGGGCCTTCCAGGGGAGTCAGTAGGAAAAAAATATATAATTTCACAGATGAGGAGACAGGTTCAGAAAGGGATAGCCACTTGCTTAAGGCCACACAGCAGGGAGTAGGATCACTAGGCCTTGGACCGGCTCCTAAAGCCTGAGCTCCCTGTTTCTCTGTTTCTTACTGACCATGTGTTCATTTAGAAACAATAGGGAAAAGTTATTTAAAAGTGGAAGCGAGCATTGTATAAAACTATAAAATTTTAACTATCTATAACAATTTTAAATAAAACAAGGCCGGGTGTGGTGGCTCATGCCTGTAATCCCAGCACTTTGGGAGGCTGAGGTGGGTGGACTGCTTGAGGTCAGGAGTTCAAGACCAGCCTGGCCAACATGACGAAACCCCATGTTGCTACTAAAAATACAAAAATTAGCTGGGCGTGGTGGTGCACGCCTGTAGTCCCAGCTACTCAGGAGGCTGAGGCAGGAGAATCGCTTGAGCCAGGGAGGCAGAGGTTGCAGTGAGCTGAGATCTTACCACTGCACTCCAGCCTTGGGGACACAGAGAGACGCCATCTCAAAAAACAAACAAACAAACAAACAAATAATCAATATAAATTATATAATTATAAATATAAATCTATGTATTTTAATTGTAATAATTTAAACACAAAGTAATATTTTAAATGTATTTAAAATAACATTTAAGAGTAACAATTGGCCAGGCGCGGTGGCTCAAGCTTGTAATCCCAGCACTTTGGGAGGCCAAGGCGAGTGGATCACGAGGTCAAGAGATCGAGACCATCCTGGTCAACATGGTGAAACCCCGTCTCTACTAAAAATACAAAAAATTAGCTGGGCATGGTGGCACGTGCCTGTAATCCCAGCTACTCAGGAGGCTGAGGCAGGAGAATTGCCTGAACCCGGGAGGCGGAGGTTGCGGTGAGCCGAGATCACGCCATTGCACTCCAGCCTGGGTAACAAGAGCGAAACTCCCTCTCAAAAAAAAAAAAAAAAAAGAGTAACAATTTACCAAGTAATCCCCTGCCACCAGCCCACACTCCAAGTACTACGACAGCCCCTGGATCCCAGTCCCGGGAGACTCCCTCTCCCCAGCAGCCTAGCTGCCCCCTTATCCACCACAGACACACAGAAGAGCCTCACCTCGATCCATCTGCCATTGTTCTCTGTAAAGAGGACACAGAAGGGGTCGGACTTGGAGGTAACATCCCGGTCCAGTAGGTTCTGGCCACTCACTGACAGCTCCACCTTGCACACGCAATACTGGGGGCCCGTGGGGGCTGCCCCCGCTGCTGGGGCACCCCCACTGGGTATGTAGGCCATGGGAGCCGGTGGTGGCTGCAGGAGTTCCTGGCAGTCTAGGGGAACAGGAGTGAGGGTCAGAGAGTGGACAGACACCTGCTATGCTGCCCCACCATAGGGAGGCCCCACCTGGCCTGTAAGAGGTGAGTGGAGAGATGAAAGGTGAGGTGAGGTGGGGGGAGGGGGTCGTCAAATAACAGGGGCAACGGCTTGGAGAAAGAAGAATGCAAGGAAATGCACGAAAAGGGGGTCTCAGCTGAGCACAGGGGCTCGCACCTATAATATCAGCACTTGGGGAGGTCAAGTGCCTCGAAGCCTGGGGTTCAACACCAGTCTGGCAACAAGGAGGATTTAAAATTTTTAAATTTAAAAATTTTAAAAATTTAAAAAAATTTTTAAAAATCAGCCAGGCCATCCTCCGGGCATGGTGGCTCACGCCTGTAATGTCAGCACTTTGAGAGGCCGAGGGGGAATCATAAGGTCAGAAGCTCAAGACCAGCCTGGCCAAGATAGTGAAACCCCGTCTCTATTAAAAATACAAAAATTAGCCAGGCACAGTGGCAGGTCCTGTAATTGCAGCTATTCATGAGGCTGAGGCAGGAGAATCGCTGAACCTGTGGGTGTGGAGGTTGCAGTGAGCTGACATCACGCCATTGTACTCCAGTCTGGGCAACAGAGTGAGACTCCGTCTCGAAAAAAAAAAAAAAAAAAAAGGCTGGGCGCAGTGGCTCACGCCTGTAATCCCAGCACTTTGAGAGGCCGAGGCGGGTGGATCACAAGGTCAAGAGATCAAGACCATTCTGGTCAACATGGTGAAACCCCGTCTCTACTAAAAATACAAAAAAAAAAAAAAAAAAAATTAGCTGGGCATGGTGGCGCACGCCTGTAGTCCCAGCTACTTGGGAGGCTGAGGCAGGAGAACTGCTTGAACCCAGGAGGCGGAGGTTGCGGTGAGCCGAGATCGTGCCATTGCACTCCAGCCTGGGTAACAAGAGTGAAACTCCATTTCAAAAAAAAAAAAAAAAAAATTTAGACAGGCATGGTGGTACATGCCCGTAGTCCCACTTACATGAGAGGCTGAGGCAGGAGGATTGCTTGAGGCCAGGAGTTTAAGGTTGCAGTGAGCTGTGATTGCACGTCACTGCACTCCAGCCTGGGTGACAGAGTGAGATCATCTCAAAAAAAAAGAAAAGACGAAAAGGAAAAGGAGTCTCTGTGCCTGGTTGGTGTGTTTAATTTGTCTGAGGTTTTTCTCTGCTGTGGTCAGTTTCACCTGGAAGGATGCACAGCTCCTGTGTTTCCCCTGCCACACAAATCACAGTGGACATGGGTGTCTCAGACACTCATTACACCAGGAAAACCTGGCCTTCTCCTGAGCAACTAACATGTTGGCATCATGTGACCTCAGTGGAGCTTTTAACTGCTCAGCCTTCCCTCATTCCTTTGGCCACTAGGAAGCTCACTTCTGGTGATGTCAAGAGGCCTTTGAAGCAGAGCAACTCCAACTTAAACAGGAGCTGGGTAAAATAAGGCTGAAACCTACTGGGCTGCATTCCTAGATGGTTAGGCATTCTGAGTCACAGGATGAGATACGAGGTCAGCGCAAGATATGGGTCATAAAGACCTTGCTGATAAAACAGGTTGCAATAAAGAAGCCAGCTAAAACCCACCAAAACCAAGATGGCCACAAATATGACCTCTGGTCATCCTCACTGCTACACTTCCACCAGCGCCACAATAGTTTGCAAACGCCAATGCAACATCAGGAAGTTACCCTATACGGTCTAAAACAGGAGAGGCAAGAATAGTCTGCCCTTGTGTAGCATATAATCAGGAAATAACCATAAACATGGCAACCAGCAGCCCTTGGGGCTGCTCTGTCTATGGAGTAGCCATTCTTTTATTCATTCATTCATTCGTTCGTTCACTTATTTATTTATTTTTGAGATGGAGTCTGGCTCTGTCCCCCAGGCTGCAGTGCAGTGGCACAATCTCAGCAACTGCAACCTCTGCCTCCTGGGTTCAAGTCATTCTTCTGCCTCAGCCTCCCCAGTAGGTGGGGCTACAGGCATGCACCACCATGCCCGGCTAATTTTTGTATTTTGAGTAGCAACATGGTGTCTCACCATGTTGGCCAGGCTGGTCTCAAATTTCTGACCTTGTGATCTGCCAACATCGGCCTCCCAAAGTGCTGGGATTACAGGTGTGAGCCCCCACCCTGGGCAGTTTCTGTATTTTTAGTAGAGATGAGGTTTTACCACTTTGACCAGGCTGGTCTTGAACTTCTGACATCAGGTGATCCACCCACCTCGGCCTCCCAAAGTGTTGGGATCACAGGCGTCAGCCACTGCATCTGGCTATTCCTTTACTTTCTTAATAAACTTGCTTTTACTTTATGAACTCGTCCTGAATAATTTCCTGCACAAGATCCAAGAACCCTCTCTTGGGGTCTGGATCAGGACCCCTGTTCTGCAACAGTAACATTAAAAATTCACCCTTGTTCATCGTCTATCACCTTCACCCTGTATCTCCGGCCCACACACAATGACTGGTGACCAGGATGCATCTAGTATATATTTGCTGAATGGAAAAAGGATGAGTGTATAACTGAACAAATGGACAAACCCTCCATATGCCTCAGATCCTGTCTGCATTGGTCCTTATCTTCAACATACAGTTTACCTTTCACTCATACACAGCCTCCCAAAACTCCGTGCCCTGGGCCTCATGTATCCTCCTCTGTCAAGGCTAACTGACGTGTGATCACTTGAAGGAATTCTGTTTTCCTTCGAGTGCAAGGCATTAGTGAGAGTGGAGCAACCCATCCCAAGAGGTGGAGGGGTGCCTAGATCACACCCATCGAAGGCCCAGCAGACAAGTCCTCTGGCTCTCTCTGCCTCAGTTTCCCATCTGCACAGGTTTAGGACACAGTCTCCTATGGTCAGGTCTCATTTCCACTGGCATGCGTGCATTTAACACTGGCCCTGTCATCCCAGTAGATGAACCTAGCCCCTAAACACTTACTTGACAATTCCCTAATACTTTGTCCTCTTGAGGCTAAGGGGTTTACTGACCCTGCACTTCTGCAATGAAGGGAGGTAAGTGGAGGTGGTGGGTGGGCTCCCTCCAGGAACACAAAACCAAGTCACCGTGCTTGTGAGCACCAACTGAGTATGTCACCTGCACAAGGTCTCTAATCTTCATTCAGTCTTATGAGGCAAGTATAGTAATATCACCCTCATTTTCCAGAGGGGGAAACTGAGGTTCTTTCACTCACTCTAGAGGGTGTACTGAGCATCTACTAGGTCCCAAGAATGGTGCCAGTGCTGGGGATGCTGCAGTAAGATCGCTCTTGGCTGGGTGTGGTAGCTCAGGCCTGTAATCCCAGCACTCTGGGAGGGACCGAGGTGGGTGGATCACTTGAAGTCAGGAGTTCAAGACCAGCCTGGCCAACATGGTGAAACCCCATCTCTACTAAAAGTACAAAAATTAGCCAGCATGGTGGCACACACCAGTAGTCCCAGCTACTTGGGAGGCTTAGGCAGGAGAATTGCTTGAACCCTGGAGATGGAGGCTGCTGTGACTCGAGATCACACCACTGCACTCCAGACTGGCCAACAGAGCGAGACACTGTCTCAAAAAAAGGAAAAAAAAAAAAAAAGAAGACTGCTCTGTCTTAGCCCCCTAAGAGCTCACAGTTCAGTCAGGCAGCAACACAGTGAGAGGGCAGGGAGAGCGCAGGACCTGCGGGAGCTGTGAGCCCTGAGAGGGCCTCTAAGTTTCATTCTGAGAGCAATGGGAAGTCTTGGAAGCAGAGAACTGACATGATCTGATTTGTGTTTTTAAACGCTTTCTTGGCCCCTTGTGAGGAGAAGGGGTTGTCAAGCTAAGGAAAGGTAGCGGAGAGACCAGCAAGGAGGCAGCTGCTGTCCTCCAGGCAGGAAGGACCAAGTCACCGTCACTAGGTTGGGTCCACTCCTCCTCCCTTTCACCCAGGCCACAGCACACTCCGGAGCACCAGCCTCTTGCCAGGCAGATGCAGTCCTCTGCAAGCCCCGGTCTGCAGGAGGCCAGGGGAGAGTGGGGCTGGAAACAGAGACCTCCCAGCTTCCCCTCCAGATCTAGAGCTCCCCAGACACACCTCACAGAGGAAAAATCTGGACAATGATGAAGCTGGTCCTCAGCCCCCTCCCTCCCAGCCTTTGTCCCTAGAACCTTGTTATAATCACACGAGCTCAGAGTGTCAGGGCCGCACTACAATTTGCCTGTGGGATTTATTCCTGTCGTGTAAAAATCAGTTCCCATGGGAGGAGCCGGTGAACTGCGTTCACTCTTACTGTGTGCAGCTGGGCAGCTATGCCAAGCGGGGGTGGGGTAGGGAAGGGGGCAGACAGGGATGTCCAAAACCTTGCTGTGTGGCTGAGAGCGCCTGCCCATGCCTGTACCTGCCTGAGGCAGGACAATCACCCCCATTTTAGAGATGAGGACACTGAGGCCCAGACGGTAGAAGTCACTTGCTTGAGGTTTAGGGCCAGGAAAAGGCAGAGACAGGGTGTGAATCAGGTCTCCAGACTCCCAGGCCAATGCTTGGCCTTTTGCCAGGGTGAGGAGATTTCTGGACATTGCGGGACTTAGGCAGGGATAGCTAGGACATCGGCCAGGCCAGTGGAGCCTGAGGCTAAGAGGGCAGGTTTCGATCAGGGCTGGGGAAGCCAAGGGTATTCCCCCATTTGAACACACACCCAGGGTGGGCCCCAGAGTATCCAAGGTCACCAGTTCCTCTGGGTCACCCTGTCCACACCCCTGCATCTCCCACCATCGCTAGCGAGGTGGATTCTAGCTCACTTACCCTCTTCCCACTTCACAGGCTCCCTCTGTCACATATAAGATCCCACCTGGGCCACCATCCCCTGCTGCCCAATCAGACACTTCTGTTCTCATCCTGAGGGTGTCAGGCACACACGCGCAGATTCGCGTGCTTCCTTGTCCATTTACACACGTGTGGTCACATATACAAACATGTACACACATGTACCCAGACTGACAAATACAACGACAGATGCTCACATGAACACTCTGGGGTCACCTCCTTGTGTCCCCATCACTACCCTGCCCCCCATCTGCCTGCCTCGTCCAAGCCCCATTATCTTGCCTTGGTTATTCTGACAGCCTCCTACCCTTGCCTCCCTCCAGCCTAACTGACAGGGTGGGCAGGAGGGACAGGTCATGGGCCGGGAGGGCTGGGCCAGGAGCCCCTAGCTCTCTGCAACTCCACCTGGATCAGCTCAGGCCCCCTGCTAGAGTAAGCCACGGGTGGGTAGGGAGGGAGCTCCTTCCCCAGCCAGGAGGAGTCCTCCATCTCCAACTCACCCTCTGGCTGGAAGCTTCTGGATATCCGAAAAGGGGAGCACATGATGTCTGGAGTTGGGGCAGGCCAGGGGAAGAGTGGGTCCCTCTGTGCCAGCCCAGCAGCAGCCAGGCAGACTGGACCCTTAGGCCTGACGCAATGGAAAAAGAAACTACAGCTTAGGCTGGGCTGGGCCCCCTCCCCTCCTACCCCAGCAGGAGGGCAGGCAGAGAAGGTGTCATTAAGGGAGGGCTGGGCCTGCCATTCACGGAAACACCCCTGGGGCAGCCCCCACCCCACAGGTAATTTGAGGTTTCAGGCTGGGGGATGGGATGGGATGGGGAGTCAGGGCCTGCTCAAGGCATGGTCCTGACTCCTGGCACAGATGGGCATAGCCCTTCTGGGGAGACCAGGCCCCCCAGGCAAAGAGCTTGGAGAGCGAGTTTAGGAAACTACTGGTCCCTTTGACAGATGGGTCAACCGAGGCAGAGAGAAGACAGGGCCTAGGAATTCCCAAGCATTGATTCATTGGTTCATTCAACAAATACTCACTCCCTAAGCGCCCTGGGGCTGTGCAGTTAATAAAACACACAGGAGCCAGTGGTGGCTCCCACCTGTAATCTCAGTACTTTGGGAGGCTGAGGTGGAAGAATGGCTTGAACCCAGGAGTTTGACACTGCAGTGAGCTGTGGTTGCCACTGCATTCCAACCTAGAGCAAAACCCCGTCTTAAAAGAAAAAAAAGGACACATAGGGTTCAGCCTCCACAGGGTCCACTGGCCCCAGCGAGGAGGCATCTTGCCCTTAGGCAGGATAGGCTTGGACACTCTAGTGCTGAATCACAGGCCTAGAAGATCACGGTTCTAGCCAGAAAACTAGGATAGGAACTCATCGTCCTCATCCCCTCTTATCTTCACCTCCTATGTCCCACCAGGGCTGCTGATTTTGCCTTCCAGCTGCATTCAGCGTCCATCCCATCTCCCCTCTTCCACTATGTCAGCCCAACCCAGGTCACATCACCCTATGCCCAGCCACATCCTGACCCATAACAGGTACCTCTGATGCAAGCTCAGCTGTACTCTCTTTTTTTTTGAGACAGAATCTCACTCTGTTACCCAGGCTGGAGTGCGATGGTGCGATCTCAGCTCACTGCTACCTTTGTCTCCTGGATTCAAGCAATTCTCCTGCCTCAGCTTCCTGAGTAGCTGGGATTATAGGCGCAAGCCACCATGCCCAGCTAATTTTTGTATTTTTAGTAGAGATGGGTTTTCACCATGTTGGTCAGGCCATTATCAAACTCCTGCCCTCAAGATCCACCCCCCTCGGCCTCCCAAAGTGCTGGGTGCCCAGCTGCACTCTCTCCCACACCAGAGCCAGAGGGAGTCTTTAAACATAGAAGTCAGATGTTGCCATGGCTCTACCTAAAAATCTTCCCGTGCCCTCCTCATCCAGGTCACACAAACCCCAAATCCCACCCAGGCTGACACGACCCTGCCTGACCTGTCCCCACTTCTTGCTACCGTTCCCCGCATTCGCTCCCTCTGCCCCAGCTGCACTGGCCTCCCTCTGCTCAGCAAATATGTCAGTCTCTCTCCTGCCTCAGGGCCTTAGCACTTGCTGTTCCGTTTTCTTCAGGAGTGCCTTTCTTCACAGGCAAGGTCTTAGTTGTCAGCTTAATGTCACATCCTCAGAGGCCTTCCCTGATCACCCAGGCTGACGTAATCCATCTCCGCTCCATGCTGCTTCCTTCACAGATCGCTGCAACGTACAACTGTTTTACATATTTGTCTAGGTACCTGTGTCTGTCCGTCTGCCCCCGTCCCTCAGGGGGACATCGCCACTGTTTCCCCAGCACCTACAGCTGTATCTGCACATGTGAGCACCTAATCAATGAGGGAGGCGGGGGCTCGCCAGGCGGGCTCCATCATCATAGCCACCTCCCCCTGCATACATCACCTGAGAGAATCACAGGCGGCTACTCAAACCCTGGGCTCCAAGAGGCCAGCAGGAGAGGGACTGTGCCCTACTTCACAGGGGTGGAAACTCAGACCCAAAAGAGGTAGTGGTTTTTCTTAGCCAGGGAAGGATGGTGACCAGGCCCAGAGCCAAGGCTGCCATCACTCCATCCTTCCCACCTTGGCTCTGCCGTTTAACTGCTGTGTGATCTCTGGCAAGATCCTTCAGCTCCCTATGTCTGTTTCTCCCTCTGTAGAATGGGGACAATAAGAATGCCTTCTGGTCAGGCGCAGTGGCTCACACCTGTAATCCGGGCATTTGGGGAGGCCAAGGCGGATGTATCACCTGAGGTCAGGAGTTCGAGACCAGCCATGGACAACATGGTGAAACCCCGTCTCTACTAAAAACACAAAAATTAGCTGGTGTGTGCGCTCGTAATCCCAGCTACTCGGGAGGCTGAGGCAGGAGAATCACTTGAAGCCAAGAGACGGAGGTTGCTGTGAGCCGAGATCATGCCATTGCACTCCAGCCTGGGCGACAGAGCAAGACTCCATCTCAAAACAAAAGCAAAAACAAAAGACCCAAGAAGAGTGCTCTCCTAGGTGCTGTGAGGGTTCAGCGAGGTAAAGCACTTGGAACAATAACAGGTAGCTTTTGCTATGATCAGTGATTCTTTTTGCCTCCCAAGTAGCTAGGATTACAGGTACATGCCACCACGCCCAGCTAATTTTCTGTATCTTTAGTAGAGATGGGGTTTCACCACGCTGGCCAGGCTGGTCTCAAACTCCTGACCTCATGATCCACCCACCTCGGCCACCTAAAGTGTGGATTACAGGCGTAAGCCACTGCACCCATTCTGTGGGGTCTGAATCCCCAGAGATTCTTAATGTCTGAGGGGAGGGGCAAGCAGATAAAAACTTGGGGGATGTGTAAAGTTAACAGTTTACATACACAGGGCAAGAGGTTAAAACTGATTGAGAGGGCCGGGCACAGTGGCTCATGCCTATAATCCCAGCACTTTGGGAGGGCGAGGCAGGTGGATCATCTGAGGTTGGGAGTTCAAGACTAGCCTGGCCAACAAGGTGAAACCCCATCTCTGCTAAAAATACAAAAATTAGCCAGGTGTGGTGGTGAGAACCCGTAATCCCAGCTACTTGGGAGGCTGAGGCAAGAGAATCACTTGAACCTGGGAAATGGAGGTTCCAGTGAGCTGAGATCATGCCACTACACTCCAGCCTGGGCAATAGAGTGAGACCCTGTCTCAAGAAACAAATAAATAAATAAATAAAAACAAAAAACTGATTAAGAAACATGGCTCTAGGTTCTCCCTCCAGGCTGGTGGACACAACCCAGGGCAGCCCAGGGAGGCCATTGTAGCGACGGGGGACTAGGGAGAGAATTACGGGCTTGGATACACAACCCTCAAGGTCTTCACGGTGGAGCCCACTCCTCGGTGCTGTGGCTTCTGGGACCCTCAGGGCCTCCAAGTCCTTCTGTACCCAGCAAATCCTGGTCAGTGGGGTATCATCTCTAATGGCAGAGGCTCCTGAGGTGGCTCGGAGCTGTCATCGCTGCACGTGTGTTTTCCAGATGGGTCACCTATGCATCTCCCTGGAGCCTGCTAGAAATGCAGCACCCACCAGCGCAGTGGCTCACACCTGCCATCCCCACACTTTGGGAGGGGGAGGCAGGTAGAACTTGAGCTCAGGGATTCAAG
The DNA here is from genome assembly GCF_048565385.1 of Saimiri boliviensis. NCBI lineage: Eukaryota > Metazoa > Chordata > Mammalia > Primates > Cebidae > Saimiri > Saimiri boliviensis. The sequence continues at coordinate 115,259,030 of NC_133449.1, forward strand.
CCCAGGCTGGGCAACATGGTGAGACCCTGTCTCTACACAAAATGCCAAAAAAAAAAAAAAACCCCAAAACAAACAAACAAACAAAACTAGCTGGGCATGGTAGCATGTGCCTGTAGTCCCAGGTACTTGGGAAGCTGACGTGGGGAGAATCACCCGAGCCCAGGAAGTGGAGGCTACAGTGAACCATGATCATGCCACTGCACTCCAGCCTAGGTAACAGAGTGAGATCCTGTCTCTAAATAAATAAATAAACAAATAAATAAATAAATAAAAAGAAATGCAACACCCTGAACCCACCCAGACCTGCTCTAGCAGAAGCCCTGGAGTGGCGCCCGTAGGCTTGTGTTTTAACACGCTCTCCTGGGGGTTCTGATGTGGGTTATGTACACACAAATCACAGGTTAGCTGAGTAAGTGGGGCGTCTTGTTCAAAGGCTGATTCTCATTTAGCAAGTCTGGGGAGGGGCCTAAGATTCTGTGTTTCTAACAAGCTACAGATGATGCTGGGGCCACCTCCCTGGAACCACACTTTGAGGCATGAGGCCACAGATCAGAGGTTGCAATGTGGCCACCCTATGGCTGACCACATCCCAGGGATGGCTCTAGTGTAGCATGGATTTGGCATAATGAGGCAGGTGTCACACCTGATCTCCATATAAGCCCTGCTGGCTTCACACACTGAGCTCCCAGCTGGGTCTCTGTAGACCTCTGGGTTTGCAACCTCCAATCTAGATGGGAATGCTCTGTTAACCAGAACCCTTAGCTAACCAGATGCCCATTCCCTACAGGCCCTGATGGCTACTAAGTTTACTGAACTTTTGAGGGGTTGGAATGTGTCTTGAATGCATCCATGTCTAAATTGCCTCCTTCATCCCATTTCCCTGATGAGAAGATCCAGGAAGACAAACGGCAACCATACTGGTCAGGGTTTTCTGGAGAAACAGAACCAATAGGATATCTACGTATGCAGAGAGAGAAATGTATTTTAAAGAATTAGCTCATGGCCTGGTGTGGTGGCTCACGCCTGTAATCCCAGCACTTTGGGAGGTCAAGGCTGGTGGATCACCTGAGGTAGGGAGTTCAAGACCAGCCTGATCAACATGGAAAAACCCTGTCTCTACTAAAAATACAAAATTAGCTGGGCGTGGTGGCGCATGCCTGTAACCCCAGCTACTCGGGAGGCTGAAGCAGAAGAATCGCTTGAACCTGGGAGGCGGAGTTTGCAGTGAGCCAAGATCGCGCCATTACACTCCAACCTGGGCAACAAGAGTAAAACTCTGTCTCAAAAAAAAAAAAAAAAAAAAGAATTAGCTCATGAGATTGTCGGGGCTGGAAAGTCTGAAATCTGTAGGGCACACTGGAAGACTGGAAACCCAGGCAGGGTTTCTATGCAGTCTCAAGGCTGAATTCCATCTTTGAGAAACCTTAGGCTTTGCCCTGAAGGCTTTCGATCAATTGGATGAAGGCCACACATATCTACTGATTTCATGTTAATTGCATCTAAAAAATACCTTTATTTGACCAAACAACTGGTCACCAAAGCCTTGCCAAGTTGACACATACAATTAACCATGACAGCAATCTTTAGTTCCTAGGAGATCTGTCATGGGGCTGGAAAACGGGGTGTTAGGGCAGGAGCTCTGGGCTAGCCCTTCTTAAGTGTGGGAGCTCAGAGAGCCCACCCCGACCCCAACAGCTGCAAGTGAGAGTGCAGGTACATGTGGCCATGATGATGGGCAGATAACTAAAATAAAATGAGAATAATTATGCCTGCTGCAGGTCCTGGAAATTTTGTAGCTTCACAACATCCCTGAATGAGGTGTTATCATCGTTACTCCCATTCTCCAGATGAGCAAACCGAGGCTTGGAGGTTGAATCATTTACCCACATGCTTCTGGTCCTCTGGCTCCCAGCCCAATACCACTCTCCCTCCTGGGCCTCCGCTAATGTGACTCTGGACAACTCATTTGGTCTTCCTGTGTCTCAGTTTAGTTTTCTTATCCAACACATGGAAATTACAAAATGCTTGACACACTGCAGGTACCGGCTCAAAATGAGAAAAACCTCTCCATGGCTCCCGGCTGTTCTCAAGACAACATCCAGGTCCCCTGACGAGGCTCTCAAAGTCCTCTCACTCATACCATTGGCTCGAGCTCTGCTGTTCGCCACAGAGTTCCAGCTACTATTTTTCGTATCTCCCTGATTTTGCAAGTGCTGTTCCATCTGCCTGGAATGCCTTCCACCTTCATAGCGCTTTCTTTCTTCAAACTCAGCTCAGTAAACCAAATGCAGCTGGGCACAGTGGCTCATGCCTGTAATCCCAGCGCTTTAGGAGGCTGAGGTGGGCAAATCACTTGAGGTCAGGAGTTTGAGACCAGCCCAGCCAACATGGTGAAACCCCGTCTCCATGAAAAATACAAAAATTAGGCCAGGCATGGTGGCTCATGCCTGTAATCCCAGCACTTTAGGAGGTTGAAGCAGGCAGATCACGAGGTCAAGAGATCGAGACCATCCTGGCCAACATCGTGAAACCCCATCTCTACTAAAATACAAAAATTAGCTGGGCGTGGTACATGTACCTGCAGTCCCAGCTACTTGGGAGGCTGAGGCAGGAGAATCACTTGAAGCCGGTAGGTGGAGGTTGCAGTGAGCCAAGATTGCGCCTGCACTACAGCCTGGCTACAGGGTAAGACTCAGTCTCAACAAAACAAAACAAAACAAAAACACACACACAAAAAAAAACCCCACAAAAATTAGTCAGGCATGGTGGATGCCTGTAATCCCAGCTACTCAGCAGGCTAAGGCAAGAGAATCACTTGGGGTGGGGAGGAGACGAAGATGGGTTTGTGGAGGGGGAAGACAGGTTTGGGGAGGGACAGAGGTTGTAGTGAGCTGAGATCACGCCACTGCACTCCAGCCAGGGCGACAGAGTGAAACTCTATCTCAGGAAAAAAAAAAAAAAAATGCACTATGCACCCATCTCCACCCACAGGACGGCAAAAATTTAAAAGGCTTATAATACCACGTGTTGACAACAATGTGGAGCAACCAGAACACTCACAGGTTGCCAGAGGGAGTGGAAATTGGAGCAACCACTCAGGAGAAATATTAATGCCCTAAGTAAACACTCACAGTACTCACCGAAAGATACACGCAGGAATGTTCATGGCAGTGCTAATCGTAATAGCCCCAAATTGGAACTCCCCACCCAAACCCTTATCATCGGAAGAAGGGACACGACTGGTGAATGAACGCACAGTGGACAACACACAGCCAGCTTGAAGGAAGAAGTCGGTAGCAATAACACAGATGGGTCTCACACATGCTGTGTGAAGGGGGCCGGACAGAAAGGAGTATGTCATCCTATACGCTTTCACTTAGGTGACTTTAAACATGGACAAAACAAATGTATGCTGCTGGAAGTCAGGATAGCGGTAGGACAGGTGGATGGGTGTTACTGATGGGGGCTTCCGTGCTGGTCTGTTTCTGATCTGGGTTCTGATGACATAGATGAGTCGGTCTCTGAACAGTCATTGATTGGTCCGTGTAGAATGTCTGCTGTATTTTGTATGTTATGCTTCAATGTGGTTTAAAAAAAACAACAACCAAGAATCCAGGGACTCTTTTATAAAGCCCTTCCCGATTCCCTGGTCCTTTAGAGGGAATCACTTACAATATCATCCTATTGTAACCATTGGCTTAGGAAGCGTCACCCTCACTGGAGCTTAAAGACGGAACCAAACTCTATTTTCATCTCGTTGTTCCCAACACCCACAGGCACAGAATGGAAGCCTGACACGTTTGTTGAAAGTGAGGAAGAGTGAAAAGGTGAGAGGAAGAGAGACCATGGCATCTTGGAATTGTAGAAGCCCAGGACTAGCGATTCACAGAATTCCAGAATTTGGGAATTCTGGGGTTTCAGAGGCATGAGTTCTTTGAGTCTCAGAGCTGAAAGACTTTAGCGTTTATCTGGCCCCACTTTCCAGGCACACAGGAACCCTGGCCACAGGCTTGCCACCCCAGCATCCTGCATCCTGGTTCCAGTGGGCAGGGTCCAGCCACAAGCTTATTTTCTGGGGTCCTTGCCACTTGCCCATCGCCACTGCATCAGCTCCTGCCAGGCGACAGGCAGCCCCCGGGGAGCAGGCTGGCACTCTCAACCAGGTGGGGGCGGCACCTTGACACAAATCACTTCACCGCGGCGATGGCACCGGCTGCTGCGCTCCAAAGACACCACACTCCGACAGGCAGCCAGGCCATTTCGGGGATAAATATAGATGCAGACAGCACAGCGAGAAGGCTGCAGCAGGGGTTGGCCCTGAGGCCCCCCTGGGGACCCCCAGCTTCTACCAGATCACATTCAGAGGGAGGCCATTCTCTGTGGCGTCCACCTAATCGCTAAGCTCTGGCTCTCAGGGGAGGGGGCTTCCCTTGGGACCCCCCTACCAGGCCCCAGGTTCAGCTCAGCGTGCACTGGAAGGTTCCTGTCACTTATAGGGGCTGGCCCAGCAGGCTGGGAGGCAGCCTCCACTGTACTCTCCATGAGTCCAGGGACTGGGCTCTGTCCTTTCCTGACACTCTTCCCTCCTGGGTCTCAGCTCCTTCCCCTCCAGCCTCCCAGGAAGCTCCGTGTGGGGATGGGCATGGAGTACTCTGGCTTTCGGGAGACTCTGAGTTCTTAGCGGACATTGAGAGTGGGTCTGGCCAGGCTCCGAGGGCAGGAGACTCCCATAGAGGAGGGAATGGGGAAAGCTGTGTATCTGAGAGAAGGTGGACTTGCCTAGGACTGAAAGACTTGGAGCTGGGGAGGTGATGTCCCCTTGGGTGGGACCATTGCCTGCTGCCATTGCCTGCCCACCTAAGGGACTGAGGTGCGCTGGGGAAAGTCGCCCATTCTCTATGCGACCTGGGCCACGTCCCCTAACCTCTCTAGCCTCACGTTCTTCATACAGGAAATGGAGCTCCTGATAACTAGAGTTCTCACCACTACTTTCTTCTTTATGCTCTTAAGGTAGCAGTGAAAGCCTTATAAACTGAAGAGGCTTATGCACAGATGTCATTCCTCTTTCACCTGTGACTCTGGGTCTCCATCTTCCAGGAAGGCTTCCCTCACCACGCAGCCATCCCTGTGGTCATTCGACAGATGTTTCTTTTTTTTTTTTTTTTTTTTTTTTTGATTTCTTTTTTTCAACAGATGTTTCTTAAGCAGCTCCTCTGGACCAGGGACTTTGCTGTGTTCTGGAGGTGCAACCATGATCAAGACACACTCAATTTCTGGGCGTGGAAGTTCGGGATGGAGCTGGGGGGACAGAGACGTGAGCAAATGACAAAGGCAGGAAATCTCAGAGAGTGGAAAATGCCATAAAGGGAATAAAATAGGGTGAAGTGATTGTGATGGGGTGGGCAGAGGAGGCCAAATTTGAGCTGGGATGTCAATAGATCAGAAGCTCCAGGAGAGCAAGGCATTGGTCTCTCTCATTCGTGGCTGTATCCCAGCCATAGCTGGTGCCCAGCAGGTATTCAGTGAACTTTTTTCTTTTTGAGATGAAGTCTCACTCTGTCACCCAGGCTGGAGTGCAGTGGTGCGGCCTCAGCTCAGTGCAACCTCCGCCTCCCGGGTTCAAGCGATTCTCCTGCCTCAGCCTCCTGAGTAGCTGGCATTACAGGTGCCCACCACCACACCCAGCTAGTTTTCGTATTTTTAGTACAGACAGGGTTACACCGTGTTGGCCATGGCTGTCTCAAACTCCTGACCTCGTGATCCACCCGCCTCAGCCTCCAAAAATTCTGGGATTACAAGCATGAGCCACCTCGCCTGGCCTCTCAGTGAATATTTTTGAATAAATGAATGACTGGGCTCCTGAACCACAGGGCCTTTGCACATGCTGTTTCCTCTCCCAGTTTCCCAGCATGTGCAAAGGCCCTGTGGTGGGGACATGCCTAGCAGTTCAGGAGCCCATTCTCCCTGCAACTAAGCTGTCTCCCTCCAGGCTTTTGTCTCATCCGGAGCTGAGGGTATGTGACCTGCCCAATGTGCCCTGGCTGTCCCCTCTCCAAGACACAGGAGGGAGTATGCCCAGCTCCCAGAAGACGACTCTTCTAATTAACCCCTCTCTCCTCTGGTTGGGCCCCAACAGTCTTTTTTTTTTTGTTTTTGAGACAGGGTCTCATCTCACTGTGTCACCCAGGCTGGGGTACAGTGGCACAGTCAGGGCTCACTGCAGCCTCGAACTCCTGAGCTCAAGCAATCCTCCCACCTCAGCCTCCCAAGTAGCTGGGACTACAGGCATGCATCACTATACCCAGCTAATTTTGTTTATTTTTTATTTTTTGTAAAGACGGGTTTTTGCCATGTTGTCCAGGCTGGTCTTAAACTCCCGGGTTCAAGTGGTCTGCCTACCCTGACCTCCCAAAGTGCTCAGATTACAGGTGTGAGCCACCATGCCGGGCCCTCCCATCAGTCTTTCAGAGACATGCCCCTGGTACCCCAACCTGAGAAAAGTGTATCGTAAGAGCGCAGTGAATGCTGGGAGCTGAGCTTCCGGGTTTGTTTCAAACTCCGGTTTGCCAAGGACTAGCTGAGCAGCACACACTGGATGGCTTAGATTTTCTCATAGCTCTGTAGACTGCAAGTTTGAAATCTAGCTGTCAGCAAGGCCATGCTCTCCTCAGCACTCAGCATGATGAGACAGGGATCCCTCCAGAGACTCAAGAGGGCAAGCTTATAATTCTCCCAGATCCATCACTCAGCATCACAGACTCATTCAACAGGAGGCTACAAGGAGGGGCAGGTGCAGTCATTCCTCACACAAGGATTTCCTGAGCACCTACTATGTGCTAGGCACTGTTCTAAGTGCAGGGACGTGGCCCTAAGCAAGATGAACAGTTTGATCTTGGCTTTTTGTGGATCTGACACCATTTGGGGAGGAAGGCAGATAAGCTGGTGCACCAATGAGTAAAGAAGATGATTTTTTTTTTTTTTTTTTTTTGAGACGGAGTTTCGCTCTTGTTACCCAGGCTGGAGTGCAATGGCGCGATCTCGGCTCACTGCAACCTCCGCCTCCTGGGTTCAGGCAATTCTCCTGCCTCAGCCTCCTGAGTAGCTGGGATTACAGGCACGCGCCACCATGCCTAGCTAATTTTTTGTATTTTTAGTAGAGACGGGGTTTCACCATGTTGGCCAGGATGGTCTCGATCTCTTGACATCGTGATCCACCCGTCTCAGCCTCCCAAAGTGCTGGGATTACAGGCTTGAGCCACCACGCTTGGCCCCAAGAAGATGATTTTTTAAGAGTGGCAAATGCCTCAAGAAAAATACAACCAGGAGATGCAGCAGCGAGGAGGGATGGTGACACAATCTCACTACAGTCTGATCACAGACCTCAGAGCAGGTGTGGCCAGGACAAGTAAAGAAATGTTCTATGGGCGGGCACAGTGGCTCACACCTGTAATCCCAATACTTTGGGAGACCAAGGTGGGTGGATCACCTGAGGTCAGGAGTTCAAGACCAGCCTGACCAACATAGCAAAACCCCATCTCTACTAGAAATACAAAAATTACCTGGGTGCGTGCCTTCGATCCCAGTTGCTTGGGAGGCTGAGGCACGAGAATCGCCTGAACCTAGGAGATGGAGATTGCAGTGAGCTGAGATTGCACCAGTACACTCCACAACAGAGCAAGATCCTGTCTTAAAAGAAATAAAAAACTAAATAAAAAGAAATGTTCCAGGATGTGGAACAGCAGTCTTCTTGACTATCCCACAAAAGTGGGAACTGAGGCCAGGATCAGACCTACCACCTCTCCTGGTCTTCTTTCATTCACCCCAGGCCCCTGCCCTTAGAACAGCCCAGAAGTCCTGACAGGAGGGGGAGGAGCAAGCTGGCCCGAGACAATCCCAGAAGGAAACCTGGATGCAGTCACACATCAGGCTTCCTAATATTCCCATGGCACTGACAGCTAGGAGTCACCAGGCACTTACCACGTACCAGTAAGTGCTGGCACCTGAGTCCTTGCAATCTAATTTAATCCTGCCTTTACAGAAATACGCAACTACCTGAAAAGAATATGAAGGTATATAGATACAGAAACTGAGGGCAGGAGGACCGGGTGGGGGACTGTCCTTACTGTTAGAAACTGCGGTACCATTCTCAGCCCTCTTCTTCCCTTATGCCCCACTTTTCAATTCTCATGACATTCCAGGGGAGGGAGTGTCCCTTGGAACACCACCAGAGACACAACACTTGCCACTCATGAAGTGCTCCCTACTTGCAAAACATCTGCTCCCCGTTCCCCAGTTCCAGCCTCCCAGCTGCCCTGTAAGCTGGGTCATGTCACAGTTTGCCTCATTTTACAGACAGAAAAAACCCAAGTCTAAGGGGTGACAAGGCATGCAGACAGGAAATGACAGCCGAGAGAAGAACCCAAGCGTTCATCGATCTTCCTCCCCGTTCTTTCCATGGAGGAACCTGCCTGGATGACCCCTCCCAATCCAGCTGGCTGTCACCTACCTGGGCTGGTCCTAGAGCTCACAGGGACCTATGCCAGGGGGAATGCCATAAAACCGTGCCTTCACGCTCATGCTCATTGTCCAGGAGGCAGGCCCTGGAACATTAACCCATTTCACAGATGATGACCCAAGGGGCAGAGGGTGTGGGCCAAGTTCCCTGCTGGTCCTAGGTGGAGTTCAGACCCAGGTCTCCCAGGCCTCCCCATCAGGGCCGTCCACAGGCAGGCTGGAGCTGCCAGGGATTAAAATCTGCGCTCGCTGTCTGTTTCCAGAAAACCGTGGGCTCCCTACAGTCTCTGAAGCTGTGCATGCCCAAGGGGCAGAAACAGCCCCCCACCCTTTGATGACAGCGCACACTCCTAAGGGAGCAAAAACTAAGGGTAGATAAAACAAAGGGCTGCCCAGCTCATTCTCCCAGACCCCTTGTCCCTTCCCCCAGTACATATGGGGCAGGGGATTCAGATGCAAGATGAACTCCCTATTGGCTGCCAGAGCCAGCAACATCTGTGACCGTGGGCAAACCACAGCCCACTTTGAAGCAGCCCCTTGCTCACAGGAGAGCTTCTCCGACTGAGGGACGAAAGGAGGCAAGGCTGGGGGATGGGGTGGGAAGAGCAGGGAAGAGGGGAGTAAGACCCCGCTATTTTCAGAGGAGCATCGCTGTGGGACCCGGGGAATAAAAGAGGGCCTTGCTCGCCCGCTCTCTCCATGCCCCCCGCCACACCCCCTTAAAACACACAGGTGCCAGACAGCTTTTTCGCAAAAACTAGTTTGCAAACACACTCCGACTTCTGGGAAGCTGCCCAGCTCCACTCCCCCTCTGCGCTCCCCGTTCCGGGGCTGGTAGCTGGCCCTCCGGCAGCTGCCTGGGGCAAGGGGTGGGAAGTGAGGGATGGGAGGAGCGCAGAGGGGTGCGGAGAGGGGCCCGCACCCGCCTAGAACCAGCGCGACCTCACGCCTTCAGCAGTTGCCACAGCGGCGGGACTCCGCCTCCCGGACGCCCTCCGGGCACCTCCGGGCGGGTGGGACGGTCCCCAAAGCAGCTGGGCTCCGACCCGGAGGGCACCCTCCTCCCCGGGGACCCCGCCTGCCCTTCCCCCGCAGTCCGGGCGTCGACGGGGCGCCCCCGCGTGGCCGGGTCGGAGCTGAGTCACCGAAGCGCCGGAGTCCGGGTTCGCGCCGGCGGCGGGGGCTGGGGCGCCGCAGCCCCCGGGGGCGGAACCCGGCTTCCTTGGGACCCTCCGCTGGCGCCAGGAGCCCGTCTTCAAAGCCGAACTTGGGCACTGCCCCGCCCGCCCGGGCCCCACTCACCGCGGGTCCCGCGGACGCCACCGCCCTCACCGCACGGCTGCCGCTGCCCGCGCTCCGGGCCGCCCGAGCATGCCCGGGCGCGGCTTCTGCTCGGCCTGGCCCGCGGGCGCGGGACGGGCTCAGGGCGCTGCCCTCGCGACCACGGCCCGCTCGCGTGCGCTCCCAGCCGCTCCGGGTCGGGTCCTCCTCCCGGGCTGGGCGGGCGGCGGCGGCGGCGGCGGCTCGGGCTCCTCCCTCCGGCCGAGCGGGGGAGTGGGGAGGGAAGCAGGAGGCGAGGCGGGCGCTTCCTGGAGGGGCGCGCGCTCTCCCACGGGCGGAGCGGGGGCGCTGTCCCGCCCGCTGTCCGCCCCTCCCAGCCCGCGCCCGGCGCGCCCCGGCACTCCCGGCGCCTGGCACCTAGGGGCCCGGACCCTAGGGTCCGAGGGTTCCAGGCTGGGACTCAGGTGGCTGAGGATCGCAACGCCGCGGCTTCGCGCCCTCCCCAGGCCTGCTTCGCCCAAGCCTCCTGCACCTCCGACTTCCGAGCGCTGTGCGCTCAGGGCCGACGACGCGGGAACAGAGGGGAGGGCTCAGTCCGGGCCTGCGGGGCCCCAGCGCCGCCTGGACCCCCAGCGCCCATGGAGCGGCGCTGCGCCCTCGGGGCAACACCCAAGGCTGGGTTCTGGGATGTATTGGGCAAGATTCGGACTGCAGTGTTTTCTTCCCGCGCCCCCCCACCTTTTTTTTTTCGATAGCAAAAGAGCTCGGCATTTTCTTGCCGCCAGAGATTGGAAACATGGCATGTTTCTATGACACACGGTGAGATAGAGACGGATGCGAACGGGGCCTGGGGCTACTCATCCGTGCGGAAAATTAGGCAAGTCTTTAAGGCCTTGGAGCCCAGGCCTCCTTTTCCCTAGAAGAGGCACCAATTCTTAGGACACTTGTCTGTCGCGGGGCGCTCAAGCCTCCGGCCACTCCGCCGTTTTCTGTGCTCTCTGGGCAGGTTCACCACCTGGCATCAGAAGATTGAGCCTCAAGTAACCAGATTGTGGGGGCTGTCCGGGGCTGTCCGGGGGTCTCAAGGCCATGTTCACAGCCCTTGGCCCTGGGACTCAAGGACTGGGCAGCTGAGGGTTAACACCTAGTGCTTCCATTGTGGATTTTCAATTCCAGGCAGGTGAGGGTTAATGTGGGAGCCTCAGGCAGCAGCCAGTGAGCCTCCCTCCACATCTGAGTCACTGGCACTTTGCAGCCTTAGAGGGGCAGAGACTAAACAGCCCGGGGGCTCTGAGCTTTGTTCTCTGCCTGTTTGTCATCCATCTATCCTTCCTTTCTCCAAGCTGTCCTCACCTTTCTTCCACCGAAGCCATCAAAGTCCTCTGCCCAACTCTGGAGCAAACCAACCTATCAACCCAACTCCAGCCCCACTTCCTCCAGGAAGCCTTTCCTGATTGTTCTGGCCCCAGAATCAGTCTTTTCTCCTTCCAGCAGCAGGAGAGCCAGGCCGTGGGATGGGCAGTGGTGAACCAAAGTCTCTCTCAAGGTTGGTCACCTGCTGGGGCCAAGGCCAGGATGAAGGCAATCGTATCACCACATGAAATGTGAAAAGGTTGGAGGTGGGGTGGCACAGAAGACCCAGCTCAGCCGTGGGAGTCAGCGAGGTTTCCTTGAAGGGACTTGAAGGATGAGATAGTTGGGCCTGTTGGGGAAGATGCTGGATCCCTAGCCAAGGGGGCAGGGTGCTAAGGCCAGGGGTCACAGCAATTCCACTCCCAGCTATCTACCCAGGAGAAATGAAAACGTATGGCCACACAAAACTTGTACACAAATGTGTGTGGCAGCATGATTCATAATAGCCAAAAAGTGGAAACCACCCAAATGTCCATCCACTGATGAATGAAGAAACAAAATGTGGTATATCCACACGATGGAATATTATTCAGCCATAGAAAGGTATGAAGTACTGGCCAGTCGTGGTGGCTCACACCAGTAATCCCAGCACTTTGGGAGCCCAAGGTGGGCGATCACTTGAGGTCAGGAGTTCGAGACCAGCCTGGCCAATATGGCAAAACCCCATCTCTACTAGAAATACAAAAAGTAGCGGGATGTGATGGCACACACCTATAATCCCAGCTGCTCGGAAGGCAGAAGAATGGCTTGAGCCCAAGAGGTGGAGGTTGCAGTGAGCCAAGATGGCACCACTGCACTCCAGCCTGGGTGACAGAGGGAGATTTTGTCTCAAAAGAAAGAAAGAAAGGTGCGAAGTATTGATACATGCTGCAATATGGACAAACTTGGAAAATATTATGCCTAGTGAAAGAAGCCAGTCTCAAAAGACCAATAGTATATGGCTCCATTTAGACGAAATGTCCAGAATACACAAATCCACAGAGAGACAAAGCAGATTTGTGGTTGTCTCAGCCTGAAAGTGGAGAATGAAGAGTGATTGCTATTGGCACAGGGTTTCTTTGGCTGATGATAAAAAATGTTCTAAAGTTAGATTCTAGGCAGAGTGCAGTCCTGCCTGTAATCCCAGCACTTTGGGAGGCTAAGGCAGACAGATCACCTGAGGGAAGGCGTTCGATACTAGCCTGAGTGATATAGTGAGACCCCACCATCTCTACCAAAAAAAAAAAAAAAAGTTGGCCAGGTGTGGGGGTACATGCCTGTAGTCCCAGTTACTCAGGAGGCTGAGGTGGGAGGATTGCTTGGGAGGTTGAGGCTGTGGTGAGCCATGCTCTCACCACTGTATTCCAACCAGGAGCCACCGTTTCAGGCCCTCCTCTGTTTCAGGCCCTCGCCTTGGGAGTCACATAATGTCACCTCTGTTGTGGTCACAGAGGAGTGTCACCGTTACATAGTAGGAAGAGCATGTGGGTGGAAGATTTTGTGATGGTTGTTTTTAGAAAATATCATCTGCCACAGGGGGTTGATATGGAAACACATCAGGATTCTTGAGGGACCCCTCAAGGATCTCCTGATTAGAGGCAGGTGTGGCTGACTCCAAGGTCAAACCTCAGGCATGGACTCATGGCCAGGAGTTTGAATTCCAGCCACTCAGGGGCTGCCTGGGTGAAATCACTCAATCCTTTGGGCCTCGCTTTCCTTCTCTGTAAAACAGGATAGATTTAGTATTTACTTTCTGGGATGGTTGTGAGAATTCAATGAGGCAGAATTCAGTGAGACTATAATGTGCCAGGCAAGTGTTGACACCAGTGCTAGTGTGTCATTGCTATTTTTTTAAGTTCTGGGGTTGTGGTCACTCTGATGCAGGGATGGTCCCTTTCTATGATCAGGATACCCAGACCTGTCCAGTCCCCACAGACACCTCCCTCAGCTCTGACTCTGTGCTGGAGTATATGTGTGTGTGGGGGGGGGCATGTGGAGGACTAAGGGTCCCATGAGGACCACTGATGCCTCTGGCCTCAGGCTCCTAACCCGGGGGACCCCAGTTGGCCTTTGTTCCCTGGGGAAAGCTCCTTGGCTGTTACCTCCTTCCCAGGGCAAAGGTCTCTTTCTGGGCAGCTAGGGCAGCGTTGGGGTGTGTGTGGGATGAGCCACCAGGTGTGGCTTCCAAGGGCCAAGGGGAGGGTGCTTCACTTGGGTGATTGGGAGGCAGGGCGAAGACCAGCAGTCCCTAGAACTTCCTGAGCCTTGCCCGGGATGGGATGATCTTTACCAAACCAGCCACTGAACAGTCTTTCCTGGAAGCTCTGGATGTGCCCGGAGCGCATGTCCTACTCTAGCGGGGGCCACAGGTCCTCAGGCCTAGCCTTGACCATGAAGGGTAGGGTTGGGGGCAGATGCAGAGCCCAGGATGGGTGCACCAGGCCCTCCTGTCTTACTGAGGGCCCCTCTCTCTCCAGGTAACACACAGACCCACAGGCCAGTTAACTCTCCAGTCCAAGACCACCTCAAGGTCACGCCTTCCTTTTGCTCCAGAGTTAGAGTCTGAGCCCCACTGAATACTCACTGTGTGACCTTGGGCAAGTCATGTTCTCTCTCTGTGTCTCTGTTTCCTCATTTGTAAAGTAGAGAAGATTGTTGCTGTGATTGTTGGGCCTAGAGTACATCACAGATGGTGATGCTCTTTGGAAATAACCAGGCAGGGCAGGTGGCTGAGGATCCAGAACTCTCCCCAAGGGAGCGTAGAAATGAGCCATAAGGTCATCTTTGCAGCTGCAGAACGTAGGTCCTCGTGTTATTTCGCTCATCTCCTTACTATACAGATGAGAAAACTGGGGTAGCACCTGCGGGTGTCACAGGGAGTCACAGAGACCTGGGTTTGATTCCTGGTGCTACCAGTTACCAGCTTTGTACCTTTGGGAAAGTTAAGAAAATCTCTGGATGTAGTGTCCTTATCTGCGGAGGGAAGGCCATGGGATCCTCTGGACAAAATTAAGGGTTACAAAAGTGCAGGGCTTGCCTAGCCTCTCCAAGAGATGGCATAGGCCAGACCAGGGAGTCTCCACTGCGGCCGCACACTACAATCACTCAGGGAGTTTTGTTTTTGTTTGTTTTTTGAGATGGAGTTTTGCTCTTGTTACCCAGACTGGAGTGCAATGGCACAATCTCAGCTCACTGCAGCCTCTGCTTGAACCCGAGTTCAAGCGATTCTCCTGCCTCAGCCTCCCGAGTAGCTGAGATTACAGGCACCTGCCACCACAATCAGCTAATTTTTTTATATTTTTAGTACCGACAGGGTTTCGCCATGTTGGTCAGGCTGGTCTTGAACTCCTGACCTCATGATCCGCCCGCCTCGGCTTCCGAAAGTGCTGGGATTACAAGCGTGAGCCACCGCACCCGGCCAGGGAGCTTTCTAAATACTCTTTTTTTCCCCCCAAAGACAGGGTCTCACTCTGTCCTTCAGGCTCGAGTGCAGTGGCATGATCTTGGCCCACTGCAGCCTCCACTTCCCGGGTTTGAGTGATCCTCCCACCTCAGCACCCCACCCCCCTCCCCATGCCCCGAGTAGCTGGGACTACAGGTGCATACCAGCACACCCAGCTAATTTTTGTGTGTTTTTTGTGGACAAGTTTTCACCATTTTGCCCAGGCTGGTCTCAAACTCCTGAGCTCAAGTGATCCTCCTGCCTCAGCCTCCCAAAGTGCTGGGATTATAGGTGTGAGCCACTGCATTCAGCCCAAATAGTCCTTTGAAAACTAGTGATTTTTTTAAAGCTCCCAGGTGATTTAAATGTGCAATCAGGGTTGCAATACACTGGTCTACAGTCATGCTAAGTTAGTATGGCCCAGCAACATGGCCATCACTTCGGGGCTTCTTAGAAATGCAGAATCCCAGGCCCTGCCCCAGACTTGCTGAACGAGAATCTGCATGGTGACAAGATCCTGATACCCTTGCAGTTTCTGTAACTGCAGTTTTACAGCTTGGGAGCTACTGGCTGGACAGGTGTGTGTGTTTAGGGCAAGGATAGAGGAGGCAATCTGGCAGTACTTGAGGCATGTGAAAGAGGCGAAGGGAGAGTCTGTGACTCCCATCAGAAAGATGGACAGACATTTGGCCGCGCGCGGTGGCTCAAGCCTGTAATCTCAGCACTTTGGGAGGCCAAGGCAGGTGAATCATGAGGTCAGGAGATCAAGACCATTCTGGCTAACACGGTGAAACCCTGTCTCTACTAAAAATACAAAAAATTAACTGAGTGTAGTGGCACTCACCTGTAGTCTCAGCTACTCAGGAGGCTGAGGCAGGAGAATTGCTTGAACCTGGGAGGCAGAGATTGTAATGAGCCCAAATCTCGCCACTGCACTCCCGGCCTGGGTGACAGAGCGAGACTCCATCTCAAAAAAAGAAAAAGTCAAGGCCTCCAAGCAGGCATGTGGCAAGAGAGGAAGTTGCTTAATAAAATGAACAAGGTGATTTCACACCAACTTGATGGAGGCCCAGCCAGCCCTGCAGTGCCGACAATACTGTGGCTGATTTCAGGGAAGCCGCTGAAAGTTTCTTGGAGTGTAGAATTTGAGCAGACATGAAGGGGGAAAAAGGAGAAGAGAGAAGTAAAATGGCTAAGCAAATGAAAATCGTGTCCTTGAGCTCCGGGGTCCCCTGTCCCCCATGGCCAGGTGCCACTGGTTGGTACCCTCTGCTCCTTCCTCAGCCTCAACTCCCCTGCCAAACCATTTCCAGGCTTTGAGGGACTCGTCCTTCATTCTTGGACTAGGAGAGGAGGCAATGCAAACCCTCTGGTGTGAAGGTGACCTTGGGCACACTGAAGGCCAAGGTCAACTTGGCATCAAGTCTCAGGAAGGGGAGATAGAATTTTGGGCCCAGGGTTGCCTGGTAAACTTCTGGCATTCTCTTCCTGACTACTTTCTCCCCCATGACCAGGCCGATGGGGCCATTTGGTGCTAGGTGTGCCCTGACCCTGGACCAGTAAGAGTGGCCCTGTGTGACGTGCACGTGCTTGGCACTCAGCCGGAGGACTTTCTCCTTGTGCTTGGCATGGGGCCGGGAACAACCTGGAGGGCTGCAAAGGTCAAGGCCAACCCATCCAGGTGAGCCAGCCCACTGGTAGGCTGGGACATCCCAAGCTACCAGGCCAGGTGGGAACAGGCTCTAGCATCACCTAATTTCCTTCTGAGTCCTCTGGTGAAGGAAGTTGTCTCAGGAATCGCCAGTGGGCTAGCCTGCCCTCCAGTGGTGCTCAGCTGCAACTGCACCCTCCAGACCTGGTTTTTCACAAGGGGTGGGAGGCTCCCCGTAAGATCAACTTGTTATACCTACAGAAGGGAGAGAATGCTGATCTGTCATTTTGGGCATCTCTTCACCTCATATGAGCTATAAAGAGAGGAGAACTCTCTTTTTAAAGCATTCAGCTATAAAAAGAGAGGAGAGCTAGGATGTAACAAGTACTTCTTTTTTTTTCCAGGAACTTTGCTCATCTTGCTCTCCTGACCTCTCCAACAGTCTGTGTGTGTGTGTGTGTGTGTGTGTGCGCGTGCACGCGTGTGGTGTGTGTGTGATATGTGTGTGTGGTATGTGTGGTGTGTGTGTGTGATGTGTGTGTGTGTGGTGTGTGGTGTGTGTGTGGTGTGTGTGTGGTGTATGTGGTGTGTGTGTGTGTGTGGTGTGCGTGTGTGGTGTGTGTGCATGTGTGGTGTGCGTGTGGTGTGTGTGTGGTGTGTGCATGTGGTGTGTGTGTGCATGTGATGTGTGTATGTGTGGTGTGTGTGTGTGTTGTGGGGTGGCTACTAACCCGCATACCTCAAAGACAAGTAGCAAAGGGTCAAGTCGCATTCTATTCCATGCCTGTCTGACTTCCCAAGCCACGTTCCTCTGGTACAACATACCCGTGCAAACTCTCTAGGTCAGGGTCAGGGAGCAGCAGAAAGTGGGGGCAGGTGGGGTGTCAAGACAATGGGGAGTGGTGGGGACTGCAGCAAGCTGAGGGATGTGAGCACAGCTGAAAGGCAGAGTCATGCGATGCTTTAGTGGGAGTGCTGGATTAGCACTTCAAAGCAACCAGAATCGGAATTTTTATGTAAAGTTCCCAATTTTAAATAGACAGTGAATTCAGAAAGTAGTTTCAATGTTATGCAAGTCAAACAAAAAATGTTTTCTAACATGCTGAGCTTCTATAACGCCCTCACGTTGCAGGTGAGGGCTGGAGAGAGGAGGAAACTTGCCCATTACCACGTGACTAGAGACAAGGTCTGAGCTGGGAACCCCTGTCTCCAGACTCCCAGGCCAGTGCTCCCTCAGCACACCTCTCTGTTGTCTGAGACCCCAGGGCAGGGGGTGAACCACTTCTGACTTAGTGGGGTAGCAGGAAACATCGGACTCAGGCTACAGTGGAAGACCATCACGTTTATTGATCAAACTTGGCTTTGAGTGTGACAGAGCCATTCTTGGTTCTTCTCGGAAGTAACAAAAACACTGTGTAACATGTGGAGTGCCTGCTCACCTGAATCACACCAAGGTAGCAGCTGGAGCCAGTAGCCTAGCCTATGGTCTTGGCAGTGGACCCCACCCAGTACCATTAGACCTGGCTTTGTCCCGTACACAGGACAGACTGGGCTTGTCCACTCCCAAGGCCAGGCTGGCCCTACCTCCACCTGGGCCCCAACTCCTTGGAAGTTGGTATGTAAGTAAGGGAGGGGTCAAGTTTACAGATGGGTAGACTGAGGATTGAGGCAGGAGGGGACTTTATGGCTGAGTCCCGGCTTGTCCCAGAGCCCTGGCCCTTGGGTCCCTGGACTGGTCAGTGCATGGACACTCTCCCCTCCCAGCTCGGGTGGAAGACTTTTCCTGGCTTAGCTGCTCCATACATGCAATCTATAAATATGTATTTGCTTTAAAAATTAATAAATTAGATCTTGGGCCAGCCTGAGGTCATTTGGCCAGCCATGAGTCCTGTGACATGGACATTTGTCATGTGTCATATGTGGACCAACAATCATGTATCCTGCCACGTGGGATGCCAGGACCCATGCCATTGTGTCACACTGTCAGTTTCATGTCATGCCACATGTCAAGGGGTCACACTGCCGCATCTAACCTGATGTGTCACGCATTGTCATGACACCCTCACTGTGTGCCACGTGTCCCCTATGATCACACATCACACGTAATGCAGGGAACTCCTTTGGCCAGACCTGGCTCCTGGTTCCCAAAAAAGTTCTCCCTGAGGACTGCAGCAGGACACGCGCGTCCTTCCTCCTGGGTGGAGGGCAAAGCACCTGCCGAGGCTCTTTTTTCCTGAGTCATTTATCCCAGTGGGCAAAGGGTGGATCGCTTGGGAGCATCACTTGGCTGGATTCCAAAGGTCTTGAGGGGGCCATCAGGTACCCCAAGGGGCCTGGGGCTGGTTGTCAAAGAAGGCAAAGTCCAGCCTGGGCTCCTGGCTCTGCAGGCACTGGGCCATGTTGCAGGGAATGTGGTTATTCCAGAGGCTGCAGGGCACAGAGACAGGCACTGATTCATCCTCCCGCCTCTGCCCTCTGTCCCATCTGTAGATTGGGAAGCTGAGGCCCCGAAAGGTAGAACTGTGCCCAGAGTTACCTGGCAGAGGAAGGTGTTAGACCAGCATGGGCTGACCTAGGGAGAGGGTATCCCCCACAGTTGCCTCCTGAGTTCCCCAACTCAGCCTTCCTCCCTGGGAGGTAGTGATGCCAGCTAAGGCCACACTCACAGGACACATTTGTGCAAATAAGGAAAAGGCCCTCTTTCTTCAAGATGTTTTACTGCCATCTGTCTGAAATTGTCATAATATACTGATTTTGGTCGAACAAGGTGCTTTGCTCTCATTTGCTAGAAATCTAGCAGGTTGATGACGTGAATGGTGCCCCTTAGGTACAATGGCCTTGTGCAGTGCACAACCTATACAACTGTATGTGAGGGCTCTGATTATAGGTACCATTTTAAGTGCTTACTATATGCCAGGCATTGGGTTCAGTGCTTTATATGCTCATGTAGTCCTTACAACTCTCTGAGGTAGATACTATCAGTATCCTCATTTCATAGACGAGAAAACTGGGGTTCAGAGAGGTTGAATTACTGCCACAAAGTTACACAGATGGCAAGTGGCAGAGCTGGGATTTGATCCAAGTCCACTTGTTGCCAAACTCTTGGTGGAGGGGTCCAAGTCTCTTTTGATAATCCCCAACCCAGGCCCTGCCGCCTCCTCCAGGAATCCCATTACATCTAGGGATTGGTATGGCCTCCCGCCCACCATCCCTGCCCCTGCAGGCTTCTGTTACCGGATGACTTGGACGCTAGACCCCTGGGCCAGCCCTTCAGCCAGAAGCCATGCCCCGCGAGCTGTGATCTGATTCTTCTCCAGGCTTCCCAGTGGACAGTGAGGGGAGGGGAAGAGAAACAGCCATGAGAATGGTGTGAGGGTTTCCTAGGCCCCCTCCCCGGGCCAAGGTCAGGGATACACAGTCTCCCACACTACCTTCTCAGAGAACCCAAAAGACAACAGGGGATTTGGGGTGGGTACAGCAGGAGGGCTGGAGGCTAGAACCCAGGGGAAACTAAGCCTGGCAGGGGCTTGCAACAGATCAGAGTGTGCAACTCAAGGAAGGCCTTTCTGGGAGGCAGAGGACTGACCCAGCGGCTTCTTAGTGTTCCCGGGATGTAGGTCCCCCTTCAGCCCACCCCATTCCTCCCCTGGCCCCTCATACTCCACTCTCTTCAGCCGGCCCATCCGCGGCAGAACCTGGGCCAGCTCCGCAGCTGCCTCATCCCCTAGGAGATTCCAGGACAGCCTGCAGGGAAGGGGTCCCAAGGTCAGTGGCAGGAGAGCGGGGAGGTTGAAGGGTGGAGATAAGGCAGTGAGTGGGGAGGAGGGGGGGCCAATCCTGGGGATGAGGGTTTGCAAGAGAAGCTTCCTGACAGGGTGCTTGTGTATCCTCCCCTGAAGATGGCAGGGTGCGGGTTACCTTCCTCTCCGCTCCCCTCCCAGTTAAGTTTGGATCATGACGTTGTTCATACGATGTTGCCATTTTTGCCACATACATGCACCTCCTGTATTTATGGTGCATCATATTTTTCTTTAACTTGGTCCCCTCTTTTTTTTTTTTTTTTTTTTTTTTTTTTTGAGATAGAGTAATTACTCTGTCTCCCAGGCTGGAGCGCAGTGACGTGATCTCGGCTCACTGCAACCTCTACCTCCCTGGTTCAAGCAATTCCTCTGCCTCAGCCTCTGGAGTAGCTGGGATTATAGGCATGTGCCACCATGCCCAGCTAATTGGGTTTTTTTTTTTTTTTGTATTTTTAGTAGAGATATGTTTTCACCATGTTGGCCAGTCTGGTCTCAAACTCCTGACCTCAGGCAATCCACCTGCCTTGGTCTCCCAAAGTATTGGGATTACAGGTGTGAGCCACCACGCCAGGCCTGCCCCGCTCTTTTTTCTTACTTTAAAAAATTAATCTTGGCTGGGTGCGGTGACTCATGCCTGTAATCCCAGCACTTTGGGAGGCCAAGGTAGGCAGATCACAGGGTCAGGAGTTGGAGATCATCCTGACCGACATGGTGAAACCCTGTCTCTACTAAAAATACAAAAATTAGCTGGGTGTGATGGTGAGCGTTTGTGATCCCTGCTACTCGAGATGCTGAGGCAGGAGAATCGCTTGAACCCAGGAGGCAGAGGTTGCAGTGAGCTGAGATTGCGCCACTATACTCCAGCCTGGGCAACACAGAGAGACTCTATCAAAAAAAAAAAAAAAAAAAAAAACTTAAAAGGAAGCATTTATTACTACTATCAATGGAAAACTTGTGTAACAGACCCCAAATAGAAGGTAGTTACAAAAACAAATATAGTACAAACAATGGTATTAACTTCTAGCTGGAACATATGCCTTCCTAAGATGTTGGGTCTGTGATACGCCCCTATTGGTTAAAAAGGGAGAATCCAGAGTTAGGTGGTAAAGATGAGGCTGGGTGCAAGTGGTTCATGCCTGTAATCCCAGCACTTTGGGAGGCTGAGACGGGCAGATAATGAGGTCAGGAGATCGAGACCATCTGGCCAACATGGTGAAACCCCGTCTCTACTAAAATACAAAAAAATCAGTCGGGCATGGTGGTGCGAACCTGTAGTCCCAGCTGCTCAGGAAGCTGAGGCAGGGGAATTGCTTGAACCTGGGAGGCAGAGATTGCAGTGAGCCAAGATCGCGCCACTATACTCTCTAGCCTGGCAACAGAGTGAGACTTCATCTCAAAAAAAATAATAATAATAAAATAAATAAATAAGAGTTAGCATTGATCTGAGACTTTCTCTTTGGTGTAATGAGAAAGGTCAAGACCTTTAGAATGCAAACTAAAGTCATCTTGTAATCATGCGTGTCCTGTTCTTTTTTTTTTTTTTTGAGACGGTGTTTCGCTCTTGTTACCCAGGCTGGAGTGCAATGGCGCGATCTCGGCTCACCGCAACCTCCACCTCCTGGGTTCAGGCAATTCTCCTGTCTCAGCCTCCTGAGTAGCTGGGATTACAGGCACGTGCCACCATGCCCAGCTAATTTTTGTATTTTTAGTAGAGACGGGGTTTCACCATGTTGACCAGGATGGTCTCGATCTCTTGACCTCGTGATCCACCTGCCTCAGCCTCCCAAAGTGCTGGGATTACAGGCTTGAGCCACCGCGCCCGGACTGCGTGTCCTGTTCTTTAGGAAACAGCTTTGTCCTCCACATCATGGTTAGGGTCCCAGGCTGGTCCTAGAATTCTAGTTCACTCATGAGGCAGCACTGCAAGGCCCCAAGGTCTGGGGATTCTGATTGCTAAGAGACAGCCCTGCACAGCCAGCCAGCAGGTCTGGGGGCAGCTTTCTTCTGGCTTAGCCATTGTTCAGCACCAGCAGTGGCTCATCAACGGAGATTTCATCAATCAGGCAAGGTGGTCTATCCAGTTGCCTCCCAAAAGGAAGACTGAACCAAAAACCCTGAGAGACCAGCTGGCCCACCTCCCCTCCCACCACTCACCAAATGGGGTTAAAGGCAGGAGAAGCTAAAGTGTTTTACCCAACATCACCCGCAGCTCCAGTGTTAAAACGTCCTTGAGAGGATGCCTGAGCAAGAATGATCTTCCCCATTTACAAACGGGAGGACAGAGAGGATGGGAGCAGCTCCAGGCCACACAGCAGGCTGGAGCCAGCCCCCCCCCGCCCCCCCCACCCCCACTGTCCCTTTTCCCAGCTCAGCTCAGGGCTCTTCCAATCACTCACAAGATTACTTCCAGGGCAGGGCAGAGTGTGAAGCTGGGGGTGAGGAGCTTGGCTGTCTGGTTGTCAATCTTACAGGAAACCAGGCTGCGGACGGAGACGGGTGAGGGATGGGAGGGGAAGGCGTTTGAGTCAGGGGATCTGGCAGGTCCTGTCTCCCACAGTCAGCACAGGAGGGAGGGTCTGGGATGAGCTAGGAGTTGTAGGAAAGGCTTCCTTTCTTGACCCAGGCCCCCACCATCCCTGGGGCTTCTATCACTTAAAGGCCTCCCCAGATATTAGGCTCAGTCAGAGAAGAGCTGCCTTCAGCCTACCATGGGTCCCCCAGGCAGGCAGGGGATGCTACTTACTCTATCCGTCTGAGCAGTGGGAGCCCCTTACAGAAATGCAGGACCCCTTCGGCCAGGTTATTTTCTGCCAAGCTGCAGGGTAGGGGAGACGTTTGTGAGAGGAACCCCCAGACTGTCGCCCTGGGGGGACAGGACTGTCCCCCTGCGTGGACAGGGTAGCCCCTACTTACCTGATCTCTTCCACATGGGGGGATCCATCCAGGGCCTGGACCAGGCTCAGGGCCCCATTTGGGCCCAGATGGCTGGACGGCAGGCTGGGGAAAGAGGAGGGGGTGAGCCTGCGGGGACTGGGGACCCTTCCGGAGCCCCCCACCCTCAGCCTCGTCTCAGGCTGCAGCACCAGCCTGTAGACAGACTGTGGCTAATTCTCCATCTACATGGGACTTGGGTGGATATCAGGAACCCTGGCTTTGGGGTCTGAGATCTCAAATTCAACATCCAGGGCCTTTGTGTATGAGGAAGGAAAATTTTCCACACCTCTCCTGGCCTTCATTCCCTTGCCTAGAAAAATGAGCACATAAAAGTCTCAGCACTGGCTGGGCATGGTGGCTCACACCTATAATCCCAGCACTTTGGGAGGTTGCGGTGGGTGATCACCTGAGGTCAGGAGTTCGAGACCAGTCTGACCAGCATGATGAAGCCCTGTCTCTACTAAAAATACAAAAATTAGGCGGGCATGGTGGCACATGTTATAATCTCAGCTACTTGAAGCTGAGGCATGAGAATTGCTTGAACCTGGGAGGTAGAGGTTGCAGTGAGCCGAGATTGCACCACTGCACTCTAGCCTGGGTGACAGAGAGAGACGCCATCTCAAAAAATATATATATATAATAAAATAAAGTCCCATCCCCCTGGGGCTGCCAATGAGGCTCTGATGAGGCCATGGACTTGAGCTGAGAAGTGCCGCGGCCATGCTGCTTGGCCCTGTGCTCCCGTAAAGCCTCTGCTAGCATTTCTCATTCAGCCTCAGGGACTGTCTCACAGGGCACACTGAGCTGGGATCGTTGTACTCCTTTTGCACGTGAAGAAACCGAGGCTGAGAAGAGGCTGGGGTCTAGCCAAGGGCAGGCAGGGGCCCATGGCAGAGCCAGGACTAGGCTGGGCCTCCTGATTGCTCTGCTGCAGGCATCAGAGGCAGGGGAGGAACAGGCAGGAAGGTGGGTAGCCAGCCCTTAGACATGCCACAGCTTGACCTGGGGCAGGGCAGCTCAACTGATGGGGGCCTGGACCCCCACTGCTCCCTGGGACCCTCCTCCCCACCAGCCCAGCATGGCGTGGGCAGGGGGCAACTCACTGCAGGACTCTCAGGTGCTGGGGCAGCTCCCGAGCCAGCTCCAGGGCTGTGCGATCCCCCAGGTCATTGCAGCCAAGCCTGGAAAAGGAAAGGAATGAGCATTGAGTGCTGGGCCGGCCCACTCAGGACCCCTGCCCTGCCCTGTGCCCACTGCGGGAGAGGAGGCCAAGTGGGCCTGGGGGGCACAGAGGGCAGAGGCCTCCTGGGCAGACACTCACATCAGCTCCTCCAGGCGCCTGCAAAGAGCAAGAGACTCCGCCAGCTTCACTCCTCCGGCTGGGCTGATGCTATTCACTGAGAGGCTGTGGGAGCGGGGGCAGCCATCAGGTCCTCTGACGCTCCCTCTCCCTGACACCCCAGCACATCTGCTGGGGCTGCCACTCCTGCTTCAGGGGGCCTAAGAGACAACCCTCCCCACACCACACACCTACCCAGACAATGGGGTAGAAAGGCCCAGAGAAGAGCAGGGACTGGGGTGGTTTAAGGTCCCACAGTGAGGGCCAGGAGGTCACCCAGCCCTCATGCCCAGACACTGAGGCTGGCGCAGGGGAGATTTTAGCATGCTGGTCTGAGCTAGGGGCCAGTGTCTCCTAGGACCATGGTGTGACCCCTGTTGCCCTCCTGCGTAGGGCTGGCCACTTACTCTATCTTCCTGAGCTCTGGCAGCCCCGGCAGGATGGTAGCTAAGTACCGGACACCGGCGTCTCCAATCTGGTTGTGGCTCAAGCTTGGGGAAGAGAACACTTCATCAGCCTTCTACCATCTCTTCTTGCCCACACCCCACTCCCAGAACAGAAGGGGAGGCTGAAGTCCCAGGAAGGACCTCAGCTCACACTGAGAGTTGAGTGACAGCTCCTAACTCTTGGCTTCTGTTTAGGATGTTCTCCCTGTTATCCGACCTAAATCCCTCTTGGGGCGATTGACACTCTTACATTCTGTCTTTGGGTCTCCCAAGATTCTAGGCCCTGGGTTGGTCACACAGTGTAGAAGTGGGTGAAGGGGATGAGATGAAGAAGCTAAGGGCGTGCTCCGGTAGCCCCTTGCCTTTGACATCTTTCCCTGCCAAAATTGTCCTGGGTCTGGGGGCAGGATGGGCAACTCACTCCAGCTCCTCCAGGCTGGTGGCAGCTCTGAGAGCCTTAGAAAGGTGGCGGCAATCGACATCACCAATACTGTTCCTGTTCAGTCTGGAAAAGCAGGGAATAGACCAAGAGGCTTTCAGGAGCTTAAAGGCCTTTGCAGGTGCTGTGGTAAGAACTCTACAGTTTGTAAAGCCTTTACACACCCAGGAACTCATATGCTAGTTACAAAACTTCTGGGGATCATGGCAGGTTGCGGGTAGTGAGCAAGGTGGGAATTATTGTCCCCAATGTCCAGGTGAGAAAACTGAGACCCAGCAGTTGAGCTGTGACTGGCCAGAGAGTTAGGGACATACAGGTTGGGTGGAAATGAACCCAGAGCCCCCCGGCCAAGGAGCAGTCTCTAGATCTCTTTGGCAAGCTTCACCTTGGCCTCTGTGTCAGGGGTCTCCAGGCCGGCCTGGCTGAATGCCAATTTCACATGGCGTTCCCTGATTCACCCAAATCAGTTCTTGGGGTGTATCGCTTCTCATCTATGCAAATGATAGGCTTTTCCCTAACCCAGGGTATTGTCTTTGCTGAGCCCTAACCTTGCTATGCCTGGCTGGGAAAAAGCAACAAAACAGCTGAGGCAAATGGTCTCAGCCCCTTGGGAAGTATTTGTCTGCAGGTTGTTTTTACTTTCTTTTATTTTGCAAATTAAATTGTAATGGGACCTGGCATGGTGGCTCACACCTGTAATCCCAGCACTTTGGGAGTCTAGGCAGGCAGATCAGCTGAGGTCAGGGGTTCAAGACCAGCCTGGCCAACATGGTGAAACCTCATCTTTATTTAAAAAAAAAAATACAAAAATTAGCTGGGCGTGGTAGTACATGCCTGTAATCCCAGATACTTGGGTGGCTGGGGCATTAGAAGACAAGAACAGTGGGCACTCACCTAGGAGGGCAAAGGGATGGGCCTGGGAGGGAGCCACAAAGGATCCTCAGGGAGGTGCCCTCAGCGCTCCCCCGATGTGTTCCCAACTGAGTGGGAAGTTTGTCCTCCGACTCATTCCCATGGGGCCACTGGGTCACTCACCGGAGGCTCTGCAGGAGGGTCATGTGGCTTAGTCCGCGAGTAAGCAAGGCCAAGGTGGAGCCATTTAGCAGAAGGTGACTGAGGCTGGAGAAGAGGAGGTCAGGTGAACTTGGCATCCAGGGGTGGAGCACCGTCTAGTCCGGGGGTCTGAGGCCTCTGTGCTTAGCAAGTGTAGGGACCCCAAGACAGCCACTTCTATCCACACAGTGTAAACATTCTACAAAACGAGCTGCACTGACAGGTCCAAATGCTGTTTCTTGGCATGAATCGCTGAGGTCAGGCAGGCAGCTGTTCTATGTTCTGAACCACACCGGACTCAATCTAATGATCAGTAATAGTGGTGGTCCCATACTGGGCATAAAATGTGGGCCAAACTCAGGGCTTGGGCGATCTGGAAGGGTGGGTTTATTATCATCTCCATTTTGCAGGTGAGGAACACCGAGGCTCAGTGAGTTAGAGAACTTGCTTAAGGTCATACACAAAGTGGCTGCTTCAGGAGCAGAACCCAAAGCTACAGAACTCCCATTCCTGAGCCCCAGCCATATGTGACCCAGGCGACTGTACTTCTAAAGGCCCCCAGCCTAGGCAGGAGAGGAGAATCACAACAATGGCTAGCACTTGTAGAGTCTGCACTCTGCACCAGGCTCCAAGAACGTAACACATATTATCTCATTTAATCCTCACAACAACCCTAGCTGGGGGGATTGCTGTTATCCTCAAAGTTAAGATGAGTAGGCCACAGCACAGAGAGGCTGAGAGGCTGCGTGTACAAGTTCGCACATTAAGAGGCAGAAACGGCCGGGCGTGGTGGCTCATGCCTGTAATCCCAGAACTTTATGAGGCCAAGGCGGGTGGATCACCTGAGGTCAGGGGTTCGAGACCACCAGCCTGGCCAACAAGGTGAAACCCCATCTCTACTAAAAATACAAAAATTAGCAGGGCGTAGTGGTGCATGCCTGTAATCCCAGCCACTCGGGAGGCTGAGGCAGGAGAATCACTTGAACCTGGGAGATGGAGGTTGCAGTGAGCTGAGATCAGGTGACAAGAGCGAGACTCTGTCTCAAAATAATAATAATAATAATAATAATAATAATAATAATAAGGCAGATGGAAGAGATGGTCAACTGTCCTGGTTGGCTGAGAACTGAAGGGTTTTCCTGGATGTGGGACCTTTGGGCACTAAAATGGGGAAACCTCCAAGCAAACTGGAAGCATTGGTTACCCTACCCAGAGTTGAACCCAGGCAGGGAGGCTCCTAACTAGGGTCCATGCCCCTACCTGCTCCATCACAGGTAGACAGCTGGAAGAAGCTGTCTGGATTTGAGGGTAACTGCCCGTGGGGAGACACACTTGGAAATGACAGATCTGAGATGGGCAGAGACCTCTGGGCATTGAGGATCCATCCCCTTCCTTTGGACAGGGAAGATTCATAATGCCCACTTTACAGATAGGGAAACTGAGGCAGCAGAAGGCAAGGAGCAGCACTAGGTGCCTGGGATATCAGGAGAAAGAAAAAGACCCCAGCCAGGCTGTGAGTGTCGAGGGGGCATGGATGAATCTGTCCTGTCCCTCATGGTACCATGAGCTCCTGGCCCTGGCCCACGGCCCCACTCAATACGTATTTGTCAAATGCATGAATGAGCCAATGAATGACCTCATTGGGGCTCCAATCCCTTGAATAAAAGCTTCGAGAAGGCTGAGCTGAGGTGCAGGCACATGCAGAGTGGGCAGAGAAACAGACCAGCGAGACAACAGGAGGGCCCTGTGGTCAGTGGTCTCCGTAACCCCTCTTCTCCCTTTACCTGATCCTCTCCCCAGGAGAAGCAAAGAGGGACAAGTGGAAGAATTTCAATGTTAAGGGGCAAAAAGTCAAAAGGATACTTTCAAGCTGAATTCAAAACATATATGGAAAAAAAGGTCTGGAGAAAAATTCACAAACTGTTCAAGGGAAGTTTCCTCAGGGGGTGTCATCTCCAGGGCATTTCACGTTCTTTGTTCCATATTTTATAATGATTGAACTTTTTGTAGCCAGTGAGTATTTTTGGTAATCAGAAAAAGTTAAGAGAGGAAAAGCAGAAAATATCCTGTTAAATTTTCTGTCCAGACACTGTTTAAACAGGAATCCGTGCGGGACAGGGACCGCCTTTTAGACTGAGACTGTTTCTGGCATTTCTAAGAATTTGGTGACTTCAGATTATGGGGGAAGAGTAGTAAAAGCTGCCAGTTACCAAGGAAACCACTGTAGACAAACGGTAGTGGACAGCTGTAGATTTTTTTCTGCCCAGAGTTTGTTTTCTCTTCAGTTACTCGCACCCTGAAATACCACCCACCCCTCTAAGTCCAGAAAATAGGGTGGGCATGTGCCCAGATCTGGCCAATGAGAACAGTTAGTGCTCAAAGCCACAGTGATTGCTTTAGGGTGGGTCAGGTGACCCAAGCTAGTTCAGTGAGACTCAGCCTAGGACCTTTTGCTGTAACCACAGGAAGAAAGGTGCTCCCTTTCCACTAAGCTGGGAGACAGTCTGCAGGTGCAGGGATGGCCTGCCTGAGAAGGAAGCCAAGGTGGCCAGAGAAAGAGCAAGGGCCAGAGTGAAGTATGTGAGAGAGAAGCCTGATAAATACAAAAAACCCCTGGATCCAACCATGCCTGAAGTCAGAAGCCTCATAATTTTCCGTAACATAAGCCAATCCATTTCTATCTTGGATCGCCTTGAGTTGTGTGTTGTTTCTTGTGACGAAGGTTCTTGCTGGCATTCAGCCAGAATAGAAAGTAAAAGGTCATGGAAGGGCATTCAGCTCATCTGGGTCCATCCAGAAACAAGGCAGTTTGTGTTCACAAAACAAACAAAGGTTCCTAGGCATGCGACTCACTGACCATGTGGCAATCAGCACCATCACCTCTCACTCAACCCAGTTCCCCATTAACCACCATCACCATCACTCACCCCTTCCCCATTAACCATTATCACCATCACTCACCCCTTCCCCATTAACCACCAACACCACCACTCACCCCTTCCCCGTTAACCATTATCACCATCACTCACCCCTTCCCCATTAACCACCAACACCACCACTCACCCCATCCCCATTAACCACCATCACCACTCACTCATTAGCCACCCTTCCCCATTAACCACCCCCACCACTCACTCATTAGCCACCCTTTCCCCATTAACCATCAGCACTCACTCACCCCTTCCCCAATTACCACCATCACCATCACTCACCCCTTCCCCATTAACCATTATCACCATCACTCACCCCTTCCCCAATAACCACCATCACTCACCCCTTCCCCATTAACCATTATCACATCACTCACCCCTTTTCCATTAACCACCACCACCACTCACCCCTTCCCCATTAACCATTATCACCATCACTCACCCCTTCCCCATTAACCACCACCACCACCACTCACTCACCCCTTCCCCATTAACCACCATCACCACTCACTCATTAGCCATGCCCACCACTTACTCCAGCCTCTTTAGCGTCCGTTTTTCCTCAAGGGCCCTCATCAGCACCTTGGTGCCCGTCTCATCGAATTCAGTGTTAGACCACCTGCAGAAGAGCAAGCAGAGGCACGGGTTAGACGAACCTGCCCAGTTCCGGTGCCAGCTGTCCTATCAGCTCCCTTCTCCAGCTCTGTCTCCTGGGAGGCCGACTCTGCATCTGCAGACCCTGGGCCACCCTCGCTGTCCAGGCTCCACTTGGGTATTCCTGGACGCAGGCTCAGGCTCTGGGCATATGCTAGTCACAGCTGGCCTAGCTGAGAAAAGATGCCCTGGATGAGGGCTGCAGCAAGGAAGCTGGGGGCCCAGGGACACACACATACACACACACACACACACACACACACCCCTACACACCCACATCCTCCTGTTCTTCAGCCCCCTCCGTGGCCTGCCACAGCCAGCCCAGCAGAGCAAGGCTCATAGCCCAGAGCGGAACAGCCATGCCCATAACCCCTCTGAGAGTCAGTGGGAAATTCAGACCAAAACCATGGTTCGCATCCTTTCCCAGGCCACAGCCAGAACCGCTGGACTTCATCAGGGGAAGGGTCATTGATTGAAGTCCCATTGCCTGCTCTCCCAGAGGCCCTGCTGTCTCCTCCACCCTTCACCCTCAGCTGGGTCACTTGTCCTGGATCCCTTCAATCTGCAACTCACTCCAGCTCCTCCAAGTGGTGGCAGCGGCCCAGACCAGATGCCAGGTGGGCAAGGCCCGCGGTGCTCACACGGCTGGAGGTCAGCCTGGCGGGAGTCAAAGGGCAGCAGGTCAGGTAGGAGCCCTGGGTTTGGGGAGCGTTCAATGCTGGTGGCAGAGGGCAAGGATGTGAAGTAGGGATGTGGTTCCTGGGGGCAGTGGGAGGGACGTTCCTCCCTTCATAAATCTCTTCCACCATGAACTCATTAAGCCAACATAGGGCTTGGACTAGTTCAGTATTTCCCAAACCACAGTCATTCAAGTATCAACTTCACAACTTAAGCCAGAATTAGGTATCACTGTAAAGTCTAGCTAGTTACTGTCATTTATCACAAACGCTGCATCTTTAAAGCAAATACTGGGGAAGTGTCAAAGATCTATCTGTCCTAAAGAGTTTCTTCTTTTTAAAAAATTTATTTTTTGTAGAGATGGGAGTGGGGTCTTGGTGTGTTGCTCAGGCTGGTCTCGAACTTCTGGGCTCAAGTGATTCTTCCTCCTCGGCCTCCCAGACTGCTGGGAGCTGGGATTACAAGCTTGAGCCACTGTGTCCAGCCCAAGAGTTTCTTCTTAGTCTAATTCGTTCGATGGAAAGAAAATTGAAAGTTAGAAAAGCTACATTTTGCAACTATCAAACTGATTCGTTGATTCACTTGAATCAGTGATTTATTAACAGCTGCCGAAATTCACAGATGAGAGTTTGAGGAAGACCAGGATATTTACATAATCTTAAAGTATCTTTAAGTTACTTTAAGTAACTGATAGTAATTTTCCAAGTGGAGAGACCTGGCAGATGCACTGTCACAGGTGATCACAGTTAATATCACCAGCCAGGACCCCAGGACATGGACACATCATGTGCCCTGATGGAAGGCACGAGAACACAGCACCGCTTGTGGGATATTCCTGCACAAAGGGCAGACTCTAACTCTATTTTTGTTTTTGAGATGAAGTCTTGCTCTGTCGCCAGGCTCACTGCAACCTCTGCCTTCCAGGTTCAAGCGATTCTCCTGCCTCAGCCTCCTGAGTAGCTGGGACTACAGGTGTGTGCCACCAAGTCCAGCTGATTATTTTATTTTATTTTTTTTAGTAGAGGCGAGGTTTCACTATGTTGGCCAGGATGGTCTAGATCTCTTGACCTTGTGATCCGCCCACCTCGGTCTCCCAAAGTGCTGGCGTAAGCCACTGCGCCCAGCCCGACAGACTCTAAGTGTGAGGAAGCATCAAACAAACCCAAGTAGAAGGACATTCTATAAAATACCTGGCCTATAAATGTCAGAGACAACGCTATGAAAGACAAAGAAGGGCCGAGGAGACCTGTTCCAGGTTGAAGAAGGCTAAAGAGAGATGACACTAAATGACACGTGTGATTCTGGATTGGATCCACAACTGGGAAAAAAGTGCAAGAAGCAACATTATTGGGACAACGGATGGCATTAGAGTGTAAACTGTAGTTGATATAATAGTAGTGTATCAATGTTGCATTTCCTGGATTTTATAATTTGACCGGATCATGGAAGAGAATGTCCTTGTTTTTAGGAAATTCTCTGAAATATTAAGGGGTAAAGGGACATGGTTACAACTTACTTCTAAATGGTTCAGAAAAGGAGAGAAGGAGAGAGGGAAAGAAAAGGGAGGTGGGGAAGAAGGAGGGAGGGAACAAATGAGCAAATGTGGAAAAATGTTGGCAAAAACTGAATTTGTTCTCTTTTTTTTTGAGACATAGCCTTTGAATGTTATGTTCATGGGGTTACTTATGGCGAAAGGGCTATGAGAGATGATGAAGTTCCCTGAGCAGACCCTTGCTCCCCTCTCTAGGAGAGAAGGAAGAAGCAGGGCAGGCTGTGGCTGGTAATAGCACAGCAAACAGCTTTACATGCTCCAGTTCCTGTAATCCTCCTAGTCCCACGAACAGCTGTAATTAGACTTTATTTATTTTTTTGAGATGGAGTCTTGTACTGTGTCACCCGGGCTGGAGTGCAATGTCGAAATCTCTGCTCATTGTGACCTCAGCCCCCTGGGTTCAAGCAATGCTCCTGCCTCAGCCTCCTGAGTAGCTGAGATTACAGGCATTTGCCACCACATCCAGCTAATTCTTGTGTTTTTAGTAGAGATGGGGTTTCACCATTTTGGCCAGGCTGGTCTTGAACTCTTGACCTCATGATCTACCTGCCTCAGCCTCCCAAAGTGCTGGGATTACAGGGGTGAGCCACTGAGCCCGGCCTATTAGATTCTTTTTTAAGAGCAGAAGGTTGAGGCCAGAGAGATACAGTAATGGGCTCCAACCAGTAAGTGACTGAGTTGGGATCTGAACATAGGTGAGTGGGATGCTAAAACCTTTGCTAATAGCCACTCTGTGTCATTGTGTTATTTCTGGTTGAAGAGCCATGATGTGTGTTACTGCGTCTGGGAGCTGCCAAGCAACCAACGTCAACTTGCTCTGTCACCCAGGCTGGAGTGCAGTGGTACAATTTTTGCTCACTGCAACCTCAGCTTCCTGGGTTCAAGCAATTCTTGTGCCTCAGCCTCCCAATTAGCTGGGA
This sequence comes from Saimiri boliviensis, assembly GCF_048565385.1. NCBI lineage: Eukaryota > Metazoa > Chordata > Mammalia > Primates > Cebidae > Saimiri > Saimiri boliviensis. The sequence goes on from NC_133449.1 coordinate 115,292,055, forward strand.
TTACAGTCGCATGCCACCACACCCAGCTAAGTTTTTATATTTTAGTAGAGATGGGCTTTCACCACGTTGCCCAGGGTGGTCCTGAGTTCCTAAGCTCAGGCAATCTGCCTACCTCCGCCTCCCGAAGTGCTAGGATTAACGGTGTGAGCCACCACGCCCAGCACAAAGGGTGTGTTTGGGTAAATGGCACACAGCAGTTCCCAGTCTTCTGAAACTTTGTGCTAGCTCACAGTTATTTTAAAAGAAAAGCGATGAAAGAGCGTCAAAAAGGGAATAACTTTTCCTTTTTTTTTTTTTTTTTTTTTTTTTTTGCCACGTGGCTCAGTGTTCCTAAGGTCATGATTACAACTGGGTACTGTTAAAAGTCATCTCCAGGGCCACCTGTGGCTTCTGTCCACAGGGTGAGGCACCAAGTCCTCTGAGCCCAGGGCTGGGAAAAACAGGAGGTGTTGGGCAGAGCACAGCTGCAAAGGGGCTGAGTGGAGGTCTTGTCTGCATACCGAAATTTCTTCAGCTCAGAGAGGGACAGCAGGAGACTCCGCAGCAGCAGGGAGCTGGCATCATCGTCCTCGCAGAGGTTAACCTGAGACAAGCTGAAAGGCCCAAGGATATTCCAGAGAATTTCAGGCTGGACACACCTCAGGGGTCATCACATGCAGAAGCGGGTGCCAAGAAATGAGATGGGGCCACCCAAGACCTCCCCTGAGCCACCCTGGGACTCTCCCTTCCCTCAATTGGCCAAGTGTGATTCTCTCCTGCACAGAGAAGTGAGAATGCCAGGGTCACTCGTGGCCTGGAGTAGGCACCAGAGAACTCAGGGCCCCACACAGAGTTTTCGGGTGCTGACCTGAGCTGCTGCAGCCTGGCACATGTCTCCATCAGCTGCCTCACAAGAAGGCTGTGGTGGGTCCCAAGGCCACAGTGAGCCAACCTGGACGCAAACGGGGAGATGACAGTTTCTGAACATCTAGTCCAGTATGGGGGATTCAGTCTCCGCCTGCAAGGAGCTTACGGTGCAGGGGTAAATAAATGCCGATCAAACGAAGTCCTGCAGTTTGCTATTCATTTATGAGAAGCGCTAGGAGTCCAGATGGGGCACCTGGTTGTTCACTGCACGAGGGCACCCCTCTGAGGTGGTGAGGTGAGGCTGAGACCCTCCCATGCTCTATTCCCCAGCATGTACACATGCGAGCCGCATCCACTCAAAAGGGTGACATTTCAATTTCCAAAACTGTGCCATATGGATTAGAGGTGCTGTGAATCCAGTTATCTATAAGAGTGGATAATGGAAGTGTTTGGCTAAGTCTTGGGGTCCGGGGGGCCTCCCTGAGGTGGTGGCATTGAAGCTGAGACCTGAGGGATGAGGAGGAGTTAGGCAGGTGAAGAAGGTAGGCGGGAAGAGGACATTCTGGGCAGAGGGCACAGCCTGTGCAAAGGTAAGCAAGGTGGTGTTCTAGGCACTGAAAGCTTGTGGGGGTGACGAGCTGAGACTGGGGCTTGGGGTGGGGCTGGAGCGCCTCAGAAGTGGGTTGGTCAGACCTCTGTAGCTGTGTAAAGACTTCAGACCTCTAAAGACTCTGGGTAGGGTGGTGAATATTGGTCAGAAGCAGCCCCGCCCCCTCCCCAACACCAGCCCCTGCCTTGGGTCCCCCGGTGCCGGGTCCCACCTGAGGGCCACAGCTTCTGGATTCTCTTCCTGGCGAGGAAACTCCAGCTGGACACGGAGCTGCTGCTGGGTCTCGGAGATGCTGGGGAGGGAGTGGCAGCCAACCTGAAGCCAGGCAGCCTTCCCCGGAGGGCCCAGTTGGCACCTGGGCTGCCTGGCTCCGACTCTGAGCTCTGGGACCCTTTGCCTGGGTCCCCTTCTCGCCTCCCACGGCCCAGATTAGGATGGGAAAGTAGGTGTTTCCCTGAGTCGCATACAATACCCCAAATCGTGCCTTTTCGGCAATTTTTTTTTTAAAAGAGACAGAGTCTTGCTCTGTACCCTAGGCTGGAGTGCAGTGGCCGGCACCATCACTGCTCGCTGCAGCCTTGAACTCTTTGCTTCAGCGATCCTCCTGCCTCGGCCTCCCGAAGTGCTGGGATTACAGGCGAGAGCCACCACGCCTGGGCCCTTTTCAAGAACTTAAAGTTAATAAATTGATGAGGCTTTTCAGACCATGACAGAAAGCCATTAGAGGGATCCCAGGGAAGTTCCAGAATGTTCTGAGGGAGGGGCTCAAGGACCACAGCGTGGTGCAAGGGTGGGGTAGGGGCTGTGTCTGGAGTCCGCATCTGCACTCTGAGCTCACTGTCTTTACTTGAATGCTTTGTTCATGGGGGTGCTTATGTGGAGAGGGCTGTATGAGATGAAGTCCCTGAGCATCCCCTTGCTCACTCCTGGAGGAGAGAAGGAAGAAGCAGGGCAGGCCGTGTGCCTGGTGACCGCACAACAGTCATCTTCACATGCTCCAGTTCTTGTAATCCTCCTAGTTCCAGGAAGGGCTGTAATTAGACTCTTTTTTTTTTTTTTTTTTCCCCGAGGTGGAGTTTTGCACTATCACCCAGGCTGGAGTGCAGTGGTGTAATCTTGGCTCACTACAACCTCGGACCCTCAGGTTTAAGCGATTCTCCTGCCTCAGCCTCCCGAGTAGCTGGGATTACAGGTACTTGCCAGCACACCCAGCTAATTTTTGTATTTTTAGTAGGGACAGGGTTTCGCCATCTTGGCCAGGCTGGTCTTGAACTCTTGACCTTATGATCCACCTGCCTCAGCCTCCCAAAGTGCTGGGATTACAGGTGTGAACCACTGTGCACAGCCTATAATTAGACTCTCTTAAAAGAGCAGGAGATTGAGGCCAGAGAGACACAGTAATGGGCTCCAACCACTAAGTGACTGAGCTGGGATCTGAAAATAGGTGAGCGGGATGCTAAAATCTTTGCTATTAGCCACTCTGTGTCATTGTGTTATTTCTGGTTGAAGAGCCATGATGTGTGTTACTGCGTCTAGGAGCCACTTCCAAGCAACCTGCGTGGACTCCCAGCCACGTCTGCCTGGATCCACTAGCCTTTTGTCCTGAATCTGGGGATGTCTTCCGGTGACACTGTCCCAGCAATTGTGTATCCCCTCACATATACCCCCGGAGCTCCTGCTATTCTGGGGTCACGGAGAATTAGCTGGGACACAGCTATTACCCCACAGGATGAGGGAAGGCCAAGGAAAGTCCCAATGCTCATGAAAGATGAAGAATTCCAAGAGGGCCTCTTCTGTGGACTCACCTTATTTCAGTGACATTGCCTGAGGCCTGGGCGCAGACTTCTAATAGGGAGAGTACTCCAGCTTGGTCCACCCATGGCTCCTGCACCCTGCCACAGAAGGGGACACAGATAAAGTCCTCCAGGGTGAATAGCAGACAATCAGCAGACATGTGGGGGTGCGGGGAAAGTGTCAAGGGGGTTCTAGAGGCCTTTTTTTCCCCTTAGTTTTAAAACTATAAAATTATACAACTAGGCATCAGCTTAGAAAAGGAAATTAGCATCACCTTTATTCCAACAACTATTATGACAATCCAAACAGAAAATATTATTTTTAATGATATTTTTATTTTTTATTTAATTTATTTATTTTTGAGAAGGAGTTTTGCTTTTGTTGTCCAGGCTGGAGTGTAATGGCAGGATCTCAGCGACTGCAACCTCCGCCTCCTGGATTCAAGCAATTCTCCTGCCTCAGCCTCCCAAGTAGCTGAGATTACAGGCATGCGCCGCCATGCCCAGCTAAATAACAGGGTTTCCCCATATTGGCCAGGCTGGTCCCAAACTTCTGACCTCAAGTGATCCACCTGCCTCGGCCTCCCAGAGTGCTGTGATTATAGGCGTGAGCCACTGCACTGGGCCACTGATATTTTTAGATTTAAGAAAAGATCCACAAAATGCTACATCACGACGGCAAGGAAACCAAACTGTATGTAAAACATGGTCCCATTTTTTTTTTTTTAAGACAGAGTCTGGCTTTGTTGCCAGGCTGGAGTGCAGGGGCGCCATCTTGGCTCACTGCAACCTCTGCCTCCCAGGTTCAAGTGATTCTCCTGCTACTCAGCCTCCTGAGTAGCTGGGACTACAGGTGCGCACCACTACACCAGCTAATTTTGTATTTTTAGTTGAGACAGGTGTTACCATGTTGGTCAGGATCGTCTTGAACTCCTGAGACTGCCTGCCTTGGCCTCCCCAGATACTGGAATTATAGGCCCAATTTTGTATTTTAAAAAAAGGAAAGTATGGGTAGAAAAAAGTATGGAAAGAAGGAGGGAGATAGAGGTATGTGGAAAACATAGGAAAATATATGAAATGTTTATGGCGGTTGCTTAGATGACAGGATTCTCATGAGTGATTTTTATTTTATTCTTTAATTTTCTGAGCTTTCTACAATGCATGTGCATTAATTTGGAAGCAGGAAAAAGAGAATTCAAATATGACTGCTTTAAAGTTATGTTGAATTTTTAAAGGAATATTTTCTTTATGTATTTCTGAATTTTCTGCACATTTCTACAATGAGTAAATATTTTTTATTTTTATTTTTTGTAGACATGGGGTTTTGCCATGTTGTTCAGGCTTGTGTTGAACTCCTGAGCTCAAACCATCTGCCCACCTCAGCCTCCCAAAGTGCTGGGATTACAGGCATGGGCCACCTCACCTGGTCAATATTATTTTTAGACTAAGAAAAGTTTTATGTAAAAATGTTATTTTGGGGCCAGCGCAGAGGCTTACACTTGTAATCCCAGCACTTTGGGAGGCCAATGCAGGTGGTGAGGATTTTGAGACCAGCCTGGCCAACATGGCGAAACCCTGTCTCTACGAAAAATACAAAAATCAGCTGGGCATGGCAGCGTGTGCCTATAGTCCCAGCTACTTGGGAGGCTAAGGCAGGAGAATCACTTGAACCTGGGAGGTAGAGGTTGCAGTGAGCCAAGACCGTGCCATTGCGCTCCAGCCTGGCAACAGAGCAAGACTCCATCTAAAAAAATAAAAAGTTATTTTGGATGATCTAGCAATTCTGGATATATAACCAAAATGAAAGCTGGGACTTTCTGGCTTGGTGTGGGGGCTCACACCTAGCACTTTGGGAGGCCAAAGTGGGTGGATCACTTGAGCTCAGAAGGTTGAGACCATCCTGAGCAGAACAGTGAGAACTTGTCTCTATTGTTTCTGAAATAAAATAATATTTAAAAAAGAAAGTGGGGACTGTCAATTGGACACTTGAATGGATGACCCAAGTGTCCATTGATGGATGAGTGGATACACAAAATTTGGTCTATCCATACAATGAAGTATTATGCAGCCTTAAAAAGGAAGAAGTCAAGTGCAGTGGCTCACAGCTGTAATCCCAGCACTTTGGGAGGCTGAGACAGGTGGATCACCTGAGGTTAGGAGTTCAAGACCAGCCTGGCCAACATGGTGAAACCCCATCTCTACTAAAAATACCAAAAAAAAAAAAAAAAAAAAAAATTAGCCGGGTGTGGTGGCAGGTGCCTGTAATCCCAGCTACTTGGGAGGCTGAGGCAGGAGAATCGCTTGATTCTGGAAGGTGGAGGTTGCAGTCAGCTGAGATGTCACCACTGCACTCCAGTCTGGGCAGCAAGAGTGAGACTTGTCTAAAAAAAAAAAGTCTGACACACTGACACACACTACAACATGAATTAACCAGAGGATATTATGCCAAGTGAAATGAGCCAGTCACGAAAAGACAAATACAGACAAATACAAATGAATCTACTCACATAAACTATTCAGAGCAGTCCAATTCATAGAGACAGAAAAGCAGAATGGTGGTTGCAGGGGCTGGGGGCGCGGGGGTTGGGTGTTGTTTCATGGGGACAGAGGTTCAGTTTTGCAAGATGGAAAGAGTTCTGGAGATTGGCCATGCAAAAAAGTGGATGTACTTAACACTCCTACACTTAGAAATGATTAAGATGGTAAATTTTGTTGTGTGTGTTTGTGTGTGTGTGTGTGTGTGTGTGTGTGTGTGTGTGTTTTGAGACAGAGTTTCATTCTTGTTTCCCAGGCTGGAGTGAAGTGGCACAATCTCGGCTCACCACGACCTCAGGCCCTCCGGGTTCAGGTGATTTTCCTGCCTCAGCTTCCGGAGTAGCTGGGATTACAGACATGTGCCACCATGCCTGGCTAAATTATGTGTATAATTATTACAATTTTTTACAGGTTATTTTGGGGAACGGCCACTCCTTAGGTGCTTTGTCACAGGGTACAATAAGAAGTGCACAGCACTGTCTGTGACAGAAGTGTTTTTGGCACAAGTATGAAGCTGAATGTCATTGAGCCTTTTGATCTAACCTCCAGTTTACAGTAAAGTCAGGGGTTAGAGGAAAACGCACTGTGACATCATCAGGAAGCCTCCAGAGTCAGGAGAAGGACAGTCTGCAGTACACGCAGTTGCTGATTTTGTCAACAGACACTGACATGAAACAGAAAACTGTGGTGGGAGGGGGCAGCGTGCCACAGGATAGAAGAGTCATAAGACCATTGCCACCTGGTGCAAATTTGAACCAGATGTGACCAGATCCTGGATCCCAAAGCCAGCTGTCCCATCTGGGGGATGAAGGTGACATTTTAGATTAGACTAGGTAGCACCGGACACTAAGGAATGGCTGATTTTCTTAGCTGTCCCAATGGAACTGTGATTACAGAGAAAATGTCCTTTTTTTCTTCTTTCTGAGACTGAGTTTCACTCTTGTTGCCCAGGCTGGAGTGTAATGGCATGACCTCGGCTCACTGTAACCTCCACCTCCCAGGTTCAAGTGATTCTCCTACCTCAGCCTCCTGAGTAGTTGGGATTACAGGCACATGCCACCACACCCAACTAGTTTTTGTAGTTTTGGTAGAAATGGGGTTTCACCATGTTGTCCAGGCTGGTCTCAAACTCCTGACCTCAGGTGATACACACACCTCAGCCTCCCAAAGTTCTGGGATTATAGGTGCGAGCCACTGAGCCAGGCTGAAAATGTCCTTATTTTTTGGAGATTCATGGGGAAATATTTAGGAGTGATGTATTATAAGGTCTATCACTTACTTAAAACCATTTTAGCTGAAATTAAAATAAAAACGAAGTAAATATGAAAAATTATGAACAACTGTCAAACTTAGGTGCTGGGAATAGGAGATTTAAACAATTATTTTCTCTACTTTGGTATCTTCTTTTTCTGAGTGTTTTAAAATGATCATGGTCAACAGACAGACATGAACTTTGTTTCGGGTTATTTTTGTCTTCAGTTCAGGATCCTCTGGAACTTCCTTTCCCCCCGCCCCCACTTAAATCCCAAAGCACAGGCCTCCAGCCTTGGGAAGGTCAGTTTCTCTGTGTGCCTTGTGGAGTCTCTGGCACAGATGGACAGGGTTTGCTCAGGGTCCAGGTGGCAGGGTTGTGGATACAGGAAATGGCTGGGGCCATGATCCTGGGGGACTCTTACTCCAGTGCCCACCCCTGCTCCCATTCATACCATAGCCCCTCCCGGAGGCAGAGGGGAAGGAGGTACCTGAGGCTGAACAGCCCTGCTGGTCGCTGCACCAAGCTCAGGAGGGTGGTCAGCTGCTCTTGGCCCAGGCAGCACTGGGTCAGCCTGGGGACAGAGGTCAGTCACTGGGGTGGCTCTGGCAGGGTGCCCCCACCCCTCTGCTGTCCCCATGGGCTGGGTGGGTCACTCACATGAGCTCTGTAAGCTGCAAGGACTGGCTCAGGCCGACAGCCAGCCTGAACACGTGCTCTGGACGGAAGCTGCACTCACTCAGCCTGAGGGCAGAAAGCCAGGGCAGAGCCTGGGTGAGGCCTGTAGGCACTGCCACCCAGCTTCATCCCAACCTCCCTGAGGGCCTATTGGGGAAGCCCCCGACACCCAAGGGCAAAGGCCTGGATCAGACTCTGAGAATCCAAAGATGCAGCTCCTACCCCAGGAGCTTCCTGTCTCTTTGGAGAAAAACCTCCCGCACCCCCTGTAAAAAAGTATCAGGAGTCTCACTTTAGGCCGGGTGCTGTGCCAGCCTCTGGGTGCACGTGTACACATGGCACAGGGGAGTTAGTGTGTCGGGTGTGTGTGTGGTGTGTGTGTAGTGTATGTTATATGTTGTGTGTGCTGTGTGGCGTGTGTGTGTGTTGTGTGTGGTATGTGGGGGGTGTGCATGGTGTATATGTGGTACGTGGGGTTGGTGTGTGTGGTGTATGTTATACGTTGTGTGTGCTCTGTGGCATGTGTGTGTTGTGTGTGGTGTGTGGGGGGTGTGCATGGTGTATATGTGGTACGTGGGGTTGGTGTGTGTGGTGTGTGTGTGTGGTGTGTGTGGTGTATGTTATACGTTGTGTGTGCTCTGTGGCATGTGTGTGTTGTGTGTGGTGTGTGGGGGGTGTGCATGGTGTATATGTGGTACGTGGGGTTGGTGTGTGTGGTGTGTGGTGTATGTTGTACGTTGTGTGTGCTGTGTGGCATGTGTGTGTTGTGTGTGGTGTGGGGGTGGTGTGCATGGTGTATATGTGGTATGTGGGGTTGGTGTGTGTGGTGTGTGTGTGGTGTGGGGGGTGGGAAAAGACGTGGGGGAAGGTGACAGTTGGATCAGACTGTGAGGGAGAAGACGCTAGGGATTTTGAACTTCACCTGGGGGGCAATGGGGAGCCACTGAAGGACATAGAGTGGAGAGAGGCACAGTCAGATGTGTGTTGTGAAGATCCCTCCGGGGGCAGCGGGGTGAGGGGAGGGGAGGATGCCTGACGAGAGTCAGGGGACCAGTCTGAAGGCCCTGTTCACAGCTGAAGTAAGACATGTACAGGAAGTGGCCCAAGGCAGTGGCGGTGAGGCTCAGAGAGTTCAGGGCTGCCAAGGGTAATGAGAATATCACAATAATAACAATAGTGACAGCCGACAGCACTGCTATCGGCCAGACCTTCTCCCAGCACTTGCTACTTAACTCACGTAATCCTCACAATCACCCTAAGGGGCAGGTTGTGCTGTTATCCCTATTTCACTTGTCCAGGGCCACACAGCTGGTAAGTGGCAGAGCAGGGATTTATTTGCAGGTGGCTTCAAAATCTTAACCATGACACTCAGAAGCATCAAGACCTGTAGTCAGGACATGGCTAAGAGGCACAAGTCCAATGCCAAGGCCCTGGCTGATCTGGAGTGCCGAGGCACTGGGGGCAGATCTGGGAAATAGACCCAGGCAGGGAGCTTGAAGCTGCTGTCTAAAGGAGGAGAGGGCCCAGGGAGAGGGGACCATGGAGGCTGCCACCAATCAGCTTCCTCTCCCCTCTCCCTCCCCTGTCCCATCACCCCGCAGGGATTACCTGAGCGTCTTCCCAGCCTGGTCCTCTTTGGAGAAGTGAATCTGGAAGCTCTGCTCAGAGCCCAGGCTGCAGAGAGAAGGGCCTGGGAAGTGCGGTGCCCAGATGTGCCAGCCTCCTAGGCACCCAGGGCACCCATGGGACACAGAGAGGAAAGCGGGGCTGCACCCACAGGGACAAGGGAGGGTGGAGGCCTCAGAACCAGAGGAGATCCCCAAACTCATTCTGTGAGCATGGCGATACCTGGCCTTCCCACCCCGTGGCCTCTGTGGTCCCCGTGGCACCCGGGCATCAAGGGATGGAAATTATGATCCCATGCTCAGGAAACCTGAGATTCAGAGAGAGGCAGAGGTTGCCCCAAGTCACCCAGATGGAGGGCCACAAAGTGTGGGTGCCTTGCTTCTCCCATCATCAGCCAGGGATACCAACATCCCCTTACTTCACCGAGGCCTCCCGGACACGTGGGCAGGAGGACAGGGTCTCTACCAGGCACAGGGCACTTTCCTGAGAGGCGTTGTTGTGACTCAGACTAGAAAAGAAACAGGGCTGAAGATGGGGGTGGAGGCGGGGCCTCCATGGAACCCTGCCCAGCCCCCTCTGCCTCCCCTCCAGCTGTCATTTCCAGGAACAGAGGCCTCCATGTCTAAGCATCTATTCTCCAGATGGATGCACTGAGGCCCAGAAGGACACCATCCCCACACAGGCAGAACTGGCACCAGACCCTGAATCTGTGAGCACTGCACTCGCCCTGTGGTCTGGGGCAGGGCACTGATGAGGCTGGGCTGGCAGCTCTAGCCCCACCTGGGTCCAGGAATCCTGGGCACAAAGTGCAGTTGCTTAGCAGCAAGTGGTGTCCTGGCTCTGGCTGCCCCAGGTCACTGGGGAGATGAAGCAAGCATGTGGATGACTTCCTAAGGCCCCTCGCCAGCTGCAGGGACATCTCCAAATTTATGTCCCATAGATTGGGTCAGAGGAACTTCAGGGACAGGATGGACCAGGAGACAGGCAGCTGCAATCTCATATCAGCTGGTTGGGGATGGAATGTTGCTTCCTTGCCCCGGGGTCAGCTTGGCTGTATGAATACGCCAAGGGACAGCTCCATCCCACCATGAGTCATAGCCTGTCTTGGGTGTTTGGTGGAGGCTCTGCCCATGGTGGGTGTGAGGGACAGAGGAAGGGACCCAAGGCCGGGGGAGTGAAGGCAAGGGAAGAATCACCCCTTGCCCTTTGTAGTCCTTGTTCTCTGGGGCTCTGGGGAAATGCCCTCAGAAGGAGCCCCCTTGTGGTCTTGGCCCAGGGAAACCTTCCTCCTTGCTCTCTGTCCTTCAGGCTGCTTTCCACTTACTCAAGTGAACCGGAGATGGGCACCTGCGGCAGACATTCCAGAACGGATCTGATCCCACCGTCACCCAGCTGGTTTACTGAGAGGCTGTAGGGAGTAAGGAGCAGTGGCGGTGGTCAGAGGTACCTCCTCAGCTTGAGACGCTCCTCAGTCACCAGAAGCTTGCATCCACTGTCACTGATACTGAATCCCATGCCAGGGTCACGAGAGCCACCACCATCACCACCACCACCAGTATCACCACCATCACCACCACCATAAGTATTACCACCATCAGTATCACCACCATCACCACCACTACCGGTATCACCATTATCACCACAATCAGTATCACCACCATCAGTATCACCACCATCACTTCCACCAGCATCACCACCATCACCACCACCATCAGTATCACCACCATCACCAGTATCACCACCAGCATCACTACCATCACCACCACTCTTTCATTATAACCACAACTCTACACCACCAAGCCCACCACCACCACCACCATTGCTTCCATCACCACTAGAATGACCATGAACTCCTGCTTTCCCCGCTACCATCCCCTCACCAGCACCACAGTAAACCTGTCCTCATTGTCCCCTTCCATATTGGGTGACCACTCCTAGCTCATGTGCCTCCAGCAGGCCTTCAGGGTTAAAGAAAAACCAGTTCGCCTTTACCATGCCCTTGGCCTGCATGATTTGCGATCCACAGTTTTCGAATGAGAAGAAATTCAGGAAAAAAAAAAAATGTTTGGAGGATGCATTGACCCCATAGATTCCTTGTTTTAATCTGGGAATGCAATATCAATTTTGGAAACTTCACCTGATTAGTTTCTTAATTCCTTCATTGCAGCATTCTGTTGTTTTATTTATTTATTTACTTTCATTTATTTATTTATGTTGAGATGGAGTCTTGCTCTTGTTGCCCAGGCTGGAGTGCAATGGCACAATCTCAGCTAACTGCAACCTCCGCCTCCCGGGTTCAAGTAATTCTCCTGTCTCAGCCTCTCAAGTAGCTGAGATTACAGGCATGTGGCACCAAGCCTGGCTAATTTTGTATTTTGAGTAGAGATGGAGTTTCACCATGTTGATCAGACTGGTCTCGAACTCCTAACCTCAGGTGATCCACCTGCCTCGGCCTCCCAAAGTGCTGGGATTGCAGGAGTGGGCCACCATGCCAGGCTAGTTTTAGCTACAGTTTAGAAATAATATAACTACTGGAACATGTTATTTTTCTCCTGTGTCTTTGACTTTTTTTTTTTTTTTTTTTTCTTTTGGAGATGGAGTTTCTCTCTGTCACCCAGTCTGGAGTGCAATGATGCAATCTCGGCTCACTGCACCTCCCGGGTTCAAGCAAATCTGCTTCAGCCTCCCAAGTAGCTGGGATTACAGGCATGTGCCACCACACCCGGCTAATTTTGTATTTTTAGTAGAGATGAGGTTTCTCCATGTTGGTCAGGCTGGTCTTGAACTCCCGACCTCAGGTGATCCTCCCACCTCAATCTCCCAAAGTGCTGGGATTACAGGTGTGAGCCAACGCACCTGGCCTGACATTTTTTATGTTTGTTAATTTCATCTTTTCCTAAGAAACGTCATTTAAAAATTGGTTTGTCTTTTGAAGCCACTTAATAAAATAGTCTTTAAAATAGGAAAAATCTCCCTCTACAATGAAAAACAGTAACACTCAAAGACATATTTCTTATTCATATCTCTTTAAAATACATCCCAAGGGCAGTGGCTCAGGCCTATAATCTCAGCCACTTGGGAGGCTGAGGCAGAAGGATCACTTGAGCTCAGAAGTTTGAGACCAACCTGGGCAACATGGCAAGACTTCATCTCTTACAAAAACTGAACTATTAGCAAGCCGTGTTGGTGTGTGCCTGAAGTCCCAGCTACTCCAGAGGCTGAGGTGGGAGGATCGATTGAGTCCAGGAGTTGGAGGCTGCAGTGAGCTATGATCACACCACTGCACTCCAGCCTGGGCAACAGAGTGAGACCCCAGGTCTTTAAAAAAATCCATTATTTCATCAGCCACATTTTTCTTCTCAGCCACATCACAACAGAAATGTAAATTGTATGACATTTTTGGTGGACAGCTCTCTCTATTTCCGACTGGTTCTACGCTGGATTCCTGATGTTTGTGATCAGGGACTGCATTTTACTAGCTGTGTGATCTTGGGCAAGTTCTCTCTTGCACTGAGACACTCTGTCTCAGTTCCCTCATCTGTAAAATGGGAACAATACTAGTGTCCAGGGATACTGGAAAGATAAAAAGAACACGTCAAGCATTTAGAACAGTGGAGAAAATGCTCAATAGGTGTTAGCCATTATTATTCCACCCATGCAGGGGCTGACTATTGGAGTACCCAAGACAGGCCATGTGGACACCACATCTCAATACAAGATGATGCAAGACCCCATCCTGGCTGGCTCTGCGTCCCTCCTCAGGTGGAACCATTTGGTACTTCTAACCACCTACTGGGCCAACAATGAATCTTTCGTTTTAGCCCCCAGCTGCCTGCAGAGCTTGCACACACTTGAGGCTGAGGGCTGCCCAAGTCAGGGGGGCACACCATGGAACTGGCTCCACCATGGCAGGAGTGGGGCAGGAGAGAGAAAATGGATTCAGGATATGTGACCCAAAGTCCCAATCATCCCTAACAGCTGGTCCTGAGAGGTGTAGGCGGGCACACATGGATACTCACACCCCCTCCAGTGCCCCCCAGGCATGCATCCATGCTCTTCTCCTTCCTCCTTCCCCTCCTCCCTCAACTTACTCCACCTGGCTGAGGTCCTCACACTTGCTCAGCAACCAGCACAGTGACTCCACCTGCTCCTGGCTGAGGCTGCAGCCCGTGAACCTGCTGGGCAGAGGTAGAGGGACAAGCAGGGAATGGGGCGTTTGGCCACTCAGACCACCTCTACCCTGGCTAGTCCCAGGCACAGCCTCTGAGCTCCAGGTGGGTCTCGCCTCAAGCTTGGACCCTCTGGAAGTGTCCAGAGTCCCCTGCTCCCTCCCTCACAGTAGATCCCCTTGGACCTGTGTTTCTTCATGCTGGGTGAAACAAGCCCCCTCTGCAGTATTGCTCCAGGGGAATGTTTTGTGGTAGGCAGTCTGCATGCTGCTCTGACCACCCAGGAGGCAGATCTACTGGTCCCCAACATCAACTAGCTGCCTGGACACGGTTCAATGGGGCTTACCCACAGCACACGCCTTCCTGCTCCTCGTTAGATCTGAAGTGTAGGGATGCGTGGTGCAGAGACCTGGAGCAGACAGCACCTGGGTCAGCCAGCTGCAGCTGCAGCCTCAGGATGCCCCCGCAGAGCCAGCACCCCTCCTCCAGAAGCCCAGCCTCTAGTTGAGTCCTACTGTCTTCATCCTACCCCTCATACCCACCAGGCTCCAGGCGCAACCCTTCAGGACTAGTCCTGGCTGTCCCAGGGGAATGCCCACCTGAGATCCACCTTTTTAACCCGAGGGCACAGGCTGAAGATGTCGGCCAGCAGGAAGGGGCTTCTTGGGGACAGTCCCGTCTGGCTCAGCCTGAAAAGGAAAGGGGAGCGATCTCAGCAAGATGAGTGGACAAGGAACCTGACTGGGTTGGAGGGTGAGGAAAGGGAGGGTGGGGAGGGCTGGGAGCTCAGCAAGGCAACAGGGAAGCAGGCAGGGGCTCAAGAGGCACAAATAGGGCTGAGGGTCAGGCAGATTTCGATTTGAGTCCCTGTTCTGCTTACTGGCTGTGTGACTTTGGACAAGTCACTTCACCTCTCTGAGCGTGTTTCCTTATCTGGAAATCTCGAGGTATATGCAGGTGCACTGCCAGGCATGGGATCCATGTTTGCTGTTATTATTACTATTGTTTTTATCTGCAAGCACAGATTTCACAGGTGACTCCTTGCTCACAGAGAGTGGGAAGCTCCAGGCCCTTCAGACACAGTTTTTAAACCTTAGCGCTATTGAGATATGGGGTCCAATAACTTCTTGTTGGGAGCTGCCCTGTGCCCTGTAGGATGTTTAGAATCATCCCAGATCTCTATTCATTTGATGCCAGTAGCAGCACCCCCACCCACAGTCATGACCACCAAAAATATCTCCAAACATTTCCAAATGTCCCCCAAGTGTGAAGATCACACCCCCAGTTGCAGACCACTGCCTTAGAGGAAGTGAGATGGGTTCACTTTGCTCTCAGAGGCAGCCTCAGCACCTTCAATTGCCTTGGTAACCCCCCATCAGCTGGTCTGTAAATTTCACTCTGAAGATCCACCCTGAGTCCACCCACTTCCACCCCACCCCAGCAGTGATCGGCCGCCAGCATCCTTCACCCTGCTGCACACATCTCTTCCCACTCTCATTCCCACTCGTATCTCCCAATCCCTTCTCTACCCAGCACTCAGACTGAGCTTTTGAAAATCCAAATTAGGGCCAGGCACGGTGGCTCGCACCTGTCATCTCAGCCCTTCGGGAGGCTGAGGTGGGTGGATCACTTGAGGTCAGGAGTTCGAGACCAGCCTCGTCAATGTGGTGGAACTCCATCTCTACTAAAAACACAAAAATTAGCCAGGCATGATGGTGCAGGCCTGTAATCCCAGCTACTTGGGAGGCTGAGGCGCGAGAATTGGTTGAACCTGGGAGGCAGAGGTTGTAGTAAGCCAGAATCACACCACTGCACTCCAGCCGGGGTGACAGAGCAAGACCCTGTCTGCCTGCCCCCACAAAAAAAAAGAAAACCTAACTCATTCCTCTCCCTTTCATGTTCCTAGGAACAAAAGTCTAAACTTCTTCCCACGGGCTCCAGGCCCTGTGTGACCCAACCCCAGCCCATCTCTCTCTTCTTGTTCTCCTAAGACTCTCCCTGCCAGGCACTGTTCTCTGGCTACACTGGCTTCCGTGCTTTTCCTGGAGTCCACCAAGCTTAATCATGCCTCAGGGCCTCACACATGCCGTTCCCTCTGCCTGGAATGCAGCTCCCCGCTCTCCACAAAGTGGGCTGTTTCTCTTCCCTTAGGTCCCAGCTCAGCATCCCTCCTCAGAGATATTCTCTGACGTTTCTGCCATCATCTAAATCATCTCTCCAGCCACTCTTCACCACATCCCCGAGAAAATTCCCTTATCACTGACTAAGTTCATCTTATTTGCTTTTACTTTACTTATTTTTCAGCTTGCTACCGTAAGATGAGCTCCAAGAAGGTAAGGACATAGTCAAGTTTTTCTGCTGCGTCTCCAGCACCTCACAGTGCCTGGCTAACAGTAGGTGCATAAGCACTACACGTTGAACTCTACGAAGTTTAAACCCTAACAAGGGGTCAGGCTGGCCACCCACTCCAAAGGCAGACGGGGAGTCAGGGTGAAGCTGTGTGATTTAGGCAAAGGGAAGTTCCTCTCTGGTCTGAGGTTTCTAACCTGTTCAATTTTAACCTGCATTTTTTTTTTTTTTTTTTTTTTTTTTTTGAGACAGACAGAGTCTTGCTCTGACACCCAGGCTGAAGTGCAGTGGCATGATCTCAGCTCACTGCAAACTCTGCCTCTGGGGATCAAACAGTTCTCCTGTCTCAGCCTCCCAAGTAGCTGGGATTACGGGCGTCCACCACCATGGCTGGCTCGTTTTTGTATTTTTAGTAGAGATAGAGTTTCACCATATTGGTCAGGCTGGTCTTGAACTCTTGACGTCTGGTGATCTGCCTGCCTCAGGCTACCAAAGTTCTGGGATTACAGGTGTGAGCTACCTCACCCGGCCTAAATCCTTTTAAAATTCTAACCAGTCTGAGATGAAATTAGAAAATAGCTTTAATTCTTTGAGGTATGCTGCTTAAATTCCCCTTTTGCAGGGTTTGATGGTGATCTTTAAAAGGTAGTGTATGACGGCCAGGCACAGTGGCTCACACCTGTCATCCCAGCATTCTGGGAGACCAAGGCGGGCGGATCATGAGGTCAAGAGATCGAGACCATCCTGGCCAACATGTTGAAACCACATCTCTACTAAAAATACAAAAAGTAGCTGGGCATGGTGGCGAGCACCTGTAGTCCTAGCTACTTGGGAAGCTGAAGCAGGAGAATCACTTGAACCCAGGAGGTGGAAGTGGCAGTGAGCTGAGATTGTGCCACTGCATTCCAGCCTGGTGATAGCAAGATTCTGTCTCAAAAGAAAAGTAGTGTGTGGCAAACATGGGACCTACATCTGTACAGCCTCTTTCTATGGGGGGGATGATCTTCCTGTGGGTGGGGAGACATAGGACAGCTCACTTGTCACAGGCTTCCATTTTCTAAAGGTGATTTTAGAACACTTATTTGAGTCCCAACCCTGGGGGACTGGGTGGGGCATATTAATCCGATTTGTCAGATGACGAAACTGAGATGCAGAGGAGGCAAACGATGCCCCCTTAGTTGAACAAAGTATTAGGGTGGAGCTGGAAGCAGATTTGAGTCCCCGTTGTGCCAGGTAAAATGCTAAAACAACCTAAGGAAAGAATGGGGTGGGTAGAGGGCGCTAGAAGGGGGAAAGGAGGGAGGTTGAGGGGTTCGAGGGCAGGCACAGCTTTGCAATGAAGGAGCCTTAGGGACACAGGCACATGGAACCGGGAAACAGGCAACTCGTCTTACTGCAGCAGGCTCAGCTGGGGGAGTCGGGGCAGGCAGTGCAGCAGAGTCTCCAGGCTCTGGTCACTCAGGACCTCACAGGACAATCTGTGAAACAAAGCATGTGAATGATGTGGGGGAAACCTTCCAGGAAAGCAGGGAACACGGCCTCACAGCCAGAGTCTTCTGGAGATGGGACCTAACCAGGGTCACCTGAAATATTCCCTCCCAGCATGGGGTCCATGGGTTATCCGTGGGGCAGGAAGAGGAGGAAGGTCTTGTAAGTTTGGAAAATACGGGCTGAAGCCCAGTTAAATGATTCTGTTTGCTGCATGACTCCTCTGAGCCTTTGATATGCTGCTGTGCATTATGAATTTCCAAGGAACTACTGTAGACGTTTCCCCAAACTAAATAGACTAGCAGAATTAATTTTTGAGGGCCATAAAAGTGAGTGTTTTGCAAAACACGTTTGTTAAGAAAAGAATGCAGCCTGTATTTGGTGGCTCACGCCTGTAATCCCAGAACATTGGGAGGCCGAGGAGGCAGGCAGATCATGAGATCAGGAGATCGAGACCATCCTGGCTAACACAGTGAAGCCCGTCTCTACTAAAATTACAAAAAAAAATTAGCCAGCCATGTTGTCGGGTGCCTGTAGTCCCAGCTACTTGGGAGGCTGAGGCAGGAGAATAGCTTGAATCTGGGAGGCAGAGGTTGCAGTGAGCCAAGGTCGCACCACTGCATTCCAGCCTGAGCGACAGAGTGACTCCGTCTCGAAAAAAAAAAAAAAAAAATTAGCCAGGCATGGTGGTGTGCACCTGTAGTCCTCGCTTCAGGAGGCTGAGACTTGGGAATCACTTGAATCTGGGAGGCAGAGGTTGCAGTGAACCAAGATCACACCACTGTGCTCCAGCCTGGGTGACAGAGCAAGTCTTAACCCAGAGGAGTGAATATGATGGTGGAAATTCGGCATACAACAAGTCAGCAAAGGAGACAGGGACTGGCTCGGGCATCTAATTTCCCATCAACACCAAACCAACCAGCTCATCGTTGTCCAGATAATTAGTCAGAACCCAGTGCATGTAGGAGACACTTCAGACAACCACTTTACTGTCTCTGCTCTAAATGGAAGACCAGGGCAACTCAAGACTTTGAGTGCCCTGGGGCTTACATGCAGCCCCTTCCCGACCCCGCAGACCTCTACTATGTTCTTTTGCCTTTGCCACCTTCCCCTTCCTCTCTTTCTGTTCCTTTGTCCTCTGCAGGCTGCCCTCTCCCTTCTTGGGGGCCTCCAAGAGCCTGGCCCATTTGGGCAGCTTTCTTCTCTGGCTGGTTGGAGGGAGGAATGGAGTGCAGGAACCCCACATAATTGGCCCAGTGAGCTGGGGGGTGGGGTAGGACGGGAGGAGCTGTCTGTGGTCCTGGGGCTGGAAGCCTCATGGTGGAATCTCTGCCAGGGCCCAGGCCACAGGCAGGCCCAACTCTCCCCTTTCTGCCCCAGGGACTGGGCATGGGCCCCGGAGGCAAGTCAAGACCAGGGTCTTTATTGAGGGGTGGTCTTTCCAGAAACACATCCTGCATAGCGTCCCACCAGACCCCAAATACACCATGGGCTCTGAATGGCAGAGGAGGTGCTTACTCCTCCCTTTTTTTTTCTAAAGAAATGGAATTTTCACCCTTGACCACATCAAGGGTGGCACACCCAATATGTACACAGGCAAAGTAGACCCGCAGTGCTTGAATTCAGGGAGTGGGGATGGAGCCCCACTATCTATCTTCCCTGGCTTCCTCAGTGGAACCGCAGGACACAGTTGGCTAATCACTGGACTTCAGCATTGAGTACCTTGATGACTATTTATAACAATAATCCTGCAAATGGTCACAGTACTCTCCAGTTGGCAAAGTGCTCTCATATTCACGATTGCATTCTCTCCAACCACAGGTGAGGGAGGGGGCCCTAAAACCCCTACCTGTGCTCAGACCACCCAGCACTGCCAGTGGGCTTTTCATAGGAAGCTTCCCCTGCAGATGGCCAGCCCTGGCCGGCAGTGCCTGCATCCTAGTCTCCTTGCGTTCCCAGGATCTGGCCCAGTGCTTGGTATATAATAGGTACTTAACAGTCCAATCACGTAAGAGTGCTGTTTGTAGCATTGGCTGCAGTGTTACACAAAACAAAACACCTAGAAGCAGTTTGGATCTTAATCTAGACCAAGCTTGTCCAACCCACACAGCCTGAGCATGCTGCCCAGGATGGCTTTGAATACTACCCAACAAAAATTCATAAACTTTCTTAAAATGCTATGAGATTTTTTTTTTTTTAGCACATTGGCTATTGCTCGTGTTAATGTATTTTATGTGTGGCCCAAGCTTCCGATGTGGCCCAGGAAAGCCAAAAGATTGGGCACCCCGATCTAGATTCTAGAAGTGGGTGATGGAGTAACTCAGCACATCCCACACTATGGCAATTTAGTATTAAAAGGCATTGGCCAAACACGGTGGCTCACGCCTGTAATGCCACAGCACTTTGGGAGGCCAAGGCCGGTGGATTACAAGGTCAGGAGTTTGAGACCAGCCTGGCCAATATAGTGAAACCACATCTCTACTAAAAATACAAAAAATTAGCTGGGCATGGTGGTGCACGCCTGTAGTCCCAGCTGCTGGGGAGGCTGAGTCAGGAGAATCACTTGAACCCAGGAGGTGGAGGTTGTGGTGAGCCGACACTGCACTCCAGCCTGAGCGACAAAGTGAGACTCTGTCTCAAAAAACAAGACAGCAGTATACACTCCGTAAAAACAGATAAGAGGCAGCCAGGGACCACTGACATTGGATGACTTTAAGGAATTATCATTAATAGTGTAGGTCTGGGCCAGGCTCAGTGGCTCGTCCCTGTAATCCCAGCACTTTGGGAGGCTGAGGCGGGTGGATCACTTGAGGTCAGGAGTTCTGGGCCAGGCGTTATGGTGGGCATTTGTAATCCTAGCTACTCAGGAGGCTGAGGCAGGAGAATCACTTGAACCCAGGAAGCAGAGGTGGCAGAGAGCCAAGATCTCACCATTGCATTCCAGCCTGGGCAATAAGAGTGAAACTCTGTCTCAAAAAAAAAAAAAAAAAATTATAATAATGTAGGTCTGATAATGGTTTTGTGGTTATGTGTTTGAACCTGGAGGAGGACATGGGAAGGCCACACCCCAGGGGGGGAATCAAACCAGATTATCTGGTTGGAAGGGCTGGAAGGGCATTTGAGATGGGGGCTGGAAAGCAAGAAAAAAGACGGAAGCAAAATGGCAAGCACAGATGCTGTGAAAACACAGGGCATGGAACTGTAGAAGACACCTCTTTTATGACTGCAAACAGGTAGAAACTGAATATGCAACTAGGCAAGGAGTAGACTGTGCTGTGGACACATGACAACATTGATTTGATGAGAGAAGAGGTTGTTTAGGTGAGGCAGATTTTGTCTCGGATTTCTTTATTATAAGGTAATTACTGTACTAGGATCGCCACAATGACAACAAAAGGAAAGGCTGACCATCCTCTGTGCAGATGAGGAAACTGAGGCCTGGGGAGTTGAAGCCCTTTTGAGCCAAGAGTCCTGATTCCAGGCCCAGTGTCTGGTCACAGACCAGGGTGTTCTGGGGTGAGTAAGGTGGTAACCCCACAGGGAGAGGGGGTGCCTTGAGGAAGGGCTTTCAGAAGTGCTAAGCTTCAGCCATGGAGGCAGGTCCCAGTGGGTGCCCGGCTGAGGCCCCAGGGGTGGGGTCAGAGGTGGACAGGGCTCCCAGGTGCCCTGAGCTGAGTGGATGGTGCAGGTAAAATCTTCCCCAGCCCAGCACAGCATCTCCCAGTGGGAGACCCAGTAGGAGACATGCGCTGCCTAAGGCCGGGGGCTGCTGAGAGACAGCCAAGTTTCTGCCAAAGACCAAGGGACTCTCATGGGGCAGGGCTGGCCGGGGGCTGTTGGGAAAAGACGGAGAAAGACTCACCTGGCTTCTAACCAAGAAGCCCCCTCCCAGGTCACTGGGCAGATGCCCACATGGTGCCCTCTGGGGCTATGTCCTTGTTACTTACTGGAGTTCCAGTGGTCCTGGGCATGCCTCCAGGGTGGCACAGAGGTGGGTGAGGGTCTGGGGCTCCAGAGGACACTCACTGAGGCTGCAAAGGGGTGATGGGCAAGGCAGGGAATCGGAGAAGGCCCAGGGTCCCTGGCTAGCCCCGGGGGTGCTCTCCTACCCCCAGCATCCTTCACTCTGAGTGGGAGGCGGCAGGCCCATTCCCCTGCAGGGCACTCGCTACGCTTCCAGGTCTCCCCTGCAGCCCCCATTCCTCCTGCCCTGACGGCAGCACTGCAGGACCCTGAGTGCCCAGCTGCCCTTGTTGTTGACTCTCCAACTCCTCTCCAACACCCCCTCAGAGCCCAGGCCACCATCCTTACTCACCTTGACCATTGAACACCCTCTGGGCTTCCCACTCTTGCCTCCCTGCAATCCCTCTCCACCCCACAAGTGTCTCACATTTTAACACTGCAAATCTCACCAGGCCCTTCCCCGTTACCCTCAGGGGCTCCCCACTGCCCTGGGACTAAAAGTGGAATTGAAATATCCTCCCCAGGGCCTCACTTGCCTCCACTTTCCTGGAGGCCCGGAGAGAGATGGGGCCCAGTCAGGGTCTCACAGCCCCTCATGGCAGAGCTTGTAGATGGGGAATACATTTGCGGGGAGACAGGCCAACCCCTTTCTTTCTAGAAAGTGGGTGCTCCCCAGAGCAGATGGAAACCCCAGGCAGGGAGTGGCTGGGCTGCCCTGTTGGCTTCAGAGAACTGTGGAATCTTCTCTCCAAGGGGAATGAGGGGCATGGGCCAGCTGAGGTGCCCCTCAGGGGCCAGAGCCCCCCCGTAACCCTCACACCCCTTTCTTTTCCTCTTCTCTTAAACTCCCTCTCTTCCCTCTATCCCAATCCCCAGCCCTAGCCCCGTGCTGGCTCTGCCACCTCTGCCACCTCTGCCACCTCACCCCATTGTGGTTACCCCCAAACAAGAAGTGCTGGGACAGTACCAGAGGCTCCTGGGGATGCAGCGCCGACGGAACCCCAAGAACTCAGCTGCAGCTGGAAGGTCTGGCAAAGGTTCACTGGTCCATATACCCCTAGGACAGGGATCATTTAGAAAGTTCAGGTCACACCCTGAGATTCCCAGCCCAGCCCATATGAGCCCTAGGAGGGGGATCATTTAGAAAGGAAACTTCAGATCACCCACATTGGACTCCCAGACTTGGAAAGTCAGGGCTGGAAGGCATCTTAGAGACTATGAAGTCACTAGATCCTAGGTCAGTCCCTCATTGTTCAGGTGAGGAAACTGAGGCTCAGGGAAGGGAAGCTCGAGTTAGAAAAGCCGGCAGCTTGTCCCTGTCCAGGTGGGCAGGCAGGAGGGTCCAGGACAGAGCCTCTCTGACCACTGCTTGGCATCACATGACTTCTGTCTCCCTGTACATCAGTTCTTTGAGCTTCAAGAACCCGGGGGGTTCCCCAGAAACAGAGATTCTATCCTGGGAAGCAAGACCACCCAGCCTTGATCCACCCCTGACTCCTGACAGCCCACCTGTATGACAACGCCTTTCCTTGACACATTAGCTGTGGATTCTCTCTGCTCAGCCAGCTGTACTGAGGCCCGCCCTGTCCACTGCCACAGCTCCCAAGCGGGGCCAAGAGGCCCGGTCCCATTAGAGGGCAGCCGGGAACATCATGAAGAGCTAAACTAGTATTGGGTGTTTACCTCGGAGACTTGGAACTTTTTTTTCAGAGAACAAGGGGCCCTGCCTTCAGAGCGTGAAAGGGCAGTGACATGTATGAAGGGGTGAGCCTACAAAATTCCCCAAAAGGCAGAGCACAAACGAAACGTTCTCCGGTCTCCTCCCGTACAGCAGCAATCTGCAGTCACCTGTCTGCTCTGGTACCTCCTCCAACCAAATCCCTCCCTCCCATTTGCATTGCCTCCTTCCAAGGGGAAAACAGGGCAGTTGATTACTGACAATTTACATGGGGGCAGTGGTTACTGCAGTGGTGATTACACCTAGTGTGTTGGACCAGGGTGGTTTAACCAAGGGCTGAGTGATCAGTATGGGTCTGGGGGTGGGTGGAAACCAGAGCAGGAGGGGATTCCCCAACCCCAAGCATTCCCTTCTTACCTGCCTGTCTTGTCCCCTCTCAGGAGGATGCGCTGCCTCTCAAAGCTGGAAGCAGAGAGGAGGCAGCAGTTTGAAAATGGGCAACTTCCTTGGCAGTGGCAAGAACCCAGACTGGCCAGGGCAAGGAGGGCCTGGGGTGGGCTGCTTTCTCAGCAAACAAGGAATAGATTACACAACAATTACATGCACCAAGTCACGTGCAAAGCACACTACCGACATTTCTCATTTGATTCTCACAATAAAACAATGAGTTAAGAAATTCTGCTTTGTTGTTGTATTTAAGACAGGGTCTCGCTCTGTCACCCAGGCTGGAGTGCAGTGGCGCAGTCATGGCTCGCTGAAGCCCCAGCCTACCCGGGCTCAATTGATCCTATTGCCTCAGCCTCCTAACTAGATGGGACCACAGGCATGCCCCGCCATGACTGGCTAATTTTGTGTTTTTTGTAGAAATGGAATTTTGCCATGTTGACTAGGCTGGTCTCAAACTCTGGGGCTCAAATGATCCTCCTGCCTTAGCCTCCCAAAGTGCTGGAATTATAGATGTGAGCCATTGTGCCTGGGATTTTTTTTTACCACCCAGGCTGGAGCGCAATCGTGTGATCACAAGTCACTGGAACCTTGATCTCCTGGGCCTAAGCAATCGTCCCACCTCAGCCTCCCAAGTAGGTGCATGCCATCATGCTTGGCTAATTTTTAAAGTTTCTGTAGAAATGGGGGGTCTAAATATGTTGTCCAGGCTGGTCTTGAACTCCTAGGCTCAAGTGATCCTCCTGCCTTGGCCTCCCAAATGCTGGAATTACAGGCGTGAGCCATTGTGCCAGGCCAGTAATTCTTCTTTTTATTATTTTTTTGAGACGGAGTTTCGCTCTTGTTACCCACGCTGGAGTGCAATGGCGTGATCTTGGCTCACTGCAACCTCTGCCTCCTGGGTTCAGGCAATTCTCCTGCCTCAGCCTCCTGAGTAGCTGGGATTACAGGCACGCGCCACCATGCCCAGCTAATTTTTTGTATTTTTAGTAGAGATGGGGTTTCACCATGTTGACCAGGATGGTCTCGATCTCTTGACCTCGTGATCCACCCGCCTCAGCCTCCCAAAGTGCTGGGATTACAGGCGTGAGCCACCGCGCCCAGCTCCAGGCCAGTAATTATTCTTATCTCCATTTTACAGATGAGGAAACTGAGGCTTGGAGAGGCTCCTGGACCTGCTCTGAGCTGTGCAGCAGGTATGTAACTGAGCCTGGTCCATCGGCTCTGGCACTTCCCATTCTTGGGGGTCCTCAGGGAAGGGAGGCAGACCTCCCCAAAAACTATGGATGTTGTGCCCTGAGTGCCTGAGGTTGCTTGGCTGGCTGGTGTCTCCCTTTCTATATTCTCATCAGCTCCCAAAATTAAGACAGATCCCTGAGTCCCCAGTGGCTGCTAGGAAGTTTGCAGTTTCCTTGTTTTTTGAGATGGAGTCTTACTCTGTCATCCAGGCTGATGTGCAGTGGCACGATCTCAGCTCACTGCAATCTCTGTCTCCTGGGTTCAAGCGATTCTCCTGCCTCCTGAGTAGCTGGGACTACAGGGGCCCACCACCATGCCTGACTAAATGTTTTGTATTTTTACTAGAAACAGGGTTCACCATGTTGGTCAGACTGGGTTCGAACTCCTGATCTCAAGTGATCCGCCCACCTCGGCCTCCCAAAATGCTGGGATTACAGGCATGAGCCACCAAGCATGGCCCCTAATTTTCTTAAAAGTCTCTGAGGACAATCCAAAGAACGAGTGAGGCAGAGTCAATGAACTCTCTAATGGTGAATTTGGAGAAATTTGAGCATCCTTGAGGCCACACTCATTCATTCATTCCATCATTCCTTCACTCAGTGGACACCCATCACATGCTCTCTGGATCGGGTAGCCCAAGGTGCTGAGGATGATAGGTCGTTGTGAACTTGATGAATAAAGGGCCAATGTGGGAGTGGATGGCCTGTGGGATGGGGGACGGGGCAGGGCTGGGGGCGGAGAGGCATGCTCACCTGATGTCCAAGTGGAAGACCCACTGCAGAGTGGAGAAGCACCGAGTCAAACCCAACACAGCATCCAGGGACAAACCGTTCTCACTGAGGCTGGAGATCACAGGAATGGTACAGTGGAGGTCACTGAGGACCCAACACATCCTCTTTGTGGTCAGGGCACAGGGCAGGGGAGGGATCCCTGGTTCCAGATGACAGAACCCACTGAACCCTAGATGGTCAGAGAGTACCCCTTACAAGTCCTCAGGGTGCACATGGGGAAACAGAGGCCCAGAGAGAAGCAAAGTCTCGCCAAGGTTATGAGACAGGTTGGTGACAGAGCTGAGATGGGAATCCAGTGGCTCCCTCGGTCTGTGATGGATCTGAGAAGTGCTTTCTGGCCGGAGCTGGGCCTCCATTTGCCCACCTGATAAGGGAGGGGCAGCACCCAGTACAAAGTGAAAGTGTGGGATCTCTTGTTCAGAAAGCAGGAACAAAGTGTCTCCTTTCTTTCAGGGTCTCCCTAACAACTTGTCCTTGTTTTCTATTTACTCTTTAGTGCTGCACTTCCTTCCTAGGAGGCCACTGGTAGGGCGAGCGCGGACCCTCACAAGCACCAGGTCACCCATGAGTCCACACTAATAAGAAGGTCATATGAGGACATGAAAAGCCTCCAGTCTTCCCATAATTTGCCTGCAATGGTGAGGCCTTCCTTCCCTCCCAGGTGCAGGCCCTGAACAGGAATAAAGGCAACGCCCTTCCTTGCCAGCATTGCACCCAAAGAGGGTTGGAGGGTGGGGCATAGGCCACAGCACTCATTCAGAGACTGCAGCCACCAGCAGAGGCCACGCCTGCAGTTTATGTGTTTACTGACTGGGAACCAGGGACTCAGAGAGGGGATGTAACTTGCCAAAGTCACACGGCAGAGTGTGTGTCATAGAGCCAGCCTGGAATATAAGACCTGTGACCTCTCCCTGGGGCTCCTCTGGCTTTGACCCAGAAAAGCTTGGAAGGAGGGAGCGCTTTGTGAGCCAAAACACCAGTGGTATTTAGGGATCAAGAACTCTGGTCTGGGCCTGGCGCCGTGGCTCAAGCCTGTAATCCCAATACTTTGGGAGGCTGAGGTAGGCGGATCACGAGGTCGAGAGATCAAGATCATCCTGGCCAACATGGTGCAACCCCGTCTCTACTAAAAATACAAACATTAGCTGGATGTAGTGGCATTCGCCTATAGTCCCAGCTACTTGGGAGGCTGAGGCAGGAGAATTGCTTGAACCTGGGAGGCAGAGGTTGCAGTGAGCCGAGATCGCGCCACTGCACTCCAGCCTGGGTGACAGAGCAAAACTCCACCCCTCCACCAAAAAAAAAAAAAAAAAAAAAAAAAAAGTTGCAGGCAAACTTTAGGGATTCCTCCCACAGCCTCTCTGCTAGGTACTCAGGGCTCCTTGGCAGCCCTGGCCACCCTCCTTGAGCGTCCTCGCTGTACAAACCCTCCCTCCCTACCCGGCGCATACCCCAGCTAACAGCTGCAGCCCCTCCCACACCCCAGGGCCAGAATAACGGCTGCCAGCCGTTAATTAGTCATACTTCGCACCCACACCTGCCCTCCCCAGGGTGGCCGGGGCCCTTAGAGAGCCTGTGCAGAGCTGCAGAGACCGATTCCAGAAGTGAAACCCTGAATCACAAGTGGAATTATTGAGTCACAGACTCTAAGAATCACCTAACAGCCTTCAGCGAGCACTTCCATTGTGTTGGGGGCGATTTTCATGCATTTTCTGATTTAATCTTTACAATAACCCCAGGAAGGAGGGGAATGGGACAGAGAACGCTCCCCCAGCCCCAGCCTCAGAGGCTCTGCCTAGCAGGCTACTCACTTCAAGGACTGCAGAGCTCCCAGCTCCGGGAGCAGCTGAGCCAGCCGGGCTGCACCTTCATCCCCTAGAGCATTGCCTGAGAAGCTGGAGGTGGGGAGAAGGGAGGAGAAAGCATCAGTAGTGGGGACTCGGTTGCTGGCAGCATGGTCCCTGCATTCCAGTTACTCAACTTCCTGAAGCTGGACGCAGCCCCGGCCTGCCAGGTCAGATCTCAGCAGATCTTTTGTGGGCAGTTGGGATCTCCCCAGGGGTCTTATTCTGAGGTTCACGGACCTCCAGGGGACCAGGGGTGAGCCTCCAAGTGTGTCAGACATGGGGGATCTGTATTTTGGGCGGAAGAGTCACAACTTTCACCAGATTCTCCAAGGGGTTTTTGACTTCAGTAGAGAAAGAACAGTTGATCTAAATCTTAAAAACCAAAGCCAGGCCGGGCACGGTGGCTCACACCTGTAATCCCAGCACTTCGGGAAGCCAAGGTGGGTGAATCACCTGAAGTCAGGAGTCCGAGACCAGCCTGGCCAACACGGCGAAACTCTGTCTCTACTAAAAATACAAAAATTCGCCGAGTGTGGTGGCGGGTGCCTGTAATCCCAGCTACTTGGGAGGCTAAGGCAGGAGAATCGCTTGAACCCGGGAGGCGGAGGTTGCAGTGAGCAGAGATCGAGCCACTGCACTCCAGCCTGGGTGATAAGAGTGAAACTCCATCTTAAAAAAAAAAAAAAAGCAAAAGAAAACCCAAACACCAAACACTAACTCACCCTAATTGGCCCCACCCACCCACGTTCCAAGGTACAAACCACTCACTCGAGGTGGAGGTGACCAAGGTGGCAGCTTCCTCCCAGAGCCTTGCAGAGCTGCTCCAGGTGCTTTGCTTGGAGGCCACAATGTGTCAGCCTGCCCAGGGGCAAAACCACAGCCTGCAGTGCCTGCCCCGCTGAGCAGAGGTGGGAAGGAGCTGCTTTCCCACCCACCAGACACAGAGGCAGAGAGGAGGGACTGGGATGCATCTGGCACCCAGACAGACAGACAAAGAGGGACCAACACATACCACACCCATAGGATGTCACACATAGGCAGAGAGTGAGCAGAGACACAGACGGAAGGAAAGCAAGATCCAGAGAGACATAGAGAGCATCAGAGGAGGACAGATAAACAGAAATAAATACAAGACGAGAGAGGCAAGAAATGAGAGACAGAGGCAGAGGGACAGAGGGAGACTGGGACAGACACAGACCAGGAGAGAAGGCGAGAAGAGTGCTGATGGGAGCCCCCAGGCCCCGGGATCGTGAGAGAAGGAGCCCAGTGCTCCTCGTCATCTCTTTTCAGAGTCCCCACAACCTCTCAGCTGCGGGGGGTCAGGGAGCTAAGGGAATTGGGGTCCCCTGGGCTTGGGAAGGTGGTTGAGGGGGCTGCATTGTAAGCCCTGTCCAGTGTGGGCTGAGCAGGAGAGTTAGGAGACAGGAAAGCCAGGCCATGACCCCTGGACACAGAGGATCAGGTGTCCTCCAGGGAGCATGTGGGGCCTGGGCACAGGTTCCGGAGCAGGCTCTGAGCAGGGGAAGGGAGGGGACTGGAATCACACATGGGGCTGGAGGCCATCACTGTACCTCATCCTTCGGGAGCTCAGAGGCAGCTCAGAGGGCATCTGGAGCATGAGGCTGTCAAGAGATGCAGCCCTGGAAGGACATCGCCAAGGCCAGGCTGAGCAAAGCCTGTGTCCGCCATCTCCAGAGTCCATCCTCAGCCTGGCCTTCCACCAACGAGCCCTACATTCCACCTAGAGTCAATCAGACCTTGGTGCCAATTTGGCATCTCCGCTTCCAGGTTGTGTGATCCTGGACAAATCAGAGCTTCTCACTGGGAGACTGTACGTGAACTGCCTTACTTTGGTGCTTGGTTCACACATGGCAAGTGCTCGATTAAACTTGGCTGCTTTTATCATCAATCTCATCCTCCTGCTCATCTGTGCTTCAGAGATGTCAGCCCCAGCTCTAATGGAGCCTTCAATAGTTCAGACTCTACAAAAGAGTTTGTGGGTGGGCTCCAGGAGCAAAGAGCTGAGCCCATGGCTGGGGCAATCCAGGACCCTCATGGGTCCTTGTGCAAAAGGGATCCAAAAGTTATGACCCCCCCCCCCAAGCCCAGAGCTACAGGCCAGGCAATCCTCTGGGTTTAGACTGGAGGGCACCAGTCTTCTGGTATCCCCCTCCAGCTACCCCACTCCTGGGCATGCTGCCTATATCCTACACCCTGGGGCTCCCTTCAGGCACCATAGGAGGCAGAGGTGGTCTGATTTTGGACCTGCTTCCTTTGGGGATGTATCCTTTGCCAAGCCTGCTCACTTCCCACTCTGCCACAAATTTATCCAGGTCACCCTGGTATTTGACTGGCACTGCCGAGCTGTGGAGGGTAGAGAGGGGAATGTCTCCGACCGAGCATGGAGTTGGGGTGATATTGGGGACCCTACCTGTTCTGGGGCCCCTCCTGCTGCTCTGGGTCCTGGGCAAACATGAAGACTACAGTTTTCTGCAGCAGGCTGTGAAGAGAAAAGAAGGGTGAGAACTCGAGAGGTTATGGGCTCCCCTGCTGCTCTGTGTCACTGTTTCTTTTTGAGACAGGGTCTCACTCTGTTATCCAAGCTGGAGTGCAGTGGCACAGTCATGGCTCACTGGAAAGCCTCCACCTCCTGGGCTCAAGCAATGCTCCCTTTTCAGCCTCTGAGCAGCTGGGACTACAGGCTTGCACCATCATGCCCAGCTAATTAAAAATATATATATTTTTTGTAGAGACAGAGTCTATGTTGCCTAGTCTGATCTTGAACTTCTGGGCTCAAGTGATCCTCCCACCTTGTCTTCTTAAAGTGCTGGGATGACAGGCATGAGCCACTGTGCTGGGCCTGTCATTTTTTACCCCTGGCCGGCGGGGACCTCTCAAGTGCCATTCCCCTGCCTCCAGCGGCAGCCACTTCTTCTGACTCGCCTCTGACTTCCTGTGAGCTTTCCGAGGCCTGAAATTTTTCTACCACAGATATTTCATAAATGTATCTATTGCCTAAGCAACCCCCATTTCCTGGCAAGTCTTGAAAGAAAGCAAATTCTGTGCTCTCTTTTAGGCCAAGGCTGAGCCCTACCCGCTTCTGCTGGTGGGTGCTCTCTCTGTTCTCAAAGTATTTGTGGATTACCCCTGGTAACCTCTGAAGGGGGTCCTTTGAACCTTCCATTTTCTAGTGTGATAGTTTTTCTCTTACAAAGATGGAACATTAGTTTATTTAAGGGCTAGAAGCAGGGTGACAAGTAATATTAAAACTTGATTATTATTGATGGGAACAGATTATACCATGCTTTTTTTTTTTTTTTTTAAATCTGAGAGAGAATCTTTCTCTGTCTCCCAGGCTAGAGTGCAGTGGTGTGATCTCGGCTCACTGCAACCTCCACCTCCTGGGTTTCAGTGATTCTCCTACCTCAGCCTCCCAAGTAGCTGGTATTACAGGCATGCGCCACCACACCCAATTAGTTTTTGTATTTTTAGTAGAGATAGAGTTTCACCTCGTTGGCCAGGCTAGTCTTGAACTCCTGACTTTAGGTGATCCACCCACCTCAGCCTCCCAAAATGCTGGGATTATAGACGTGAGCCACCATGCGTGGCCCAGATTATTATATCATTCTTTCTGCCACTGAGTATCTTGAAAAGCTTTATTATAATCTTTTTTTTTTTTTTTTTTGAAATGGAGTTTCACTTTTGTTGCCCAGGCTGGAGTACAATGGTGTGATCTCAGCTCATGGCAACCTCTGCCTCCCGAGATTCAGTGATTCTCCTGCCTCAGCCTCTCAAGTAGCTGGGATTACAGGCATGTGGCACCATGCCTGGCTAATTTTGTATATTTAGTAGAGATGGAGTTTCTCCATATTGGTCAGGCTGGTCTTGAACTCCTGACCTCAGGTGATCTGCCCACCTCAGCCTCCCAAAGTGCTGAGATTACAGGCATGAGCCACAGTGCCCAGTCATTATCATCTTTTAAGATGATGAGTTAAAATTTTTATGTTTGGCCCATTATGGTTGCTCAGACCCATAATCCTAACGATTTGGGAGGCCAGGGCAAGAGGCTCACTTGAGCTCAGGAGTTTGAGAACAGCCTGGACAACTTAGCAAGACTTTGTCTCTATAAAAACTTAACAAAATTGCCAGGGACAGTGACTTATGACTGTAAGTCATGACTAATGACTGTAAGACACAACTCATGTCTCCCAGGACTTTGGGAGACTGAAAGAGGTGGATTGCTGAGCCGAGGATTTGGAGGTCACAGTGAGCTATGATTGTGTCACTGCACTCCAGCCTTGATAACAGAGCAAGAGCCTGTCTCTAAAAAGAATTTCTTTATGTTTACTTTATAAACCCCCATCACACCTCTATATTAAAACTGCATCTATATTATCGTTTTATCCAAGGTTCCATTGAGTTTTCTCTGGAAGCAACTTAGTCTAACTAATATCTTACGGTTAAACGTTTCAGTTATTTTCAGTTTTTTCCTGTTATAACCAATAGTGAGGTGACCTTATGGCTAAATGTGCTTGCACAGTTGTAAGGATTTATTTAGTATATGTTCCTGGCAGTGAACAGGGCATCACTTGGAATCCACTAGGGACCCTTTATTGAATCATCATGTACAGTGAACCAAGGTCTCCTAATCTAGCTCGTGGGTGAATTGGTTTCCCTCTCCTCCCTTGAGGGGTGTTTAAAGCAGGGACCACCCTATTCAGTTGAGAACGAGGCTTTCCTCCAAGTGGGAACAGTGTTCACATTAATCAGCATCTGTCCTCAGCTCCCCATACTTAACAGTGAGATTTACAGAAATAGAACTGGGTTCCCAAGTGGCAGAGCCTGGGTCTGTGAGGGGCGTTGGGGGTCGCATGTCACTTGGTCACTTGTGCACATCATGGACTGACGGTCTGCTCTCAGGAAAAATAGTACGGGACTGAGGGTAACCAAATGGAGCAGGTCCTGGTCCCCCAGGGAGCTCTGTCCCACTGGAGGCAAGGGGGCCGGAGAGTTGTATTCTCTGCCTCTGTCATTGGCCACTCCAGGGGAGGGGGAAGTGAGGGTTGTACCCTCCCAGGCATCTCTGGTTTTCATCAGCCAAGGGCAGTTCTCCAGAGGAGGTATAAGCTGTGAGCAGCCCATACCCGCAGCAGCTGGGAAGAGGGGTACCAGCTGTAATGGGTCTGGGAGGGACAGCAGCAGCATCTTCTGCCAGTCCCAAGGCCTGGGCCCAGAAAGAATTCCAAGGGCTTTAGAGAGAGCATGATGGTGGGGGTGGGTACCATAGTCTGGGGGAGCTCCTACCTGATGTGCAGCTCTGCCAGGGTCCAGCATGCACGCACGGCCCTCAGCACACAATGCACCCCGGCCGCAGAGAGCCCGTTGTCGCTGAGGCTGTGGAGAGCAGAAGGCAGCCATCGGCATGTGGCTGAGGTCCCCATCCCCAGCCAGCTCTAGCCCTTCCTCATGGCTCAGCAGCTTGCTGGCTGTCACTCCTGGATGTCCTGGGTCCCTTGCCAGGGGACCTCAAAGGATTCTGGTGCATGTGGGGAACCAAGAAATGCATGACACCTCCCACCCTACTCAGAGAATAAAGTTGTCCAGCTTGACAGCGGGAACTCAGTATTTTCACCTCTCTAACACTCAGTTTCTGATCCATAAAATAGCCACCATTTGCTGAGCCCTGACTGTAACAGATTCTGTACAAAAGGCTTTATATACATATGGTTTCATGTAATCCCATTTTACAGAGGGGGAAACTAAGGCTCAGAGACATTCAATTACTTTCCCAGGGTCACAAAGCTAATGAGCGACAGAGCCAGGATTGAAATCCAAAGCCCAGGTCCCACACGACTGCTACCCAACCTCAACACTCCCCAACCTCAACCTATACTTGATCCTAAGACCCCCAAGACACCCCACCCAAACACCAACCCCACCCCATGCAACACCACAGCACATCCAGCAGCCCAATAGCCTTCCTTTCTATCTCACCACCCCTCACCCCAACACCGTGCCCCCACCGGAACACACCACTCCCTACCCCAGCACCCCAGCATGCATCCACCTGACGCCTCCCCAGTGCGACGCTCCACCCCACCCTGCTCCAGGGCTGCTACAAAGATGAACTGGACAGCAAGACACTGATGTATAATGAACACATTTTATACATGTGAGGGTGCTAAATAATTGGACTAAGACCATGGCTCATGCCAGAGGTGAAGGCAAAGCATGGTTGAACCATCTCGACTTTGCTGAAGTTGGGCAGAAGCAGGGATGGCAGTGGGCCAGCACCCTTACTGCTGACTGTGAACACAGGGACCACCCGGGGCTCTCCAAGGCCTTCCCTCGTACCCAGCGGTGGGATGGACAACTCACTCCAGCTTCTTGGTGATGTGCAGCTGGGATACAGCCTCTGCCATCAGCTGACAGCCTTCGTCTTCCAGCTGGTTCCCTGAGAGGCTGAAACAGAGGGGCCCAATGCCCTGTATTGTGGGGCTAGAGTCCTCCCTCTATCCCCAGCACTTACGCATCCTTCACTGACTTTAGTCAAAGCATCACTCTCAGGAATGAACCTTGATAATAACTAAAATTGACAGACTGCATACCACATACCTGGCAACATCCTAGGTGCTTCTACGACTATCGGCCTATTTCATCCTCATGGTACCTGTGACGTAGGCACTCTAATTCTCCTCACCTTACTGATGAGTAAACTGAGCGCAGAGTGGTTAAGGCACTTGCTCGAGGGTGAACCTGGATTTGAACCCAGGCGGCCTGTCTTCAAGGCCTTACCCTCAACTCTTCCTTTATACCGCAAGCTACGTAATTGTTTTTAGTGATAACCTTTATGATTATGGGGGCATCTGACCTAGTCTGGGAGTCAAGGGTGGCTTCTTTGATGCTTGAGCTACTTGCTAGAAGAACTAGGAGTTCAGTAGGTACAAGGTGGGAGACAGAGATGGAGGAAGGGTGTCCCTGGTAGTAGAAGCAGTACATTCAAAGGCCCTGTGGCATAACACATACGAGGACCTGAAAGAGAGCCAGTGTGTCTGGATTAGAGATTGAGTAGAAGGATGGGGTCAGATGGGGCTTGGGAGGCTGGGGGCTGGGTTCTTAGACTGTGGGCTTTATCCTGAGCTGCGGGTAGGAGTGAAGGGGGCAGGTATCAGTGAAACGTAATCTATTCTCTGCCAGGTGGAAGTGGCCAGGGTGAAAGCAGGGAAACCAGCCAGGAGTGAGGCGAGGGGCTCGTCCAGGTAAGAGATGAGAGTGAATTGGATTAGAAAGGTGGAGGAAAAGAGGATATTTTTGAGCGCTACCAGTTGGTCCATCTGGAGGGACTAAATGTGAGAGAAGGGCAAGGGGGCTGGGAAGTGGCTGTGTAAGAAGGTGGGTGATGGGGCTGCTTCTGCAGGTGATGGCAGTGGGGGAGGGGCATGCTCAGTGCTGGTGAGGCAGGTGGAAGTGTGTGAGCTTGTTAAAAACCACCTTCTAATTCCGTCCTGGTTCTCCCAATGAGAGGAGGTCCAGGATCAAGAGGCGATCACCACGGCAACCCTCACCCCATCTGTCTTACCCTGAGGTGGGGCCACTCGCCCCAGAACACATCATGGCATTCCATCCTCTTGCCTTCATGTCCACTTGGAGGTTTCCTAGAGAGGCACCCCTCCTAGGGACATGACAGAGCCTCCATCCATCCCCAAGCCCTACTCTCATCAGCTCCGGCTAGGAGCTGGACATCATGGGACTTTCTCCATTCCCAAAAGAGAGGATTATCCCACTCTACTCTGGGAGAAGGATGGAGGGTTTGTGGGGGAACCCTGAGGGGCTGTGGTTTGGAAGGCAGAGCCAAGTGTGGTGGGGTTTCTACTGAGCAGATCTCAACAAGAGAGGTAACGGTGGTTATGAGGATGGGGCTGGGAGCCGGACTGTCTGGGCTTGACCCCTAGCCTAGTCTCTTCCTACCTGTGTGGCCTTGAGCACGTTTATCTTTCTGTAGCTTAACTTCCTCCTCCATAAAATGTGGACAGTAACAGTGCTTACATCAGATGTGAGAGTGAATGAGAGGGGGCATGTACAGCCCTAGCACAGCACCCCACCCAGGACAAGTGCTGAAGAGTAGCAGCTATTATGATGATTTAATTCCCCCAAATTCTTCATGAGGCAGCATGGCCCTCCCCACCACCAACCCACCCAAAGGCGAGGCCCTGCCCACCCTCTCCAACCTCCTTTCCTGGCTCCTACCCAGGGCTTCCCGTGATACTCACTCTACTTCCTCCAGGTGGGGGCCTTCCCGGAGCAGGGCTATGAGGGTCTCTGCATCGTGGACCTGGAGCTGACACTTCTGAAGCCTTGGGTAGGAGTGGGGGACAGAAGGGCTCAGGGCAGATGGCTACCCCGTACCTCCTCC
The DNA here is from genome assembly GCF_048565385.1 of Saimiri boliviensis. Lineage (NCBI taxonomy): Eukaryota > Metazoa > Chordata > Mammalia > Primates > Cebidae > Saimiri > Saimiri boliviensis. Next base: position 115,327,776 of record NC_133449.1, read on the forward strand.
AGCTTCCAGGGCTGGGGGAGTCAGGAGGCCCACAGACCTGGGTATAATTCTGGCCACACCTCTTAGTACCTGACTGATCTTGAGCAAGGAACTTAACCTGAGACTCCGTTTCCTCCTCTCTCAAAGGGGAATAATAATGTGTACTTCACAGGAATTCTAAAGGAATTACAGTGAGATATTGGACATAAAACTAGCACAATGCCCAGCATGTATAGCCAGGGTCCATTAAGTTGTAGCCATTGTTATTATGACAGACGCTCCTTATTCATGCCAGAATGGGCTATCCAGGATGGGCACCACACCCGGCGAATCCTTTCCCTGTCCCTTATCTGCTTTTCCCTTTATCCCTTCTGCCGCTGCTCTCCCGCCCCTGAGCCTTTTCCCCACATCATATCCCTCTCCTAAGGCAATAGATCCCTCCAAGGTACCTGAGTGTCAGGCTTCTGCTCTGAGCCTCTTTCCTCTGGCCATCACTTTCCTGCAGGTCTGGAGCTCTGGCAAGAACAAATCAAACATTGGCCTGGGCTCAGGCATCCAGGGCCTGGCAGATCGAGCTTCTTTCCTTGGCTTCTAGAGGCTGAAGACCCTGAAGCACAACCCACAGTGAGTCCGTAACAAAGAATATTGCTTGCAGGTGCTCAAGTTGTGATTCAGTGGAGCAGCAGGGGCAAAAGGTTTGAGGTCAAATGGAACCTTTCTTCATGTTTTGGCTCTGCCATGCATAGCCATATGGCCCTGGGCAAGTCACTGAGTCAGCTCCCTTGTCTCTTTTCTAAATGAGATGAAAACATCTAACACATAGGTTCCTGAAGGATTGAATGAGACAACGTATGCCCAAGTACCCAGCATAGGTGTAAAATCGAAGCCTAGTAAACAGAAGCTGCTATTGTCAATGATATGATGGTCTCCACTTGTGGATGTGCTGTCTGTGGTTCAGAAGGCAAGGAGCATGAGCTATATTCAGTGAGTCCAGGCTATGGTAAACCACAGACTCTCTCCCACTGGGCCAGGGAAGTATGAGGGGATGCAGGGAAGCTAGGACATTATGAGCCAGGTTTCACAGACTGTTTAGCCTGGTGCTAATCATTTTTTTTTCTTTTAGGGACAGGGTCCCACTCAGTCACCCAGGCTGGAGTGCGGTGGGTCTATTCTAGTTAACTGCAGCCCCAAGCTCCTGAGTTCAAGTAATCCTCCCACCTTAGCCTCCTGAGTAACTGGTACTATAGGAGGGAACCACAATACCCAGCTATTTTTTTTTATAGAGATGGGCATCTCACTTTGTTTCCCAGGCTGTTCTTGAACTCCTGGCTTCAAGCGATCCTGCCCACTCAGCCTCTCAAAGTGCTGGGGTTACAGACATAAGCCATCATGCCCAGCCTGTCTAATAGAACTTTCTGCAATGATGGAAATGTTCTGGCATCTGTGCCATTCACTATGGGAGCTAGTAGCCACCTATGGCCATTGAGCAGCTGAAGTATAGCTAATGTGACTAATGAATTGAAAATTATAATTTACTTAATTTTAATTTATTTAAATTTAAATAGTCATATGGGGCTAGTGGCTATCCTAATGAGCATCACAGCTTTAAGCAGTTGGAGGGGAAAGTGACATTGGTTCTAGTGGGTCATTTTTGAGACAGAGTCTCACTCTGTCATCCAGACTGGGTACAGTGGTGTGATCATGGCTCACTGCAGCCTCAACCTCCCAGGCTCAAGTGATCCTCCCAACCTCAGCATCCTGAGTAGCTGGGACGACAGGCGTGCACCATCATGCCTGGCTAATTTTTTTAAGATGGGGTCTTGCTATGTTGCCCAGGCTGGTCTTGAACTCTTGGACACAAGAGATCCTCCTGCCTTGGCGTCCCAAAATACTAGGATTACAGATGTGAGCCACTACATCCAGCAACGTTGGTCCTACCTTTCCAGGTCATTATACAGGCAAGGAAATTGAGACCCAGAGAAGAGAAAGAGATTGCTCAGGGGCATACATCCATCTGTCTTCCAGTCTTGGCCAGGGAGAGCAAGTATCGGGGAGGACAGCTGGGGTAGTCTTTCAGGGAAAAGCAGCTTCCTTTTCTTGGCCTGTCCAAGATGGCCAAGCTGGAATTCATGCACAGTTGGAATGTCCAGCATTTGAGTGCCCACTGCATACCAGCAGGGCTCTAAACTCCTCAAGTGTAGTCACTCATTTAATTCTCAGAACAACCTTAAGACGTAGGTACCATAATTGCTCTCTCTTCCTTTTTTCAGTTGTAAGGGTTTTCCCAGAGTTTTCACCATCTAGTAATGCCAGTTTAACAGTGTCCTTCCCAAGGGTCTGCCTTCCTCTGAGACTTCTGGGGATGCTTCCTTCCACAGGAGCCAGATGTGGTCTGGACATGCCAGAGGAAGTTAAAAATCCTTTACCGACCTAAGCATTAATTCATTCCTCAGTGCAGCAGTAGCAGGAAGAATCCCCATATTCCAGCTCTTCCTAGTCTCTTGGTCACCTTTCCCCTCATCCACCTGAACCCAAGTTGCTTCTAAGGATAGGCCCAGACCCACCGCCTCTTGGCTTCTTACCTTTGTAGTTCTGCAGTTGTCTCCATGGGTGGGGAAAGAAGGAAGATGAGGTCTGCCTCCCTGCAGGGTCAGATACCAAGCCATGAACCCGGGAATGGAAACCAGCACATCACCCCCCACAGGCACATCCTTTTCTGCCCCAAATGTCCAAACATCCAGATAAAAGCTGATTTTGCAATTGACAGAGAAACATAACAGAACTGGCAAAAGTGCTTCCAATCAGGCATGTAAAATCCTGATTATGTCTTTGTTTGATGAATCCTGCAAGAGTGTTTTAAAAAGTCAGAGAAGCCGGGTGCGGTGGCTCAAGCCTGTAATCCCAGCACTTTGGGAGCCTGAGGTGGGCGGATCACAAGGTCAAGAGATCGAGACCATCCTGGTCAACATGGTGAAACCCCGTCTCTACTAAAAATACAAAAAATTAGCTGGGCATGGTGGCACGTGCCTGTAATCCCAGCTGCACAGGAGGCTGAGGCAGGAGAATTGCCTGAACCCAGGAGGCGGAGGTTGCAGTGAGCCGAGATCGCGCCATTGCACTCCAGCCTGGGTAACGAGCGAAACTCCGTCTCAAAAAAAAAAAAAAAAAAGTCAGAGAAACAATTTTCACAAAAAATATAAAAATTTTGAATACTGTGAGGTTTTTTTCCCCCTTTCTTTTTAAATTTGAGGTAGACATGTCACTCGGTTACTCAGGCTGTAGTGCAGTGGTGTGTTCATACCTCTCTACAGCCTCAACCTCCAGGGCTCAAGCAATCCTCCCACCTCAGCCTTCCAAGTCGCTGGAAATACAGGAATGCACCACCACGTCCCACTAATTTTGCTCATTTTTTGTAGAGACTATGTTGCCCAGGTTGGTCTCAAACTCCTGAGCTCAAGTAATCCTCTTGCCTTGGCCTTCCAATGTGTTTGAATTACAGGCATAAGTCACTGAGGCCAGCTGATTACTTTTTCTTTTTTAGATGGAGTCTCGCTCTGTTGCCAGGCTGGAGTGTAGTGGCGCAATCTTGGCTTACTGTAACTTCTGCCTCCCGGGTTCAAGCAATTCTCCTGCCTCAACCACCCGAGTAGCTGGGACTATAGGCGTGCGCCACCATGCCCAGTTAATTTTTGTATTTCTAGTAGAAACAGGGTTTAACCACATTAGCCAGGATGGTCTTGATCTCTTGACCTCGTGATCTGCACGCCTTGGCCTCCCAAAGTGCTGGGATTATAGGTGTGAGCCACCATGCCCGGCCAAATTTTTTTTTAAATAGAAATTTTTATAATTGAGAAACATGACACCTAACCCACCCCATGATCCCACCTGGCAATATTGGTTCAGCACCATGGAGAGCGACACGCGGCTAATCATTCCTTCAGCTATGCCTGTGTTTCCTAAACTTGTTGACTTATTCCTTCATCCACCCACCCACCCATTCATCCATCCCATCTTTTCATCCACTCATCATCTTTTCATCCACCCCATCTTCTCAGCCACCCATTTATCCATCGATCCATCAATCCAATCATCCATCCATCTCCATCCACCTTTTCATTCATTCATTAATTCAATATATATCAAGTACCAGGTGCCAAGTCTGAGCTAGGTTCTGAAGGTAGAGTTGTGAAAGTAGAGTTGTGAGTAAAACAGTAGGGTACACAAAGATTGATCTTGCAGATGAGGGGCCTCCTCTATTTCCCATCCCACTTTCCCCTCCCCTTTTCTCAAGGCCCTAAAGGCCAAGATCCCCTTCCTTCGGCTCACCTGGCCTGCAGCATGCTGATGGTAGGACACGTGACTGCCACCTTTGTCAAGCAGAGTAGGGTTGACACACAGATGCTGTTGCCGCTCAGGCTGCATGATTGTGGCAAAGGTGTCAGGAGTGGAATCCCCTATTCCTGTGGAATCCCCCTTCCTTGCAAGGCAAGGAAGTGGAGTGACTCAGGCATAGAGAGGACTGGGCTGCAGGGGCAGTGGAAAGACCACTTACTCAAGCTTCCGGAGCCGTGGCAGGTAAGGGAGAACCTCCACGATGTTCAGCACCACCTGATCATTGAGCTGGTTGTCCTGAAAACTGCAAGGAGACCAAGGCCCAGTCCCTCTGCCCTGGGGTTGGGGCACTTGCAAGCCCCAGCTGGCAGGTGACAGAATGGCCAACCTCATGTGGCAGACATAAGGCAGGGGCCAAGAAAGAGCTGGTGGCCTGCTTTCTGGATTCCAGCAGGCACAGCTAGGAAGAAAGACCCTCTGCTGGCCTCACTTCTGTGTTTATTCAGTTCCCATGGGAAAGTTTTTGCCTGCTGGCTCAAGGAATCTAGAAGACAGACTGACAGCCTCTTCATGAGGTACAAGGAGGAGACCCAGCACCCTACTCCCAGCACTTACATCTGGGGTGTGCCTGAGGCCCCCAAGTGATTAGCAAAGTCTAGACTGGGATGCTGGAGACGTCACTTCCAGTCTCGGCTGTGACCCTGACTCACCCAGAGCCCAAAGCAAAGCACATTCCTCTCTGACCTCACTTTCCCCACCTGCCCACAGGCCAGCCCTGCTTGGGTTCCTAGCTGGGGAACAGATGAGCAGAGGGAAGTAAGGGCTATTAAGAACATCGGTAGGTGACGGGAGACAAAACTAAAGTCCCCCTCAATAGCCAGTAAAGAAAAATGTCAACAAGTTTAATACTTCTGAACCTTTGCCTGATCACTGCTCACAGATACCTAGCTAAGGGGACAAGAGGGACTGTGGTCCAACTTGTTATCTTCACTCGGTAAGTCCTGAACCTTAGTGCCAGGCTGCATCTGTGTGGATGAAGGGGTACCTTCTCTAAATATTATAAAAGTGCCATATAAACTAGCAGTGTCCTGCCAGTGAGGAGGGTCTCTGGTCCCATTCCTTCCCATGGTACTCAGTCCCAGACACAGGGCAGGAGTATATTTGTGCATATGAGCTTAATTAGTTAGAGTGTGTTGGCATCAGAATGTGTACATGCACCTAAGGGTGCATGTGTGTGCTGCATGCAAGTGCACACCTGTGAGTAGCATGTGTAGGGGGCATGTTCTTGCATAGGCCTGTGCACTTCTGTGCAACTGTGCAAGTGTAGACATGTGTGCACAAATGTGAAGGTGTGTGTGCACTTCATGTGGTTATGTGTACCCACAGTGCCTGACCCCTGCCTACACACTGCTATCCTCTCTCCTGGGATTACAGAAAGAGGGAGGGAGCCTTAACACTCATGCTCCTCCAAGATGATCCAATATATTAGATGATGGAAGCCTTGCTTTGGGAACTCTGGGAACCTTGTGTTTGGACTCAGCCCTACGGAGTACTTGGACTGATGCCTTCCCTCTCTGGATCTTATTGAAAAACTACTGGTCAGACTCTGATGGAACATGCAGGCCCCAGGGAGGCCCCAGTGGGGCTCTGGGACCTGGGCAGTGACTCATCTCCCCAGCCAGTGAGCCCTCCTGGAGATCACTCACCTAACTTCTTCCAGCTGTGGACAGAGGGGCAGAGCTTTCACCAGGTGGCTGATGCCTCGGGCAGTGATCTTACTTCCTGCTAACCTACAGAGTAAGCAAAGATGATGGAGAGGAAAGGGGAGGGGGAAAGGATAAAGCCAGGAATTTGCCTTGCGTAGGATTAAGGAGAGGGAGGAGAGTACCAGGCATCCCCAGCTGAAGACCCTTCTCAGCTCCAAGGCCTGCCTCACCCCAGCATCTGCAGCCTCCCCATTGTCGGCAAGCTCCTGGAGAGGGCTTCTGCAAAGGCATCCCCACATTTCCTGCTCTTAAAGCTGTCATGAGAAGAAGCAAAGTGTCAGAGGATCAGTGCTGGGCAGGGCTGAGAAGTCATCGCCACCCCCTTGGACAGATGAGGATTAATACGGTAGTAGTAACAAACACATATTACGGCAGAGACTTCTAATGGTCCACCAGAACCCATTCTCCACTTTATCTACAGCAATAGAGCTATCACAAGAAACATGGTTTCCCAGCCAGAGATCACATTTCTCAGCCTCCCTTGCAGCTCAGTGTGGCCAGGTGACTATGTCCTCACCAATGGAATGTGAGTGGAAGGGATGTGTCCTAGTTCCAGGACTGAATATTAATGAATTGGCATGTTCCTCCATGCTCTTTTCCTGTTCCCAAGACAGAGCACAAATATACCCATGACCCAGCTTTGACTGTGCAGATAGGATGCCCAAGGGGATGATGGAGCAAAATGGGAGGGACCTGGATCCCTGCATGACTGTGTGGAGCTGAGCCATTCCACTGACCTGGACCACTTACCTCCAACTCTTCCATGAGAGAGAGATAAAATTCTACATTATTTAACCTACTATATTTGGGGAGGAGGTTCCTCTGTTACTGCAGCCTAGCCTTTTCTCTAGCTAATATGCACACTGAGCCTTTGCTCTGTGCCAGGCACTGTGCTACAGAGTGCTTTTCATGCATTATCCCATCTCATTCTCGCAATGACCATGTGAGTCAGCTATTGTCACAGATTCATTTTAGGAATGAAGAAACTTTGGCCTAGACAGTGTGCATGTGTGTGCTGTATACACATGCCCAAAGTCCAACAACCTCTGTCAACACAGCCTGGATCTGAGGCTTAAGCCCATGATTGACAGAGAGAGACTGAGAGTCCAGAAACCAGACAAGAGGAGGATCCATTTGGGCTCCAGAGGTCCTGTCAAGGCATGGAGCTTCCTCTCCTGCATTGCAGGCCATTCCGTTCTAATATCCAAGGTTTTTATCCAGTACCCTTGGCAGAGGTCTGCTAGATCAGTTGAACTTTGCTATCCCAAAAGCCCAATCCCCTCCCCGGTTCTCCTCTGCTCTTACTCACCTGAGATTCTCTATCTGCCCACAGCCTACCAGAGCCTCAGGGCAGTGGGGCTCCAGGGTGCAGCCCTCAAAATCCAGGTGGATGGGGGCCTCCCTGTGCTTTAGGATGTTGGTCAGGATGGCCAGATCAGTGTAGGTCAGTGGGAAATTGTGGAAGGGCAGTTGATAGGGCAGGCTTTGTGCAGTGAGACTGGCCAGCTCAGGCTCCTGTGTCTCATCCACACAGTGTAACAGCTCTACCACCTTTGGCCCTGTGAGCTTGCGGGTGGCCAACTTCTTCAATGCCTGCACGACAGCGGCCTGCTTGGTGCCCACCCAGTCCTCACCACGCTGTGCCAGGTGGCTAAGGAAGGGACGGCAGGTGCAGGATGCCAGGCCTGCCAGGAAGGTGGGGAGGTGGTCTGAGAGGTCCAGTTTAGCTTTAGGTCCAGTCCGCAGTACCCAGCGGGAATTGAGGGTAACATGCTGGGTGAGTAAGTCTTTGTCCACCTTGGGGCTGGCCATCAGGTACAGGGCAGCTAAAAACTCCTGCAGGCTGAAGTGGGTGAAAGCATAGCCTGTCTGCTGGTGCCCAGGGCCTGTGCAGATGCAGAAGGAGGTCAGCAGACTGTGGGTGGCCCCAAAGGCCATCAGGTGTGGAGGGATGTCTCTTGCATAGAAGGTAACCTTCCCTGTCTCCAGGTTCCTCAGGGCCACCTCCCCCAGGCCCAGCAGGGACGTGGTGGGCAAGTGCCCGCGGGGGCTGAGGGCGAGCACCATCTGCATATAGAGCTGAGTCATGGTGGTCAGCAGGGCTGCAGACTGGCCTGGGGCATGGTCAGGGAGCAGATGGTGGAGGCAGAGGCAGGCAACTTGGCACAGCGCAGGCACCGCACATAGGCTCCGAAGACGTCCATTTGTCTGTAACTCCTCCAGGGCCCCCTCCCGTGATGGCTGGGCGCTGAAGAAGCGATTTACATATTCCTCCACCCGAGGCCCATCAAAGCCCAACATGTGGACCACAGCTGCCTCTGTGGGCAGGCAGGCAGGCAGCTTCCCTGGACGGGAGGTGGCCAACACCCAGCAGCCGGGCAGGAGGGTCCCATGGCAGAGACCAGAGAACAGGGCAAGAACAGGGCCTGGGTCATCAGGATCCTCAGGATCCGTGCTGAAGCAGGGCTGAAGGGCCTCATCTAGCCCATCAAAAATCAGCAGGACTTGGTCAGCATTCTTTTCCAGGTACTGGAAGACAGCATCGGGGTCTGACTCAGGGCTCAGGTACAGATCAAAAAGGAGCTGGGGCAGTGTCAGGAACCTTGTGATCAGATTGAGCTGGCGGAATTCAAAAAGGAACAGGGCCTGGAAACAGTCCAGATGGCCCTCTGCCCACTTCCGGCAGAGGTGGTGGGCCAGCGTGGTCTTGCCCATGCCAGCCTTCCCCAAGAGTATGGTCACCCTCGGGCCCTTGTTAGTCCTGGTGTTGAAGAGGTCTGAGATGCTCACATCAGTGCCATCTTCCACCCTGGGGTTCCCCACAATGCACCCCCCCTGAGTCTCCAAGGGCGCTGTGGCCCGGCGCAGGATTGGAGGGACATAGGCCTGGTGGAAGGCATGGGGCTGCCCTGACCCAGGGATTCGGCTCCCATAGCGCTGCAAGGCAGAGGTCCGCAGGAGCTGCACGTACTTCTTGGCCAACTCTGCAAGGGGCAGGGACATGGCATGAGGACAGGACCCCTTGGCCCTCTGCTCATGGTCCTCTTGGCCCAGTATTGGGCTGTTGGGAGCTTCTAGCCCCAGCTGTGTATGTATGAGGGGGTGAGGGTGAGGGTATCAAGAGCACCATAGGGACTTCTGTGCCACCTAGACGTCCAGAAGGAATCAGTTCTAAAACATAGGCTCTCTGGTAGCTTTTTAAACAGGCAGGTGGGAATGGGGAAGTGTGGGTCATGGTTCTATGCATTCTGCAATAGTACACATGGTGTAAGAGTTCAGTAAGATGGGGGAGGGAAATAGGGCACCTCCTTTGCAATGTATTTTTTTTTCTTGTTTTTCCCAGAGACAGAGTCTCACTCTGTTGCCCAGGCTGGAGTGCAATGGCACGATCTTAGCTCACTGCAGCCTCAAACTCCTGGTCTCAAGTGATCCTTCTGCCCCAGCCTCTTGAGCAGCTGGGACTGCAAGTGCATACCGCCATACCCAGCTAATTTTTGTATTTTTAGTAGAGACAAGGTTTGGTCATGTTGGCCAGGCTGGTAGCGAACTCCTGGGCTCAAGTGATCCACTTGCCTCAGCCTGCTAAAGTGCTGGAATTACAGGTGTGAGCCACCACGCCTGGCCCCTTTGCAACATCTTACTGAAACAATCTCTTCCTGTGATATCTGGGTACCCAGTGCTCCTTCCCAATAGTTCAGTTCTGCAATGCCCAAGGGTGAGTTCTAACAACCTGTGGGCCTAGGCAGTACCAATCAGAACTGTGGGAGCTGTGCCCCTACGGTGCCAGACATTAACCATTTATTATTTATTTATTTATTTATTTTTTCTGAGACAGAGTTTTGCTCTTGTTACCCAGGCTGGAGTGCAATGGCATGATCTCGGCTCACTGCAACCTCCACCTCCTGGGTTCAAGCGACTCTCTTGCCTCAGACTCACAAGCAGCTGGGATTACAGGCATATGCCATCACGCCCAGCTAATTTTGTATTTTTATTAGAGATGGGGTTTCTCCATGTTGCTCAGGCTGGTCTCAAACTCCTGACCGCAGGTGATCCACCCACCTCGGCCTCCCAAACTGCTGGGATTACAAGCGTGAGCCACTGCACCCGGCCAGACACTAACCTTTTAATTCCTGGGTCATTGAGAGGTCTCAGGTGACCCAGGGAAAGGGCTGGGGCTGCTTTTGTGGGAACCCTAGGGGGAGAGGCCAAGGTAGTGGCCCATTCTGAGTGGATGTGAATCCCCTGGTTATAGCCATGGTTGGTGGCAGTGGGGGGGGGCAGAGAGGGCTCTAGTTAGCAGGACAACTGGTGGAGCACAAGGACCGTTCTGAGAACTGGCCAAGAATGAGAGAAGTCTCCTGTCTTCTCCTCTCACTGGCCTGGCCTGCCCTAAGCAGCCCCATGTCTCCCCATGGGCCCGCAGGGCTCTGCCTTGGGTGCTTCTCCCAGGCCTCCCCACCCCTCCCCAGTCCCACGCATGCCCAAACTGGTCTCCTCCCAGGGCATACTTCAACACTGAGGATATAGGGTGTCCCTGGAAGATCCTGGATGGTGAAGCTGAGACCTGTATGGTGCTTCTAGCAACTTCAGCAGAGCCCTCTCTAGGGAAGCCCCATGCAGCCAAATGGATAAGGCCCTTCACGGCCAGCCCAGCCTCTGCCTGTGCAGGACCTCCAGTCCGCCTCTCCTGGAAACTTGTGAGATGAGAGTCACTGGGCCTCCGGAGGCTTGTTGGCTGGGGACAGGGTGCAGGGTCCAAGTCCTGGCCCCCAGGCAACCCCCTCTCTCTGTTCGGCTTCCTCCCCACACTGGTACCCACCTAGCTGCTGCTTCCTGCACTGCTTCCGGCAGGGTGAGGACCCACAGCTCTGATGGGGGCGCTTGAGGCCTGAAAGAGCAAAGGAAGTGGTGGAGGAGCAGGGTCTGGGGATCGGAGCTGAGGGGGTACCCAGAACCTTTGGGGAACTCCAGTCCACAGACAGGTGGCAGGCAGCCAAGTACACCCACATGCAGGTACTGGAAAGGCAGGCAGCAGGCAGAGGCTGCGTCATGTTGACACAGCTTCTATTTGCAGAGGGGACTTCTAGGCTCCCCATTGCAAGGTGAATGTTCTGGGCCTGGCAATCTCACAATCCAGGATGCAGAGAGCAGGGCTGACAGCCAGCAGCCCCCAGAAACACTCAGCCCCAAGTACTAAATGCCTGTCTGTCCATCAGGGAAGGATCAAGCTCCATGGAAGCCACCACTGGTCACAAAAGTCAAGTTTCCAGTGAATTTGGCCAGGCCTGCAACCTCCCTCCTGTATTAGTCTTTCATCATCCCAATTTCTTCTCACTCATACTTCCTCACTTCCCTTACTTAATAGGGAGTCTTGCAAATAGGTCAGGGACAGGTGAGGAGCATGGCCTATGAGAAATGGCTGAGTCTCGTCTCATTGCGTGGATTTTCAAGCAGCACTTTAATTACCTTTCCGGAAGAGTTTGAAGAAAGAAGAAGGAAAACAAGAAGGAAGGGGACTGACAAAGGAGGGGAGGGAGAAAGGAAAGAGGACTCAGGAAATAATTTTAAGAAGTCAAGTAGGGTTTTCCTACAGCTAAGCACTAGTGACCAGTCAGAATAGCCTGGAGCAGGGCCCTGGGCTCCTCGCCCAGCTAGGAGCTGGGGCCAGTTCAAGAGCACTTCAATATTTTAATAAATTCTATACTAAAAAGGGACTCACTGGCCAAATATCAATCAAATCTGGTCATAGCCATGAGACAATGATGCCCGCTCAGTGAGATGGACCTGTTGGGCCAGGGACTTAGATAGTTTCGATTCACTGGGGAGCTGGTATAAGAGGGTGGGTTTTCCATTAGCATTAGTGCCATGCAGTGATAAGTCAAGTCAGTGCCTCTATAGAAATCAAGGTGCTGAGACTGAAGTGTGACCCGTAAATCAGTAGGTGGTCGTTAATCACTGGGCCTTCTGAGCTCCTTCAGAAAATCAGTCAAAGGCTCTGTGAGTGAAGACAGTAGCTGTGGGTGAGTGTCAAGTCCAAGGCGTACAAATGGAGAGGGGGGGGTTAGAGTTTCCCCAAGAAGCCTGACACTTTGGGTCTGAGAGAGAAATCCATGAGGGTTGGGGGCAGGAGAGTGAGAACAGACTTCCTGAGGGGCTCAGGTTAGACCCTTGAGAATTGGGAATGGGACAAGCTAAAGCCTTGGAAGTCACAGGAGGAAGAGATGGGGCTGGGAGACACAGTTAGGAGCTTGACACCCTTGCAAATGGGTCAAGGACAGGTGAGGAGCATGGCCTATAAGAAATGGCTGTGACCAGCCACCACCAGCCTCCTCCAGCTTGGAGGTGGGGACTTAACAGTGCTCACCACACCCTTCCTGTCCCTGCAACTCCAGTCCTCACCATGATGGAGCTGAGATTCACGTCGGCTTTTCTCTTCAGCTCCCAGCTGGCTAGTGAGCCCTGCAAGAGAGGGGAGAGTATAATGTGCTATGGGGCTGTCACGGGATGCTGGGGACCAGTTCTGGCCTTGTACTTGGCTCAGGCCCATCCCACAGGGTGGGTACCCAGCAAAGGAGAAATAAAATGAACACTCAGTTATCTGTTGTGGAGAAAAGGTGGTGGTGAGCTTTGAAGGCAGTGGTGGGCAGAAATGCGTGTATATGCAAGTGTGTGCACAGGTGTGCATGCCTGTGCATATGGGTTTATGCATATACCCACATGTATATGCACTGTGTGTATCTGAATATGTGAGTTCCCATTTTCTCTCCAAGGACGCTGTTGCCCCTCAATGTCCTGTGTTTCCCCTCAGTGCTGTGCAAACAGAAGAGGCCCAAGAAATGCCCCTAGAACTGAACAGAGTTAACCTGACTACCTATCAGTTGAGGGCAGAAAGCAGTCCCTGTGACTGCTTCTGAAACAAACAAACAAACCTCTAGCCAGGTGCAGTGACTCACATCTGTGATCCTGGCACTTTGGGAGGCCAAGAGAGGAGGATCACTTAAGGCCAGGAGTTCAAGACCAGCCTGGGCAACATAGTGATGTCCCATCTCTAGATAAAAATTTAAAATTAGCCTAATGTGGGTGGTGTGCACTCATAGTTCCATTGTAGTCCCAGCTACTTGGAAGGCTGAAGTGGGAGGATTGCCTGAGTCCGGGAGTTGGATGCTGTAGTGAGCTATGACTGTACCACTGCACTCCAGCCTAGGCAACAGAGCTTGTCTCAAAAACAAACACAAACACAAACAAAAATCCAATAAGAACAATAAAAAACAACCAACCGAAAAAAGAAAAGAAAAGCAATCTCTTGGGCATTATGGGCTATGTGGGATTTTGTGGCTGGAAGCCGTCACCGAGTCCTTTCTGTTCTTGCATTCTATCTCCCTGAGCAATTCAAGTGAAGCCAGGTGGAAGGAGGGGTCCTCCAGGCCCCAGCAGATTTGGGGGGGCATTAGGGAATTTTTTCTGGGAAGCTCCCAGAAATGCAGACTTGAGATCCTGGCTTGGCTGTACCCTCTGTGTGAGTCAGGTGGGCCCCTGGCACCCCACCCACGGCTCCCCATGGCCTGGGTGCCGGCCCAGCTGCTTTGCATCTCTCACACCTGCCCTTACCATCATCACAGCCCCAAGTGCTCAGCAGCGGCACCTCCAGCTCCAGGGGCACCTCCAGCTCCATGCACACACAGTGGATGAAAGACTGCCAGGTGGCCACACCTTGGACATGCAGTTTTCTGAGTTGTAGGATGATTCTCTGTTCAGGATCTGAGGGCTCGTTCCTGGAATCCAGGTCTGCGTTGGGGAGGAAGAACTTCATCTTGGAGTTCAGCCATTCTGGGTCTTTGCTGAGCAGGCTCACCAGCCAGCTCCACAGGTTCCTGGTGCCCAGCTGGAGGCCAATGGGGTCCATGAGGAGCCAGCTCTGCAGGGACAGGGCAGTTAGGTGAGCTAAGGGAGACAGGTAAACTTGGGGCAGATGAGCGGGGGACAGAGGAACTAGGGAGGGGTGAGCTGGGGGTCAGGGAAGTTGGGGGACAGGAGAGCTGGGGCACAGGTGAGCTAGGGGACAGGAGAACCAGGAGAAAGATGAGTTGGGGGACAGGGGAACTGGGGGGAAGATGAGCTGGGGAACGGGTAAGCTGGAGGACAAGTGAATTGGGAGCAGGTGATTTGGGGGACAGGGGAGTTGGGAGGAAGATGAGCTGGAGAACAGGTGAGTTGGAGGGACAGGTGACCTGAGGGCAGGTGAGTTGGGGACGGGGGAACTAGGGGGAGGGTGATCTGGTGAAGGTAAGTTGGGGGATAGGGGAGCTTCTGAGGAAGTCAAATAGTCAAGAACCACTGCCTACATCTGAACAGCAGAAAACAGGCAGGGAAGTGGGCTCTCCATGGAGTCTTGATGTCTCTGCCCAGGGATCAGTTCCAGAGATCAGTCTATTTCTTCTGAACCGCCTCCCTCCATTTGTACCTGCATCCTGGCTCTCTGGTATGGTCTAGTTTATACCCTGTGGACAGTCTCCTGAGGATGCTTTACTCATTTTTGTTTTCATGAACCATTTACGCTGCTCTTAGTATGAGCTAACCTCATGGCAGAGACAACTAGTTGTCTCCCCAGATATGTTCTTCCCTTCTTCCTCAGTACTAGAACTACCGAACATTCTCTGGTCATCTAGAATAGATGATTGTCTCCCAGGCTCCCTTGCAGTTATATGTAGCCATATAATTTGGCCAATGGAATGTAAGTGCAAGTGTTCTCTATTCTTCTTTGCTCCTTCCTGTTGGTTGGAATGTTGATGGGATGGCTGGATCTTGGGCAGCCATATTGAATCATGAGGTAGAAGCCATACTGAGGAAGGTAGAGGGCAAAGCTGCCCATTTGCCCTGTAGTCACTGACTTTGGATTTCTATTTCACGGCAGAGAAATACACTTCCATTCTGGTTAAACCACTGTTGTTCAGTGCTTTCTGCTACTCACAGTGAACTCTAATCCTAGTTAATACAGATCATCACCTCTCTCGCTAAGCAAATTCTCCCCTTTTGAACTGGAATTCCTTTTTTTTTTTTTTTTAAGACAGAGTCTTGCTCTGTCTTGCTGGAGTGCAGTGGTACAATCCTGCAGCCTCCACCTCCTGCATTCAAACGATTCTCCTGCCTCAGCTCCCAAGTAGCTGGGATTACAGGCACATGCCACCATGCCTGGCTAAGTTTTGTAATTTTTAGTAGAGATGCGGTTTCACCATGTTGGCCAGGCTGGGCTCAAACTCCTGACCTCAGGGTGATCTGCCCGCCTTGGCCTCCCAAAGTGCTGGGATTACAGGTGTGAGCCACCGCACTCAGACAAACCGGAGCTCTTAAACAGAAGTAGAAGTACCGATTGAGGACAAAGGGCATTTACACAGCCAAAACCTACATAATGTGCAGTTCCTTTGATTCAGTAATTCCATTTCTAGTACTCTAACCTTGGGGAACAATCGTGAACATACATACAAGATTTAATTCCAAAGGTGTTCACTGCAAGATTATTTATAATCATTAAAAATTGGAAACAACCTAAATGTGCCACCATTGGCGATCGGTCGGCTAAAGGTGGTCCATCATCTGGTGGAATATGCTATCATATTTCCACATGTGCTCTCCCGTACTATTTACTTCCTCAGAGCAGTACACACTTGGAAAGCACTCACTGTGTATTAGGCACTGTTCTAAGTGCTTTATATGACTTGTTTTATCCTCACAACTCCAGAAAGTCCACCTCTAACTCTGAAAAGAGTAGAAGGTCCATCCAGAAGCCAGCCTTCCCAATTCCCAGAGGATGAGGTCAGTACTGTGCATCCTGGGGTTTAGAGCCCAGCTGCTACCTGGGCATGTAGCAGAGGTTGACTGGGATGTGCCGTCAGGCCCGCTGGTCATCTCTCCTCAACTGGGCTAAGAGCAGTAGGTTCTTACTTAGGCAGAGTCTTAGACTTGATGAAACATGCTCACATCCATGATCCTCAGGCAGGGGTCACCATCTCCATTGAACATATGGCAAGACCATGGCCAAGGACGGGCAAAGGGTGTGTCCATGGTCACACAGCAAGTCCATGACAGAGCCAGCATCAGAGATTTCCTACTTCCCAGGCCAGTAAATTTCCAAAGCCTTGGAGGCCTGGATGGTATCAGACAAGGCTAAGTCCCTGGATTTTGTGTGATCTCGGCAAAAGGATATGGCCATAGCCTAGGGCATAGCTTCTTTTCCAGGCTATGATGTCCAGCATCCATGCTGCCCATCAAGAAATCATTCAGGGCAGCTTGGCGCCAGATGGAAGTAAGTGGTACCTGGATGGTGTAATTTCTGGGGATGTTTCTCATCCTCAAATTTCTTCTCCAGCCAGTCTAACATAGTACCTTTGTTTCCATCATTAGTGTTCTAGCCCCTTAGGCTAAGACACAAATCTCCGTAAGGTTAACCATCCTCGGGAGAAAAAGCACATGGCATCATTATTAGTCATTGAGATTCCCATGGGGAATAATCTTGGAGAGAGAGGACAATAGTTGAAAAATCCATGGCTCAGCTCTGTTACTAATTCCCTGTTGTAGGCATTAGGGCTATTCACAGATACTCTTCCTCTTCTTTCTAGGCCTTTGGTGGGATTACACTTCTCTGCCTCCTTGAAATTGGGCATAGCCATGAAACTTGCTTTGGTCAATGAAATATGCTAAAAAATGACTCATGTCATGCCTGTGTAGACATTTTAAGAACGAAGGCGTGATTCTCAGTACTTTTCCTTTTCTTCTACTACAGGGGCTAGAAATATTGCAAACCACGGCTACCCCGTTAGCCTGAGTCTGAGAGAGAGGATGATGTGGAAGAGCGATCCCAGCCAATTCACATCAGAGAAGAAGCAAGAGCAGGAAATAAAATTTTGTGGCAGGAGTCACTGGGACTTTGGAGGGTATATGTACGGCAGTGTGACCTGGCCGATCCTAGCTGATACACTCCGAGTGTGACCTTGAGCAAGTTTCCTATATAAGCCTCAGTCATACCATCTATAAAATGGGTAGATTAGACACTCTCAAAACTCTTCCTGATTTTCTGCGTCTGATCATCACATTCTCATGCTGAATGATGGTCAAGGGCAGGTTTGTTGTGTTGGGAGCAGCCCAGTAAGATGGATTTGGGTAGGGGCTAGTTTTGACAGTAGAAGAAGAGTGAAGAAGTAGATAGGAGGGGAAAAGAGGAGGTGCGGGGAGAGAAAAATCACCTACTCGGTCTCCTTGTTCATGATAGGCGCATTAGGGTCCCCATGGAGAGGGTCTCATGGGTATCTGGGCTATGTCCTTGAGCTGGATTGGCACGTTGTTTCCATAGTACAGTCCCCTAAAGGGAGAGAAGGCAAGGAGTTTTCCCCACTGCTTCAGACTCCAAGAGGAATGGTGTAAACCGGGCACCATCCCTTGCCCCTGCCTGCCGGAGACACCTCTGGGAACACTGGACGCAGACACAGTTCCCCCAACTTCATTCACAGACCTCGTTTTTCCCTGACTGCAGTAGCACTTTGTGTCCCTGAGTTTGCGCAGCCTAAGCCTCCCTGATGTCACCTCCTGCCACACCTGGTTCAGAGGATGCTCCCCTTCCTCCTCCGATTCAGACATTCACCTTACAGTGTCCTTTGGCATCACAATGAGCCCTGCAAGTCAGCCAAGTTATTACTGCTCATTTATTCATAGATGAAAATAAAATAATCCTCACTGCAGATGCCAACTTTTCCCCTCAACATAAAACCCCCCAAAAGGTTAGGATTTGCAATCTTCTTCCCATTTCCTTAAATAGTTTCTAAACCATTGAGAGGAAGCATTCTTCTTAAATAGAAGACCCAGAGGCATTCTAGCTGCTCACAGAGAGCATAATAAATAGACGCGCTGGCACAAATTCCACACCACACAACAGAGATCTTCCTACAAACAAGGAAAAGAACAGGTAGCTACGGAGCACACGGAAGAAAGGAAGAGAGGCGAAGGATCAGCATGTGCTCTGTGTCTCTGTGAAATAAGAGAGATGAAACTCGGAGTCCCATGACTTTAGACAAATCCATGCAAATAGGGCACATTCTGACATAAAAGAGGTAGTATCTAGTATGGTAGTTAGAAACAAGAAAAGAAAAGAGAGACTTTTTGAAGAGGTCCTGGAGGACTAAGAAGATACGTCTGTATTTTTCTCTCTGTCTCTGTCTCTGTCTCTCTCTCTTTCTTTTTTCTCGAGATGGAGTCTTGCTCTGTTGCCCAGGCTGGAATGCAATGGCATGATCTCAGCTCACTGCAACCTCCACCTCCTGGGTTCAAGCGATTTTCATGCCTCAGCCTCCCAAGTAGCTGGGAATACAGGCATGCACCACCATGCCTAGCTAATTTTTGTATTTTCAGTAGAGACAGGGTTTCACCATGTTGGCCAGGCTGGTCTCGAACACCTGACCTCAAGTGATCTGCCTGCCTCGGCCTCCCTAGGCGCTTCTTTTCTTTTTCTCTCCCTCCATCCGCTTTCTCTCTCTCTCTCTCTCTTTTTTTTTTTTTTTTAATGGAGTTTTGCTCTTGTTGCCCAGGCTAGAGTGCAATGGGGTGATCTCAGCTCACTGCAACCTCCACCTCCCAGTTCAAGCAATTCTTCTGTCTCAGCCTCCCCAGTAGCTGAGATTATAGGCATGTACCACCACGCCTGGCTAATTTTGTATTTTTAGTAGAGATGGGGTTTCTCCACATTGGTCAGGCTGTTCTCGAACTCCTGATCTCAGGTGATCCACCCACCTCAGCCTGCCAAAGTGCTGGGATTACAGGCATGAGCCACCACCCCTGGCCTCTTTTCTTTTCTTTCTTTTCCTTTCCTTTCCATTCCTTTCCGTTCCTTTCCTTCCCTTTCCCTTTTCCCCTTTCCCTTTCCCTTTCTCTCTTTCTTTCTTTCTTCCTTTCTTTTCTTCTTTTTTTTTCAGGGTCTTTCTATGTTGCCCAGACTGGATTCAAACTCCTAGGTTCAAGTGATCCTTCTGCCTTAGCCTCCTGAGTAGCCGGGACTGCAGGTGTGTGTCACCCCAGTCAGCTAAAGGATAGTTTTAAAAAACAACATTATCACATTCTAACAGGAAAAATAAGAGAGGCATTATTAAATTGAGATTAAAAACTTGCCATGGACTGAATGTTTGTGTCCCATCTACCCCACCAATTCACCTGGTGAAGACTAAATCCCCAGGGTGATGGTATTTGGAGGTGGGGTCTTTGGGAAGTGATTAGGTCATGAAGGTAGAGCCCACATGATGGGATTACTGCCTCATGAGAAGAGGCTGAAGGCCAGGCACAGTGGCTCATGCCTGTAATCCCAGCACTGTGGGAGGTGAAGGTGGGCGGATCACTTGAGGTCAGGAGTTTAAAACCAGCCTGGGCAACATGATGAAGCCCCGTCTCTAATAAAAATAAAAAATTAGCTGGGTATGGTGGTGAGCACCTGTAGTCCCAGCTACTCTGGAGGCTGAGGCAGGAGAATCACTTGAACCTCAGAGGCAGAGGTTGCAGTGAGCCAAGATTGTGTCATTGCGCTCCAGCCTGGGCCACAGAGCAATTCTGTCTTTAAAAAAAAAAAAAAAAAAAAAAAAAAAATGAGAAAAGAAGAGACTGGAGAGCACTTGTTCTTTCTCTTTGCTCTCTGCCCTGTGAGGACACCATGAGAAGGTGCTGTCTGCAAACCAGGAAGCCCGTCCTCTTCAGACACCAGGTCTGCTGGCTTCCTGATCAGGGACTTCCCAGCCTTCAGAAGGATGAGAAATAAGTCCCTGTTGTTTAAGCCACCTAGTCGACAGTATTTTATTTTAACAGCTCACCTAAGACAATGTGCCTTCGACCACAGAAAGTGAAAGAAAATAAAACCTACTCTAAGCTAACATGTAGTTGGAAAACAGTGCCACTTTACGTACAGCAGGATACTTTAACAGAACTTGGTAAAATTGTATTTGCAGTCATTTAGAGAAAGGAGGCAGTATTTGCATGCCTTAAATATTTCATAAAAACAGTTGAAGTTAATTGTAAGTCTAATTTTAAGTTAGAATTAGATGTAAAGAAACAAAGTCAATTCTGTCAAAAGGCTATTTGTTGGGAGGATCAGGCAATAGCAAAAAAGCTTCCAAACATAATAAAATATATAACAAGGTGGCCATCATTCACTCTTCAAGATACTTGGATGAAAAATGGAAAGAACTGGCTAAAGGGATGGAAGAGAGTCCAAATGAGCCTCACACTCATTTAAAACACACTATTTAATCCATGATATTGAGAGAAAAAAAGGCAGGAAAAGAAGTGATGTTAAAATACACGGCAATATGCTATCTCTTTCCTGCCACATGAAGAAGGCCTTTACTTCCTTCCCCTTTGCCTTCCATCACGATTGTGTTTCCCGAGGTCTCCCTTGCCGTGCAGAACTCATGTTTTCAAGCCTATGGACCTTAACTGTGTCATCAAACTTTTTAAAGAGACTGATAAAGATGGCTTAGAAGAAACACAACTGAAATCTGTCAAGAAACTGGTACCGTGTTATCAGAATGAACTTCCCTTAAGAGATTTAATACAGATATTTAAAATTCTGAATCTGTGTGCAGTATAAGCAAAAACCAGCTGCGTTTTGTAGAATGTGCCTATGATATCATAAAATAGTGTGGCTTGCCATTTTTGAAAAAGAACGTAGTGGATGAAATAACTTAGGCTCAAGATACTGCTAATTAAATTGCGCTCTGGGTGACTTAATGAAAATACCAAGTTCTTAATTGAGGATACAAAATTATGAGTGTATTGTTGGCTTTTATCATGCAAAACCACCAAGGAAGCATATTCCAAGTTACCAGCAAGTGAGTTCATCATATAAGATTCAAATGGCTGAAGTAGGAGGATTGGCAAAACAACGGTCCAGCCAATGACCTTGTTTGAAAATCAACTTGTTGGGAAACTTTGGGTACTTAAAATTCTGCAGCATCTCTCAACTTCTGAAGTTAATTGTACTGCAATGCTATTGGCCGCCAATAGCATTGATCAGCCAATGGCGTCTGTGCTCACCTCAGCGACCCAGATTTCTCTGGACAGCTTTTACTTAGTTCATCAGAAATACTTTGGAACTTATCAGAAAAATCTTCCGAAGAAGAAATTGTTCAACAGCTTAGTAACTTGGAATTAGCTAACTGGCTTTGAAGGAAGTATTTCAAAATCTATTTATGAGAGGTTTTAGTCATTATGACTGCCACCTTAGAAATTACATATTAGTGATCACTACAATTACAGCTCAAAATCCTGGAGTGCCAATGATTAAATGTGGCCTTACCAAGGATTTGATACTGTTTGCAACATTTAATGAAGTTAAAAGTCAAACCTTTTGATAAAAAGACTTAAATTTTCTTTTCTTTCTTTCTTTCTTTTTTTTTTTTTTTGAGACGGAGTTTCGCTCTTGTTACTCAGGCTGGAGTGCAATGGCGCGATCTCGGCTCACCGCAACCTCCACCTCCTGGGTTCAGGCAATTCTCCTGCCTCAGCCTCCTGAGTATCTGGGATTACAGGCACATGCCACCATGCCCAGCTAATTTTTTGTATTTTTAGTAGAGACGGGGTTTCACCATGTTGGCAAGGATGGTCTTGATCTCTTGACCTCGATCCACCCTCCTCGGCCTCCCAAAGTGCTGGGATTACAGGCTTGAGCCACCGCACCCGGCCAGGACTTAAATTTTCTAATTCCTACAAAGATTTTGAGTTGAACGAATTACTATTCAATATATAATTGTGATTTTATGTAAAGATTTACCTACTATTCACGTAAAGAGTAATCAAGGCAGAAAAATTAACAAAAATTGCCTCATTTTTTTGTGTGTGTGCGTATATATATATATATATATGCAATGAGTGTTTTAAATTTAAATAATTATTTTTAACTAAGTAATTAAATTAAAAATTTCTGCATGGAAATTAAAAAAAACACAGCCACATAGCATTTCACACTCACATTGAATGGCTATAAGGAAAAAGACACATGTTAATGAGGATGTAGAGAAACAGGACACCGTATATATTGCTGGTGGGAATGTAAAATGGCCCAGCCACTCTGAAAAGCAGTCTGGCAGTTTTGGCGGTTCCTTAGAACATCAATCCCCAACTGTTTTGGCCCAGGAACCGGTTTTGTGGGAGATAATTTTTCCACAGATGGGATGGGGGATGGGAGATGGGTTCGGGATGATTCAAGCTCATTATCCTTTATCATTAGATCCCTCGAATGCACGTTCCACAACAGGGTTTGTGCTCCTATGAGAATCTGATGGGCCGCTGATCCCATAGGAGGCGGAGCTCAGGTGGTAATGCTCCCCAGCCAGCCGCTCAGCACCTGAGGTGCAGCTCGGTTCCTAAAAGGCCATGGACCTGCATTGGTCTGTGGCCTGGGGGTTGGAGATCCTTGCCTTAGAATGTAAAACAATAGAATTACCATCTAATCCAGCAATTCCACACCTAGGTTTATTTCAAGAGAAATGAAAATATACATCCACACAAAAAAGTGTATGTGAATGTTCATATCAGCATTATCCATAACAGTCAAAAAGTGAAATCAACACAAATGCCCAAAAACTCATGACTAGAGAAACAAACTATGATATATCTATACAATGGAATATTATTCAACAATAAAAAGAAATAAAGTTTATGCCATGTGAAAAAAGATCACTAAAGATCACATATTGTATGATTCTATTTATGTAAAACATCCAGAAACGGCAAATCTATTGAAACAGCAAGTAGATTCGTAGTTGCCTGGGCCTGGGGGTAGAAATAGAAATTATTCTAAATGGGTTTGAGGAATATTATGGCAGTAATGAAAATATCCCAAAACTAGATTGTGGTGATAGTTGCACAACTCAGTAAATTTACTAGAAATCATTGAATTGTACACTTAAAATGGGTGGATTTTGTGGTATGTAAATTATACCTTGATAAAGTTGTTAAAAATAATGCAGGATAAATTGAAATAACTAATTTTTTTTTTCACTGTAGTAAAAATGGCAACAAACAAAATGAAAGCGACAAACTGGGAAGTGTTTGTACCACCTATAACAGTAGTCTAATTTTCTTTCCTTTTTCTTTTTTTTTTGACATAGGGTCTCAGTCTGTCACCAAGGCTGGAGTGCAGTGGTGCAGTCATGGCTCATGCAGCCTCCTAGTCCTGAGTTCAAGTGATCTTCCTGTCTCAGGATACCTACTCAGTATCCTGCGTAGCTGGGAAAACAGGCACACTCCACCATGCCAGGCTAATTTTAATTTTTTTGTAGAGATAGGGCTTCCCTCGGTTGCCCAGGCTGGTCTTGAATTCCTGGACTCAAGTGATTTTCCCCTCACTGGCCTCCCATAGTGTTGAGATTACAGGTGTAGTCTCCACACCCGGGCCTAAATTCAATTCAGTTTTTTTGTTTTGTTTTGTTTTGTTTTGTTTTTGAGATGTAGTCTCGCTCTGTCGCCCAGGCTGGTGTGCATTGGCACAATCTCAGCTCACTACAACCTCCACCTCCCATGTTCAAGCAGTTCTCCTGTCTCAGCCTCCTGAGAAGCTGGGATTACAGGCACCAGCCACCACACCTGCCGCCACACAATAAAAATTTTTGTATTTTTAGTAGAGATGGGGTTACACCATATTGGTCAGGCTGGTCTGGAACTCCTGACCTCAGGTGATCCACCCACCTCAGCCTTCCAAAGTCCTGGGATGACAGCTGTGAGCCACCGCACCTGGCCCATATTCAAATTTTAAAAAGCGGTGCCATGTGTATATTTTAAATGTGTGTGTATTTCCATACATAGAGACCAACTCTGGGAAGCTACACAAAAACTGACGACAGGGTTGTGTCTGAGGAGGGGGCCTGGGGATGCCAGATAAGGAGAGACTTTTCCACTGTGGACCCTGTTTAGGACCTTTGAACCATGCAAACTTCTTAATGTGCACATTTTAATTTTTTCTTAACAAAGCCACAAAAACATTTACAACTAGAATAGACATTTCCCCAATGTGTAAGGAAGAGAAATACAAGAAGATGAATAAAAAAGAAATTATCAGTGATGGCTCACAGAAAAATGAAACTTCCCTAGATAACATGAAATAAAAGAGAAACAGGAAGGCAACGGGGAGGGAAAACGTCTGCACTAAGTATGTTGGATGGAGGAAGAATATTAAAATGAAAAAACAGCCAGGTGCAGTGGTTCATGCCTGTAATCCCAGCACTCTGGGAGGCCAAGGTGGGAGGACAGCTTGAGCTCAGGAGTTGGAGACCAGCTTGGGCAACACTGCCCAATTCTGTCTCTATGAAAAAGAAAAGATTAGCTGGGCGTGTGGCGTGTGCCTGTAGTCCTAGCTGATCAGAGATTGAGCCCAGGAGTTTGAGGCTGCAGTGAGCTATAATCTCGCCACTCTATTCCAGCCTGGGCAACAGAGTGAGACCCTAACTCACACACACATGCACACAAATTAAAAAGTAATTCATATCTACTGAGAAAATACTTCATTTGACTTTTGAGTTTAACATTTACGTTTGTGTGATAAAGACACTACATTTCTACTGGAAAAGCAGTTGACAAAGTTGAATAGACAACATAATGAATATTTGCTACTTGCCATGCAAGTACCTTTCAGCATTATTTAATTCTCTCAACTCCAATGCGTTTCAAAATTTCCAAGTCCAAACCTGAGCTCTTGATCTCCCCTCCCAAACTGCTGCCAGGACCACCTTCTGCACTTCAGTGAAGGGCAGCTTCATGCTTCCTTGAGCCCAAGCCCAAAGATAGCTTCATTTTCCAAGGGCATTCCAGAATCTCGCTTCCTCTACTGC
Organism: Saimiri boliviensis; assembly: GCF_048565385.1. Classification (NCBI taxonomy): domain Eukaryota; kingdom Metazoa; phylum Chordata; class Mammalia; order Primates; family Cebidae; genus Saimiri; species Saimiri boliviensis. Next base: position 115,352,704 of record NC_133449.1, read on the forward strand.
TATGGCCTAGTCTGGGCACCGTCATTTTTCACCGGGATTCCTGCTCCAGCCTCCTCCCTGTTCTTCATTCCCTGGTCCCCCAATAACCTTCTCCACTCAGGAGTCAGCTGTTAAGACAGAGCCTGCTTCAGGTCCCATGACTCAGGTCTCATGCCCCTTAAAGTCTTCTCATCTCACCCAGACTGAAAGCCAACTTCCTGCCCAGTGCTATCAAGTTGTTTGAATAATTTTTAAAAAATCATTTTGATCACTTTAAATGTATCCTCATTGTGTTGTTTGTTATTTTTGGCTTATTTTTTTTAAATTAACATTTGGCAATTTATAGTTTTGAGAAAATTGCTCATTTTGTCAAGATATTCAAACATAGTGGCCGGGCGCGGTGGCTCAAGCCTGTAATCCCAGCACTTTGAGAGGTCGAGGCGGGTGGATCACGAGGTCAAGAGATCGAGACCATGCTGGTCAACAAGGTGAAACCCCGTCTCTACTAAAAATACAAAAAGTTAGCTGGGCATGGTGGCGTGTACCTGTAATCCCAGCTACTCAGGAGGCTGAGGCAGGAGAATTGCCTGAACCCAGGAGGCGGAGGTTGCAGTGAGCCGAGATCGCACCATTGCACTCCAGCCTGGGTAACAAGAGCGAAACTCCGTCTCAAAAAAAAAAAAAAAAAAAAAAAAAAAAGAAAGTTTAAGTTGTCAAACAAAATATGAAAAAAAAATGTATTTTTTTAATTTAAAAAATTCTTTAAAAAAAATAAAGGCAGGGTCTTTCTCTGTTGCCCAGGCTGGTCTTGAATTCCTGGGCTCAAGTAATCCTCCCACCTCTACCTCCCAAAGTTCTGGGATTACAGGTGTGAGCCACTCTGGCTAGCTAAAGATAAGTATTTTGTAGAAAATAATTTCAGAGTAGAGAGGGTCTTTCTAAGCATGACACAACACTCAGAAATCATGAAAGAAAAACTGGATGACACTGATCAGATATAAATTAAAATTTTTGTCAAAGAATACCACAGATAAAGTCAAAAGTGAAATGACAAATAGAAAAATGTCTGCATCACAAAGTTATAAATGTATATATCATAGACAAAGCTACACATGTATAAATGTTTTAATAAATCAAGAGGTACTAAAAACCAATAATGAAAAAGCCAATGACCTCACAGAAAAGTAGGCAAAGAACATAAAAGGTTTACAAAAACAGGAAATACCAACAACTTTTTAAAAAAGTTTTTTTGAGACAGATTCTCACTCTGATGCCCAGGCTGGAGTGCAGTAGCATGATCTTAGCTCACTGCAACTTCCACCTCCCCAGTTCAAGCAATTCTCCTGCCTCAGCCTCCCAAGTAGGTGGGATTACAGGCATGTACCACCATGCCCGGCTATTGTGTGTGTGTGTGTGTGTGTCTGTGTGTCTGTGTGTGTGTGTGTATTTTTAATAGAGACAGAATTTCACCATGTTGGCCAGGCTGGTCTCAAACTCCTGACCTCAGGTGATCAGCCCACCTTGGCCTCCCAAAGTGCTGGGGTTACAGGTGTGAGTGACTTAAATATATGAAAGATGTTCAAGCTCACAGAAAATAGAAGAAATATTATACATTAGAGCTAAAAAAGATATGCCATTTTCTAGCTATTAGATTCTCAAGGATATTACTGAGTTGGCAAGGTTGTGAATTAATGGGCACTTTGATGTATTGCCAGTGGAAATGTAACCAGATACAACCTTTATCTACGGAAGTGGCAAATGCCATATAATCACACTGAACAATTCCATACACAGGTATTTAACTTACAGATATCTTCATACTGTGCAAAATAACATTGTTATTTTGGGATAGTTAATGTGGCCTTGCTTGTAATAGCAAAAGATCAGAAAAACCTAAATGATCAAAGAGGACATATTATGATTAAATTATGGCACATCTATACAATGGAATCCTTCGCAGCCATTAAAAAGAAAGAAGCAGCATCCAGCCACTTGGGAGGCTGAGGTGGGAGGATCACTTGAGCCTGAGAGGTTGAGGTAAGCTGAAATAGTGCCACTGCACTCCAGCTTGGGTGACAGAGTGAGACCTTGTCTCAAAAAAAAGAAAAGAAAAGAAAAGAAAGAGGAAGAACTGTATAGAATTATATGGAATGGTATCCAAGATACATTGTCTTTTAAAAAAGGGCTGGGGCAAAACATGATATAGAATATGCTTCCTTTGGGTAAAGAAAAAATAAATGTGGTGGCTAACACCTGTAATCGCAGCACTTTGCAGGGCAGAGGCAGGTGGATCACTTGAGGTCAGGAGTTCAAGACCAGCCTGGGCAACATGGCGAAACCCTGTCTCAATAAAAAGTACAAAAATTAGCTCATTGTCTCAGCTACTCAGAAAGTGGATTTGGGAGGAGTGCTTGAGCCCAGGGGGTGGCCCTTGGCTGCAGTGAGCCAAGCCTGCGTCCCTGCATTCCAGTCTTGGTGACAGAGCAAGACTCTGTCTCAAAAAAAGAGTGTACTTCTAGAAGAAATTCATAACGGTAATTGTACCCAGTGAAAGGAATCTTAAGAATTTTTTTTTTTCCAGACAGGGTCTTGCTCTGTCACCCAGGCTGGAGTGCAGTGGTGTGGTCATGGCTCACTGCAGCCTCAACCTCCCTGGCTCATATGATCCCTCACCTTGTAGCTGGGACTACAAGTGCACACCATCATACCCAGCTAATATTTTGTATTTTTTGCAGAGAAGGGGTTTCGCCGTGTTGCCCAAGCGAGACTTGAACTATCCTGGGCTCAAGCAATCCACCCACCTTAGCCTCCCAAAGTGCTGGGATTGCAGATGTGAGCCACTGCACCTGGCCTAGAACTGTATACCATATGCATATGTTATCTAATCAAAATTAAAATTTAAAAGTTGAATATATCTATTACTTCAGCTATACGAGTTGACATTCATATCTCCCAAGTTCACTTTTTTTTTTCTTTTTCATTTTTTTAATATTAAGATGAGGTACTGCTATGTTGCCTAGGCTGGTCTCAAACTCCTTTGCCCAAGTGGTCCTCCTGCCTTGGCCTCCCAAAGTGTTGGGATTACAGGCTTGAGCCACAGTGCCTGATCCCAAGTTCATATTGATTTGATTTGAGGCAGACACGCTTGGTCACTGTGCTTTAATCAATTTCTCCATGCATGGCTAGCAGTTTTTGGATTGCATGTGAATTATGAGTTTCAAAATATTCAGATGCATAATGTTTTTTACTGTTCTATAGAAAACAAGAAAGAAGAGCTACTGCAAACAGAACAGAGAAAATGAAACTTGACAAACTCTCAAGCCCTCACAATTTGCATTTTGGCACCTCTGGCCTTCAGTTCAAATGTTACCTCTAGGAATAGAACACAGGACTGAGAAAAAGACGGGCGGAAGTGGCCAGGGTCACACAATCAGTAAGGGGAATCCAGACATGTGGAGTCACAGTCCCGGGCTCTTGCCACTCCAGGTTCAGACAGCAAACGGGAGAAGGGCTGGGGTGCACCCGGAAGCTTTGCGGGGTGCTCTGAGTCTGAGGAGCTGTGAGGGAGGTTTACTGTACCCTGGTTTCAGTGTCCTAGCAGATGCCTCCCTCCAACTGCCCTCGCTGCTGTGCTTTTTGGGAATCCTTGCTACCCTGAAAACGTTATGGACACAGAGCTTCCAGGAGGGAGTAGAGAGATCCAACCCCACTCTTTCCCTGCAGCCCCCAGGCCTTTGCCTTGGCTGTTCCCTTTGACCGGAAAGCTGTCCCATCTGTAGTCCACACACATTCGCACATGCACCTGGGCGCACACACATGTACCCACATGTGCACATGCACGCATGCCTCTGGCTGGAGTTACCTGTAACACTCAGCTCTGAGACCTCATGCCTGTCTGAACCTGCTATCAGCTTCCCACTACCTCCAGGATAAAGTCACATCACAGTACTGTGACCACCACAAAGCGGCAACACATCAGGTGTCCAGGGAAGGCTCAGGATGAATAAACACTGGCTCATGCCTGTAATCCCAACACTTTTGGAGGCTGAGGCAGGAGGATTGTTTGAGGCTAGGAGTGGGCAGACATTGGTCGCCGAGACCAGCCTGGGCAACACTGTGAGAGACGGTCTGAATTTAAACAACAAGAAACAAAAACAAAGGCTAAATAAATAAATGCCCCTTCACCGTCCCGTCCTCAGCCCCTCCTGCACCTGCTGACCTGCCCATGAGACGCTGCTCCCCACCCCCCTGCATTCGCTTTCACAACTCCTTGCCTTGCACATCCTGCTTCCCTACCTCACACCCACTTCCTCTTTTTCCCACCTTGCAAACTTCTCCTTCCAGACCAGACCTCAGCCCCAGGCTCCATTCCTCACCCTCTCTCCTTCCTCTGCCATCTTATCTTGCCATTCTCCGGGCCCGTCGGCTTCCCTCAGCACACTTCCCTCAGTGCCTGAATCTGGGTGAGGACGCCGCCTCCGCACCAGGGCCTTGGGTTTCAGTCCTTACTTGTTTCCAGCTGTGTGACCCTGGTAGGTTACTTAGCCTCTCCCAGCACTTTGGAAGGCTGAGGCAGGCAGATCACCTGAGGTCAGGAGTTCGAGACCAGCCTGGCCAACATGACGAAAACGGTACCTCAGTGTTCTCATCTGTAAAAAGAGGATGTTCTAGGGCACGTCCCTAGAAGGAGAGTCCAAGATGGGGGTTCCTGTAGAATTTGTTTATTGAGGGGGTGGTGGAAGAAAGATAGGGTAGCAGAAGCAGCTAAGCAAAGATACGGTTGCAGAAGCCTCGCTTCAGCCTGCCGCACGGGAGAGCTGGAGCGTGATGATAGCTGAGGTTCGTCCTGCCCTCAGGAAAAAGGTCTGAGTGGTCACACCTCATATCAGTGCATGCCCAGTGGGCAGGGGAGGGAGGCATGACTGCCCAGTCACCTCTGAGCAAGGCAATGCTCCCCAGGCAAGGGTGACCCCAGGAGAAAAATGTGGGTGGCACCCACAGTGAATGGGAGCATCTGGGCAGAGATGGGGTGGGGGAGCTCTGACAGTGTCTGCTATGGGGGGCGGTCATCATAATGCCCAACTGGCAAGGTGGTTGTGGGATGAGACCTGTGGAATCCCTGACATGGAACCTGGCACCTGATACAAATTCAATGCAGGCTGGGTGCGGTGGCTCACACCTGCAACCCCAGCACTTCGGAAGTCTAAGGCAGGCAGATCACCTGAGGTCAGGAGTTTGAGACCAGCCTGGCCAACATGACAAAACCCTGTCTCTACTAAAAATACAAAAAATTATCCAGTCGTCGTTTCGGGCACTTGTAATCCCGGCTACGTGGGAGGCTGAGTGGGGAGAATAGTTTGAACCCAAGAGGCAGAGGCTGCAGTGAGCCTAGATTGCACCACTGCACTCCAGCCTGGAGAGACGTCATTTCCAAACAAACAGACAACAAAAAACCTCAATCCGTGTGGAGGAAAGGGAGCCCATGTACACAGTTAGTGGGAATGTAAATTAGTACAGCCACTACAGGACAGTTCGGAGGTTTCTCAGAAAACTAAAAATAGGGCTCGGCACGGTGGCTTATGCCTGTAGTCCCAACACTTTAGGAGACCGAGGTAGGTGGATCATGAGGTCAAGAGATCGAGACCGTCCTTGACAACATGGTGAAACCCTGTCTCTACTAAAAATATAAAAATTAGCTGGGCATGGTGGCGCGTGCCTGTAATCCCAGCTACTCAGGAGGCTGAGGCAGGAGAATCACTTGAACCCAGGAGGCGGAGGTTACACTGAGCCATGATCGTGTCACTGCACTCCAGCCTGGCAACAGAGTAAGACTCTGTCTAAACAAACAAACAACCAACAACAACAAAACTAAAACCAGAGCTACCACATGATCCAGCAATCCCACTGCTATGTATATACCCAAAAGAAAGGAATCCGTATATCAAAGACAGATCTGCACTCCTATGTTTATGGCAGCACTGTTTACCATAGCCAAGATTTGGAATCAACCTGTGTCCATCAACTGATGAATAAACAAAGAAAATGTGGCAGCTGGGTAATTCCAGCACTGTGGGAGGCTGAGGCAGGCAGATCACCGAGGTCAGGCATTTTACACCAGCCTGGCTAACGTGGCGAAACCCTTCCTCTATTAAAAGTACAAAAATGAACAGGGCATGGTGGTGCAGGCCTGTAGTCCCAGCTACTCGGGAGGCCGAGGCAGGAGAATCACCTGAACCTGGGGGGCAGAGGTGGCAGTGAGCCAAGATCATGGCACTGCACTCCAGCCTGGGTGACAGAGCAAGACTCTGTGAAAGAAAGAAAGAGAGAGAGAAAGAGAGAGAGAGAGAGAGAGAGAGAGAGAGAGAGAGAGAGAGAGAGAGGAGGGAGGAAGGGAGGGAGGGAGGAAAGAAAGAAAGAAAAGAAAAGAAAGAAAGAAAAAGAAAAAAGGAATGAAGGAAAGAAAGAAAGAGTGGCACGCATACAAAATGGAGTACTATTCAGCCACCAAAAAGAATGAGATCCCATCATTTGCAATGACATGGATAGCACTGGAGGTCATTATGTTAAGTGAAATAAGCCAGATACAGAAAGACACACGTCACATATTCTAATTATTTGTGGGATCTAAAAATCAAAACAATTAAGTCATGGAGATAGAGTAGAAGGCTGGTTACGGGAGGCTGGGAAGGGTAGTAGGGGTGCGGGGGTGGGAGGTGGGATGGTTAGTGGGTACAAAAAATAGAATGAATAAAACTTAGTATTTGATAGCACAAGAGAGTAACTATAGTCAGTAATGATGTAACCATACATTTAAAAATAACAGAGTATAATTGAATTGTTTGCAACACAAAGGATAAACAGCTTGAGATGATGGAAACCCCATCTACCCTGATGTGATTACACTGTTGCATGCCTGTATCAAAACATCTCCTGTAACCCATAAATATATACACTTACTATGTACCCAGGAAAATTTTAAAAAAAGGTGCAATCCACCCGAGCTATTATTACCACCAGGGAGGTTGTCATTGAGGAAGGAAGCGAGGGGTGTGGAGGGGACAGGAGTGGAGCCACAGACTTCTGGCTGCCGTTCCTTTGCCTTCCATCTTGTTCCCGCCTCTCCAAGCTTAGATTAAGGAGGACGCCCCATTCAGCCTTGGGGTGCAGGAGAAACAGGACCTCAGTTTTCTTGTCTGTACGGATCAGAAAGGATGCAGTTTGTGGGGTGATAGCCGGGCAACCTGGAGTTGTGACTACAGACATTTGGATAGAAATACCCCCAAAGAAACAGGACAGAAATATCTCAAAGAAACAGAAAGTGCTGCTGCTGTTGGTTCCTTGGGTCCAGGTGGACTGGTCAGGGCCTTGTGGAGGACCTGAAGCCACAGACGCCCTTGAGTCCTCCCTGGATCCTAGGCCAAGCCCTGCCAGGGGGACACAGAGAACCCAGTGCCTCTGCCTTTCCCCGGGAATGGCTGATGACGTCAGGGCTTCAGAGGATACCTGAGCCTGGATGCACAGAGCGACAAACTGGAAAGAGCCCTGACGGTGGGGTCTATGCTGGGCCCGTTGTAAAGATGGGAAAACTGAGGCCCTCGGAGGGAAAGGCCTTGCCAGCATTCACAGCAGAGGAAACAAAACTAAGAGCAGGGCTGGGCTGGCCCACTGGTGTCTCTCTGAGAGGTGTCACCCACCTTTCATGGGTCCCTTGGGAGGTGCCTTCAGGAAAGGTTAGTGGCATTTCCTCCTCCACCCGCAAGTGCCAGCAGAGCAGATAAGAGCTGGCCTTAAAGGGCACATCCATTTCCATGGGCCAGCGATGACGCAGGGCTGACTGTTTCCTTTGGAAACCATTGTTTCTGTTGTCCCTCACAACGATTGGGCCCTAAAGGACTTAAAATGCACAGTCACCATGCTTTACACATGAGGAAACTGAGGCTCACTGTGGGGAAGGGAACTGCCTAGGTCACCAGCTAGAGTTGAAAAGCCAAGAGGTGAAGAAGTGTCTCCCTGCCTGGCAGCCCTGGGGGTGTTCCTGAGCCTGCCCTCAAATCCACGCCCGCACTCACAGCCTCAGGCCTGAGTCTGGGTGGTCCCTGTTCCCCAATCCAACAAGGCCACCTTCTCCTGGTCATTGGAAACCCAGAAATCTGAGTGCCAGCTCACATCACTAGTCTTTAAACTGCCTCCTTTACCCTAGCCACGTGCCTATGCTAAAGCCTTGAACTTTCTACCAAGGAGCCCCCAAGTTTTCCAGATGCACTCTCCTCTGTAGGGGTTCAGTCAAGGTAGTAAAAAAAAAAAAAATTGTAAAATAAGCACAAACCTTCTTGAAGGCCAGGAGGTTTTTGCAAAACCTCAAAATAAAATAAAATAAAATAAGCCAAAAGTGGCAGTTCTTACCGAAAGACAATTAAGTAAAAGTAAAAAAAAAAAAAAAAAAAAAAAAGTTAAAAAGTTTATCTAGGCTGGGTGCAGTGGCTGATGCCTATAATCCCAGTACTTCGGGAAGCTGAGGCAGGCAGATCACTTGAGGTCAGGAGTTTGAGACCGGTCTGGCCAACATGGTGAAACCCTGTCTATATTTAAGAAAAAAAAAAAAAAAAAAAAAAGTTTATCTAAAAAGTTTCTTTACTCAGTCCTAATACCAACCTTTAAACATCCACAGGCATGTAACTGCTCTCTACTAAAGGTCTACAATGTTATTACTCACAAATAGTGTTTTCTTTAGGCCTCAAAACCTGGCCTTTAATCATTATCCGCAAGTGTGTTAACACAAAGCCTCTGTCATTAAATCTATACTAAATAAATGCCCAAAGTGCCAGCTAATCAGGGCCATGGCTGCTAACTCTGTATAGCACCCTCCTCAAGGTCTGTAAGATGCCCAAACCCCCATCCTACTCTTTCACTAAATTTGCATCTAAGTGCATTTGTTCATCCGTCACTAGGTCAAAGTCTACTGGTCAAACCCAGCACTACTCTAGGACTGGGGTGTCCTGCTTGCTAGCCCGGGCCTGGCTGGAACAGCAGGTGGCCAGCTAATGGTCTTGCCTCTTCTGTTCAGCCTTCCTGTGGTCTAGCACCCACAGGAAGGGGCTGGTGGCTGGCAAGGCTTCTAGGAGAAGGCTCCCACCTGCATGTCCTGGGCCCATAGGCCTCTCCCTGGGGCTTTCAGGCCAGTGATTATCTGTATATCATCATTATCTGGGAGGAAGGTCTTTTAAAAATCCCAGTGGATCATGCTCCAGACCCATCACAGCACCATCCCAGGAGGTGGAACGCAGGCATTGGCACTTTTGGAAGCTCCGCATGTGCCAATGTCAGGGAACAACTGTTCGAGGCCATGACGCCCAGCTCTCCACTCTCAGCAGGGAGAGACGGGCGGGCCCTTGCTCCCTCCCACCTGGCACTCCGCTCCTCCAGCAAACCGGAGCTGAGTGATTCTTGTCCTCTGAGAGCCCCAAAGGCCCTGGGAACAGGAAGGCCACCAAGATGACCATATTTAGACCTTGAGGATGTCTTCCCATAACCAACACTCAGCTCTATCCCCTTCCTGGGCAGAGCACCTGCCTCAGACTCACAGCTGTTTCTTGCCACCCTCTGTGGCTCTGCCAGGGTTTGGCATGCCCGGGGCAAAGTGAAAAGAAAAGCAAGATTTGGAAATCCCCTCCTCAGCTCCAACCATGCCATGGGGTTTGGCAGGAATGTTCCAGAGGAATCTTGCTCTGGTTTGGAAAGTAAGGCAGGGGCCAAAGAAAGCTCGGGACATTAAGGAGAGAAGTCCTGGATCCAGGGCTCAGAGCTGCAGCCTGGGACATGGTTTGCCATCTTGCAGGATAAGTTGGCAGTGACTTCTAAATCTTACTGCACATGCACCTTTGACCTCACCACTAAACTTCTCGGCAGAAAGCAAAATGGACAGCCATGAGGCCCAGACTACACAAGGTGATGGACTGAATATTTGTGTTCCCCCCCAAATTCACATGTTGAAATTCTAACCCCTAATGGGAGGAGATTAGGAGGTGGGGTCTGGTGGAGGTAGTTAGGTCATGAGGGTGAATTGGATTGATGCCCTTATAAAAGAGACCCCAGAGAACACTCTAGCCCTCTTTGCACCAGGTAAGGATACAATGGGAAGTCAGCCATTGGCAACCCGGAAGAGGACTCTCACCACTACCCAACCCTGCTGGTGCCCTGATCTCAGACTTTAGCCTCCAGAACTGTGAGAAATAAATTTCTATTGCTTAGAAGCCAGCCAGTCTTTGGCACTTTGTTACAGCAGCTCGAGTGAACTAAGACACAGAGAGTCTTGGATGAGGAAATTCCAGGAGTGGTCTTTAAACACCCTAGACTGCCATAATAGAGTTTGGCATAACCATATTGTGGGATTGCCTGCATGAAAGGGACTCATTATTTGTTGACACAGCTGTATCCTCAAGATGTATCATGGAATAAATAAGATACACTGTATGATTATATGCCAAAATGGCATCGCTTGTCTCAAAATACACTGTCAATAAAACAGCAACACTGTTTCTTCCTACAGGTTGATAATAGCATGTGGATCACAACTGACCAGCCTGACTAATGTGGTGAAACCCCATCTCTACTAAAAATATAAAAATAAGCCAGGCATGGTGGCGTGGGCCTGTAATCCCAGCTACTCAGGAGGCTGAGGCAGGAGAATCACTTGAACCCAGGAGGCGGAGGTTGCAGTCAGCAGAGATCACACCACCGCACTCCAGGCCTGGGTAACAGAGCGAGACTCTGTCTCAAAAATAAAAAAACAAGCAACCTTTCCAGGCATGTTTCCTACATTTCATAGATAAAGAAACAGCCTCCGAGATATCAAGCAAAAAAGGTGGATTTCAAATCTATGCTGGTCGGGTGCAGTGACTCACACCTCTAATCCCAACAGGTTGGCAGGCCAAGACAGGCGGATCTCCTGAGCCTGGGAGTTTGAGACCAGCTAGGGCAACATGGTGAAAACCCATCTTTACAAAAAATACAAAAAAAATTAGCCTGGCATAATGGTGTGACACCTATAGTCCCAGTTACTTGGGAGGCTAAGGTGGAAGGATCACCTGGGCCCAGTAAGCTGAGGCTGCAGTGAGCTGTGATCACACCACTGTATTCCAGTACAGGCAACAGAGTGAGACCCTGTCTCTAGATAAATAAATAAATAAAATCCATGCTGATTCCAGAGACCATTTTCTAACCAAAATATAATACTTCTTCAACAAATGGTCTTCTTTAAAAACTAAATTATCATTTTAATATAACCTTATTATTTTTTTACTGTTTACAGATATAACCTGTACTCATTTGGAAAGTTGTAAACATTGTGAAAATACACATTACAAAATTTCCCCCACAATCTCACCCTCTAGAGGTAGTTGTATAATTTCCAACACTTACTGCTGTTTGAAGATTTTTTTTTTGCCTTATTTGAAAGCCAGAATACCATTTCCTTAAAGTTTTTCTAGAAACCATCCCACTTTTCACTGTATTTTTTGAAGTACCATTTGCCATGAACTGAAGGCAACATCAAAAGGAAACTCAAGGGTGGGCGTGGTGGCTGAGGCAGGAAGGTTTCTTGAGCTCAGGAGTTTGAGACCAGCCTGGGCAACATAGTGAGACCTCGTCTCTACCAAAAACAAACAAACAAACAAAAGACAAAAAACAATTAGCCAGGGATGGTGGTATATACCTGTAGTCCCATCTACTTGGGAGGCTGAGGCAGGAGGATCGATTGAGCCTGGGAAATAGAGGCTGCAGGAAGCTATGCATTGGGCTGTGCAACGAGTGCACTCCAGCCTGGGGCGAGACCCTGTCTCAAAAAGAGCCAAGGAAGACCCAGACCACCATGATGCTGTTGAACTGTAGCTGGGCGTTGCTGTAGGCCGGGGCTCTGACCCGAGGCCTGGCCTCCCCTTGCTGAAAGATCACCAGCGTGAGAGGTTTGCAGAATTGTGAGCACCTGACTGAGACTTTCTCCTTGACTAGTCTGAAGAATGAAAGAGAACTGAAAAGAGAACACCTTTGTCACTTTATGAGTCAATGGAATCAGAAGCCATCTCCGTGCACCTCTCAGATCCTCTTGTAAACTCCTCCTGGATAGGTCTTTCTCTGGGCAAACATTGACCTATCCATTTCAATAAAAGGATTCTGCAGCCCAGAAACACACAGGACACCTTCAAGAATGCAGTAAAGAAGACTACTGAGAGACACACATAACAGCAAGCTATTTCTCTCTTCAAACGTGATGCCATGGTAAGATCTGAATGCCTCAAAGCACCGGCTTCCCAAGGCACGGATGTTCCTTCCACCTCACCAACAGGGACAGAAGGGACCCTGCAGGACAAGGAGCTCCTGCGGATCTGGGATGGTACAGGATCCATCGTACCCTCAGGGGATAGGTGCTAAGGAATCAGAACGCTTCCCGGGGTCAGCAGGCTCTCTACATTGGCACAGTCTTTTAGAAGAGAAATTTGACAACATGGTTTTAAACATTTTAAAAATGAAAGTTCATATACCCCTTTAGGGGTCCACTCTGAGGATCCAGAATGTGATCAAAGCTCTAGCTAAGAGAATGCTCACCAGGACACTGCTTAGGCCTGGATGTCAGCGGGAGTAGCCCTCCCTTTCCTGAGACAGATGGCTGGCTGGGACACCAACCCACCTGCAATGCCACAACCTATAGAAGGCTATGGCCTCCCCTGGGAGCTCTGCGATTCCTGGGGAGGAGGTGGGCAGGTGCTCCTCTAGCTGAGTGCTCCTGCTGTCCTGCCTCGGCCTCCAGAGTAGCTGAGATGACAGGGGAGGGGTGTGCCAGCACCTGGATATTCTTGAATTTTTAGTAGAGATGCGGTTTCACCATGTTGGCCAAGGTGGTCTCGAACTCCTGACCTCAAGTGATCCACTTGTCTCAGCCTCCCAAAGTGCTGGGATTACAGGTGTGAGCCACCGCGCCCAGCCCAACCCATTGTTAAATTATGCGCAAAAACATCATTCACAATAAGCATTTGGGAGCACAAAAGCAGACGTTAAACAGCATTTTCTCCTCTTCTCCCTCTTCTCCTCCTCTCCTCTGCTTTCTTCTCTCCACTTTTTTGTTTCTTGCCATCCCCTCTGACTGGTTCCCTCTTCCTCCAGACCTCATGGTCCATGGTTCCCTGCCATGCTCTCTTTAAGTTCTCTCTCAAACGTTCCAATACCCCTATGAGAAGGCCACGCCCACCTCTCTACCCAGCATGCTCCGCCCTTGCCTGCCTTGCCTTCTTCCCTGCAGTCATCCCCGCCTGACCTCGGATGACATGCATATCTTTACATACATGTTCGTCTGTTTCTACTGCCACACCAGCTCCGCAAGGCAGGGGCTTGGTTGTGTTCCCAGCTGCAGCCCAGTGCCTAGCGCAGGGCCTGGCATGGTGTGGAAGCTCCGCAGAGAAGCGGAATGCATTCACAGCGGCAGGTGTGGAGCCAGAGCCGGCATCTGCGGTGCTGGTACCCACCTCACATGGAGCAGAGCGCATTCCTGGACTTACCAAAAATGCCCTTCTGCCATCCGAACCCCAAGAAGTTTTTGGGAGTCATCTCCCTGCGTGGCTAGCCTCCCTCTGCTTTTTCTCCTTCCTCTCTTCTCTGCTCTCTCTACTCCCTTTCCTTTCAGGAGCAAATAGAGTACCTCCATCCCACACACAGACGCCCTGCAAAGCACTCTGTTTCCACCGTCTATGTGCTGGTCCCTGTTGGCCATTTTGCACACAGGTCCAGACACCCCAAATCCTATGGAGGTATTTTTTCAAACATATTCCTTTCTTCTGCCATTCTGGTGAGAGTTACTGGAAGAATTAAAATGTCATGTCTTGGCTTTTTTTTTTTCTTTTTACAAAAAGACAGGGAAAACATATTCCATGTATAATACAAGAAAATGAAACCCAATAAAAATGTCTAACAATGACAAAAACGCTTCAGACATTCTATGGGCAACTATGCCACCATTTTAAATGACAGTATAACCATATTAAAGACAAAGGACACAGTCCCTTAATATGAAAAGTGCTTTTGCAACTCAACAGGAAAAAGACCAAAAGCCAGTGAAAAAGTGGACAAAGGCTATGAGCTGGCAGTTTATGGAAAAGGAGCTATAGGTGACTCAAACATTTGAAAAGATGTTCAAATTCATTCATAATGAGACATAGGCCAGGCGTGATAGTTCACACCTGTAATCCCACAACTTGGTGAGACCAAGGTGGGCAAATTGCATCCCCTGAGGTCAGGAGTTCGAGACCAGCCTGACCAACCTGGAGAAACCCCATCTCTACTAAAAATACAAAATTAGCCAGGCGTGGTAGCGCAATGCCTATAATCCCAGCTACTCCAGAGACTGAGGCAGGAGAATCACTTGAATCTGGGAGGCAGAGGTTGCAGTGAGCTGAGATCATGCCACTGCACAACAGCCTGGGCAACAGAGTGAGAGTCTCTCTCACTAAAAAAAAAAAAAAAAAAAAAAAAAATCGGGCAACACTTCTGGCTCCCATCCTTAGATTGCCTCCAAAGTTTTATAGTGTTTGCATTTGCATTAGTTTGCCTGATCCTTACTCCAACTTTGTTTTGTATGGAAAACAGAGTGGAGACACTGGGATGTTGTATTCATTTCCTAGTGTTGTGACGGTACTGCTTTATCTGCTGTCACAAAGTGCCACAAGCTGGGTACATTAAAACAACAGATATTTATTATCTTGCCTTTCCAGAGGTCGAAGTCTGAGATCAGGGTGTGGACAAGGCCAGGCTCCCTCTGAGGGTTGGAAGAGAGGATCCTTCCTTGCCTCTCCTGGCTCCTGCTGGTTGCAGGCAATTCTAGGTGTCCTTTGGCTCCTACATGCATCACTGCACTCTCTTCCTTCACAGTCTGTGACTGTCTTCTCCCCGAGGGTCTCTGTCTTCATGTGCCCATCTCCTTTAAGGACACCAGTCCTGTCGGATTCAGGGCCCATCCTACTCCAGTATGACCTCATCTTCACCAGTTATATCTGCAACAGCCTTATTTCCAAATAAGGTCACATTAGGAGGTTCTGGGGGTTAGGACTTCAACATATCTTTTGTGGGGAGGCACAATTCAACTCATAACAAATGTGAAAAGACATGCTAAGAAGTTATGACCGGGTGTGGTGGCTCATACCCATAATCCAAAACTTTGGGAGGCCGAGGCAGACTAATCACTTGAGGTTAGGAGTTCGAGACCTCATCTCTATTTTTTTTAAAAAAAGGAGGCTGGGCAAGGTGGCTCACGCCTGTAATCCCAGCAATTTGGGAGGCTGACGCGGGCAGATCATTTGAGATTGGGAGTTTGAGACCAGCCTGGCCAACATAGTGAAACCCCATCTCTACTAAAATTACAAAAATTAGCTGCCTGTGGTAGCAGGTGCCTGTAATTCCAGCTACTCTGGAGACTGAGGCAGGAGAATCACTCGAACCCAGGAGGTGGAGGTTGCAGTGAGCTGAGATCACACCACTTCACTCCAGCCTGGGCAACAGATTGAGATGCTGTCTCAAAATAATAATAAGAAGAAGAAAAGAATAAAGAACAACATCAGCAAATGAAGTTTTGCTGAATTTTCCTCAGAGGGGAAGAGGCTATGGGTTTTGGGGTCTGAGGAGGCTGACCCAGCCCTGCAGACACCAGGACAGCTCTTATCTGATTCAGGAATAAAGCACAAACCTCAACATATTGTGAAACTCTTCCAAGAACTTTCCCCTCTGTTTGTCTGTATTCTTAAAGGATCCACTGCCCCTCATACTTGCACAGCACTTTAAGGTTGATCAAGGCACTGGGTGGCCAGGCATTATCTCATTCAATCCACGAAACACACTTTGTAGGATAAATCTGCCTATGTTCATTTTACAGATGAAAAGCCAAGTTTTCGAGAAATGGAATGGTCAGTTCATGCATGGTCAGCCAGCAAATACCAGGTGCTGAGAGCCCCAGTCTGTCTGCCGTTCATGCCAGGTGTAGGTCCACCTGGCACTGTGCTTCTGGAGACAAAGCAGATGGACATGATAGATGGCCATTCTGGGCTATGGGTCGGTAAGGTTTGCAGAAAGCACACTCAAAGGGAGTTTAAATACATCTGAAAATCATCAGACACATCTAGCGACATCTGAAAAGCCCATTGCTTTTCAAGGTTTATTTCTCTCTTAGAGAAAAGGAAAGTGATTTGGAGGGACCATGAGGCTCCAGGAGCTGCCCCCGGTCCTCCCTGCCTCCTACCATGCCTGGGTTTTAGCGGTTGGAAACCGCAAGTTTTCAAACTGCTTTTTATGTCTGTAGGAACTTCAACCTTTTAAAAAAGGAAATATAAGAACCTCAACTTATAAAAGGGATGCAAATGCCAATGAAAGTAGGAGCGTCTTCCGATCCTCCCCGAATGACCATGCCAGCCAACTCCAGGTCGTAGCTCTCTGGGTGAGAAAAGCAGCTGAAAACCACATGGGAATACAAAAAGCAAGTGACTAAACGACACCCACATATTCACCTATTACTTATGAGGTTCAATGTTCCTTAGAAATGATCTGGAGATTTGACATTAAGGAATAACTATTTAAATGTTTGTAGTATGCTGATGATATGGTCGTTTTGTTTTTAAAAGATGCCTGATTGCCATTGGGTTGGGGTCTCCACGGGCGAGCTGGTCTCAACAGTTATCTTTTAGTACATTCTGAAACACCTCAGTGGAGGTGCTACGCTGTCTGCCATTTGTTTCAAAATAACCAGTGGTGGAGATTGGGGTGGTGACTGTCCAAGCTGGTGACCTTGGGGTGGTGACTGTCCAAGCTGAGCGTGCTTATGTGGGGCTTCATTACATGAAAACCCACAGGTGAGCGTGCTTATGTGGGGCTTCATTACATGAAAACCCACAGGTGAGCGTGCTTATGTGGGGCTTCATTATATGAAAACCCACAGGTGAGCGTGCTTATGTGGGGCTTCATTACATGAAAACCCACAGGTGCACAAGGCTCAACCTAATTCTGTTCCTTCTACTTTAGGATATGTTTGCAATTTTCCAAATAAAAAATTGTTTAGGCTAAAAAGTCTGAATTGTGTATAATGACCAGTGTGACTTCTGTAATTCTTTTAAAATCAATGAAAAGTTGCAAAGAAAAAGACACAGAGAGAGAGGGTTGGCTCCGGCAGGTGACAGGAGCCGCGCGGGGAGGGGAGCAGAGCCGCTGACCAAGTCCTGCCATCCAGGCGACCCCCATCTGCCGTCCTCTGAGGACCAGGAACTCTTCCTCCAAACTCCCTGGGCCGAAGGCTACGCGCGCTCCCCGGCCACTGGCGCCCGGTCCGCTCACCCGGCCATCCGTCGGCCACCCACCCGGCCACCAGCACTTCCCGCTCCAGGGCCTCTGGCATCCCCTCCACCCCTCTCCGTGCAGAATTTGAAACCCGAACCACCCCCTTCTGCAGTCCCGCAGTGCGCGGGGCACTCACCCTCAGCGTTCCCGGCTCCTTCGCGATCTGTGCGAAACTGAAAGTACAAGCCGCCGAGAGCTGCCGGGCCTGTGCTTGGAACTAGCTGCTTTGCTGAGAAATCACGTGGATTCGAAGTGCCAGCGCGAACCAGATGGGCCTGTGGGCGCGGGAGGGCGGGGACCTAACACACACGCTCCCCGCTGCGACCACACCCCGGGACCTCCCCGAAGTCCCTCATCGGACCCATGGACAGTCCCAGGAGACTTGGGGGCGCTTGCCCGTTTTGTGGACAGGAAATTGAGGCAGGCGCGTGAAGGCGGGCTCATGTGCGGAGCGCGGGTGGGTGGGGACCCTGGACTGAGACCCTGTCTCAGTGTCTCAGTGGAGACTGGGTTGGATGGGAGGGGGATGCGGTGCGGGAGCAGGGGACTTAGAACTAGGGGCAGAGCGGAGAGCGCTCCAGATGAACCAGGAGAAGGGAGTGACAGCAGCGTTGGTTCCCATTAGCAGAGCCCTTGGCGGGCTGACCCAGGAAAGGCAGTCTACCAGTTTATCTCATTAAGTAACCCTAAAATACTCATGCAGGTATCACCCTGTTTTCCAAGTGAGCAACTGAGGCTCAGGGAGGACAGAGGTGAAGGAATTTGCCCCAGTCACAGGAGGAATCAGAGGCAGAAGAGGGCGACGGAAGGAGGGAGATGGGAGAGCAGGGAAGGAGAGGAGGGACTGGTGGGGGCAGAAGGAAGGGGAGGTGGCTCTCCCAGGATGGGGTCAGGGCCGTCCTCAAAGTCCAGCTTCAGCTTCTCCAGGTTTTTGCCCACAGCCTGGGACAAGGAGCTCCCCTTGCTGGACGTATTCATCCTGTGGGCAGCAGCGCCTGCTAGGAAGGCCTTCCACCCACCTCTCAGTGACATCCCACAGCAAAGCAGCGTTCACTCCCAGACCACTGGTGCTTCCCTGCCTCCCAGGCCTGAGGTGGTGTGGGCGTGAGGATGCTGCAAGGCAGTGGTCAGGAGACAAGCATCAGCATTAGACATCCTGGGTTCAATTCCTACCCTCCACCTTACCCGTGTTAGATAGACCCAATGCCTTGACTCCGCCGTTCATCCTGGAGCCTGCTTCCGGGCCAGGAGTGGGGACTCTTGTTTTGTTTTGTTTTGTTTGAGATGAAGTTTCACTCTTTTCCCCAGGCTGGAGTGTAGTGGTGGGATCTCCGCTCACTGAACTTCCGCCTTCCGGTTTCAAGTGATTCTCGTGTTCAGCCTCCCAAGTAGCTGGGATGACAGGCACCTGCCACCACTCCCGGCTAATTTTGTATTTTTAGTAGAGGCAGGGTTTCACCGTGTTGGCCAGGTGGTCTCAAACTCCTGACCTCCTGATCCACTTGTCTCCGCCTTCCAAAGTACTGGGATTACAGGTGTGAGTCCCCGTACCTGGCGGGATTTCCGGGTTCTAAGTTCCCTCCTGCACAGCATCCCCCATCCCCTCCAACCCAGTCTCCACTTGGGGAAGGGGTGGGGGGGAGTCAGCCCAGGGTCCCCGTCTACCCAAGCTGGGCAGGTGAGCTGAACTTCACTGCCTACCTCAGTTTCCCGTCCACAAAAAAGGGCAAGATCCCTAGTGTCTCCTGAGATTGCCCCTGGGTCTGTGTGCAAGGGCTGAGGGAGGCACCAGGATTCGGGCTCTACTGGGCATGGATGTGCCAGGCCCCCACCCATCCTGCACCCACATCCCCATCTGGGTCCAGGCTGGCATCCCAGTTTTGCCAAGATGGGGATGATGTTAATACTAACTCCACGTAGAGTGGTTGTGATCATTTGATGACTTAACGTTGAGGCTGATGCAATCTGTACCTGAAGCCCATAAGCTGCCCTTATTTTTTTGTCCCCTTCTACAGGCCCCACATCCTCATGAGACTTAAACTGCCTTCCTCCTAGGACCAGCTCAGATATCTACAAATTGCATAACAGTGGAGTGAGAAGGGCACAGACTTTGCAGTGATTGCTTCTGTGTGACTCCCAGCTTCACCGCTCCTGGTTGTGTAACCTCAGACAAATGCCTTGACCTCCCCTGGCCTCAGCTTCCTCATCTGTCAAGCGGGGTGTTCCCAGCCTCCCCAGGCCACTGGTGGGTGTGATGAGAATGGGTGAGAATGTGGGTGTGAGCTGTATGCTTGGGAGGGATTGATTATGTTCCAGTGTCAGGACTCAGCTCATGTTCACTGACCACCAATGAAATGATTGGTCCTACACGAAGTCCCAGGAAAGACACTGGCCTGCTCCCTGTGCTGAGGGAGTGGATGTGCCAGGACAGACAGACACATGGACAAATAACCACAATCCAAGACACAAATGCAGATCATTTTCAGATGCATTTCATTCTGAACACCCCCTTGAGGAGGGCAGGACAAAGATTATTATCCCATTAGGCAGATGAAGAAGCTGAGGTCCAGATAGATCAAGTCAGTTGCTGAAGGTCACACATCAATCACGGGGAGAGCTGGGTCTTGAACCTGGAGCCCTTTTCACTCTGGGGGTACCAGGCCTGCTGGAAAGTTTATTGCCAAAGGATTCTGGAAGGGCGACCTCCCCAAACTTTCCCTGTCCTCAGGCTGGCTTGTGGCCTGAGAGTCTGCTATTAGCACATCATACCTGTGGCTAAAAATGTGCCAGCCCCCTCCCAGTGTCAATCAAATGGCTGTCAGTCATTTACACTTGAGTGTGAAGAAGCGAATCAGATTTTACGGGTTGGAGATGAGAAGGAATTTGAGTGTTTGGACTTTTGGGTGGGAAACTGGAGATGTGAGAACGGTTGACACCAGAGAGAACTCAAGAGGTGGGTGGGGAGGGAGTTAACTGGAGGATGGAGAGAGCCCGCATGACCTGGCCACCCCTGTGTACCTCACCTCCATTATGTATAACCAATATCTGGCATTTGTGGAGCAATTAGGATGTACCAGACACTGGGCCAGGCACTGTGCTTTTTTTTTTTTATTATTATTTTTTGAGACGGAGTCTCACTCTGTCGCCCGGGGTGTAGTGCAGTGATAAGATCTCAGCTCGCTCACTGCAACCTCTGCCTCTCGGGTTCAAGCAATTCTCCTGCCTCAACCTCCCGAGCAGCTGGGGCTATAGGTGCATGCCACACACCTGGCTAATTTTATTTTTATTTTTATTTTAGTAGAGACGGGGTTTTATCATGGTCTCAAACTCCTGAGCTCAGGCAATCCACCTGCCTCCGACTCCCAAAGTGCTAGGATTACAGGCGTGAGCCACCGTGCCCGTCCGCTGTCTCCTTTAATCTTTTTGTTTGTTTGTTTATTTTTGAGACAAAGTCTCACTCTGTCACCCAGGCTGGAGTGCAGTGGCACAATATCAGCTCACTGCAACCTCCACTTCCCAGGTTCAAGCAATTCTCCCGCCTCAGCCTCCAGAGTAGCTGGGACTACAGGTGTGCACCATCACGTTTAGCTAATTTTTTTGTATTTTTAGTAGAGACAGGGTCTCACCATGTTGGCCAGGCTGCTCTTGAACTCCTGAGATCCCCCTGCCTCAGCCTCCCAAAGTGCTGGGATTACAGGCGTAAGCCACCGTGCTCAGCCTCTCCTTTAATCTTTACAGCAACTGTTATCTTTCTTTTTACAGGTGAGAAAAGGGAGGCACAGAGAGGCTAAATAACACACCTGAGCTCACACAGAGGCAGAGGAGCTGAGCTGTGGACCCAGGCAGGCCATCTCTGCAGCCTCCGCTCTTGACCACCATGGGCTCCTCCTCTTGCCAGGATCCTACATGGAAGGTATTACCATACCATTGAACAAAAGAGGACATGAAGGCACGGAGGGCAGAGGGGCCCCAGGATGGCAGAATTAGTAACTGGGGTGAGAGGGAGCTGGGATTAGACCCAGGTCTGAAAGCCAGGCCTTCCCTTCACCCTTCCTGTTTGCCAAGCACCTGGGCCCCATCCTGCCCCAGGCCAGCAGCCGGAGCGGCAGGATGTGCTTCTGCCTGGCGCTGGCCTTGGGGAGCACTTGTTTTTCCCTGAAGGAAGCAGCAGGTGTGGCCATCTTTTTGGAACCGGCCCTTCCTGGGTCGGAGCCAGGACTGCCGCCCGCCTCCCCCTCCCCATGCGCCCGTCAATCCTGCATGGAGGCCAGGAGGACTTAAGTAGGACTAGGTCAGATCTAGGCTTGCATGGAGGGGCTGGAATTTGGGAGAGGGGCTTGGAGGTCAGTCCCATTTTTGTAAGCCTCTCGCCCTCTGGACTCCATAACTCCTGCTAATCGCACTCCTTGGATGGGACAGTGACATGGAAGTACCTCCCAGCTCAGTCTTGGGGAGACCTCTTCAAGGACGGCGAGGGAAGCTGGGGGGATGCCCCTACCCTCCTTTCTGGAGCAGAGCCCTGGGGTCTCTGGAGTCCAAGCTAGGCTGGGGTTTACAAGGGGTAAGACTCAAAATGACTTCTCTGTCTGCCCCTTGTGCTAAGTTTCCATTCAAGAAAGAGCTGCCTAGGGATGCCAGGTTATCCGGAATCTGTCATTGTAGCATCAACAGGGGTGTGTGTGGGGGTGTGTGTGGGGGGGGTCTTGGGACTTCCCACCCCCTTCGAGGGAGCATTCTTGGGTGGGATGCGGCTTCTAACTGGTGTCACCACCTCAAAGGCCAATATCCCATGACCTAGAATTTCCACGTTGGGCTCGGGGACTGGCGAGACCACCTTGACTCCTTCTGCCAAGGCCCTTTGAGAGCTGCCCGCTCCATCCTTTAGTGCTCCTGCTTAGTAAATCAGACTCTTGCATTACGCCCCAGGGTGGGGCCAGGGTTTGGGGGAAAAGCAGGCCTCAGAGAGCTCTTGCAGGGACAGAGAAGGGCTTGGAAGAAACCAGACTCAGAATATGGGGCCCTCCCCTCGCAGCTTCCCAGACTTGAAGGGGCGGCTTACTTTGGAGCTCCCTGCAGCCCCAGCCTCCTGGCCGTCTCTCCTGGCTGCTGAAATAAAGGCCGGGCCCTTTTGCCACCTTGTGATGTGACCCTGCCTGTTGGTTGGGCCTCACATCTGGTCCCTAGTTGTTTGCTTTCATTGCCACACCAGCCCTCTTGGCTGTTCTTGAATCCATCATGATTCTTTCTACACCAGGGACCTTGCATGAGCCAGTGTCTTGCTGTGCTTCCTCTCATCTCACTGGGCTAATCTGAGGCATTTTCTTTACACACCTGGAAAAAATAGAGCCTGGTGCCTTCTAAGACTAGGATGGTTGGAAGAAAGTTTTTGTGTTGTAGACTGAGGATAGGAAGAAGACACAATTTAAGCATAAGAAGGCGAGGTGGAGGCTAGGCGCGATGGCTCACACCTATAATCCCAGCACTTTGGGAGGCTGAGGCGGGTGGATCACTGGAGGTCAGGAGTTCGAGACCAGCCTGGCCAACATGGTGAAACCCATCTCTACTAAACATACAAAAATTAGCCGGGTGTAGTGGCAGGTGCCTGTAGTGCCAGCTCATTGAGGGGCAGAGGCAGGAGAATTGCTTGAACCCGGGAGGTGGAGGTTGCAGTAAGCCGGGATTGCGCCGCTGCACTCCAGCCTGGGTCACAGAGTGAGATTCTGTGAAGAAGAAGGAGAAGGAGAAGAGGAGGAGGAGGAGGAGCTGGAAATAGACTCATGAGAGGTTTCTCTTCTGGAATAAAGGGTTTGCCTTTTTAGAGGCTCTATCTTCCTCCCTTTCTACCAGAAACCAGACCTCTGAGGGCCCCTTCCCCTCCCACTGTCTCAGATCTGAAGCCCCGGTTCCCCCTCACTTCCTGTCCAGCACTGAAACCCCACGGGACAGAGAGTGTGTGACAGCTCATGCAGGAAGTTGGTCAGACGAGAAGAGTGCTGGGCTAAAGGGGATAAATTTGGAAGGTATCCAGGGACCCGATCAGGGAGGACCTTGAGTCCCAAGTAGAGAGGTTTGAATTTCTTCCTCCAGGCACTGTGGAGCTTGGAGGGTTTGGGGGCAGCTGCCTTGGAAGGGCTGAAAGGAGGTGGATGGCGCTGGCGAGACACAGCTCTTCCCCCTCCCTCCACCCCCCAGCCAGAGAAGGACTCTCCAGCTCTTGGACACAGCATTTTAATGCCAGTGGGTCTTTAGGACAGGCAGGGGGTGGGAGCCAATGTCTATCTCCGTGCTCCCACCCTGACCCACCGTGATGGAGGAGACGCCAGGGCTCCAGCTGCGAGCCTGGTGCTTGCCTTCTGGTTCAAGCCTCACCCCCACCTCCTTGGAACTTCTAGCTCAAGCTCTGGAGGAAATCCACCAGCAGGTGCTCAGGGAAGCCGAAATCCATCTGCAGCAGCAGGAAGCCCTGGAGGGAGAGGCCAGAGGAGAGAGGGGCAGGCTGGGCTGACTCCCAGGCCGCCAGGAGGGAGCCAAGCTAATGGGGACCCCTCTGCCTGTCTCCCCAGTAGGCCCCAGTCACCCCGGAAATCTTATCTGGGCCTCCCTCCCCAGGGAGGGAGGTGAGGGAGGGCTGGTGAGGGGGGTTTATACTCACATCCTGAGGGATAATCTCAGGGTTGATGATGTCGAAGAGGCTCAGGCCTTTGCTGTTCATAAGGGTCGTAAACGCTGCCTCGAGCCCTGGGACAGGGGACAGAGCCCCCCAGTCAGCCCTTCTTGGGGAGCAGGGCAGGCCTGAGGCTCTGCCACCCTGGACAGTGGCAGATGCCGAGACCTCTTTGGACCTACATTCTGTAAACATGTTTTTTCACTTTGATTTAGAAGAGTGGGCCAGTGCTTCTGAGGATGGGGAAGAGCAGTTTGCCTGCTGGTAGCGCTTGCCACTCTGCTGCCCAAAGAAATTCCACTCTGTCCCAAACTTGGGCTCCCAACCCACCCACAATGGCTGCATGACCTGCAGTTAGCTTAATCTACCCTGCTAGGAAGGAACCTTCCCCACACAGCTTCTCAAAGCATTCTTTGCAACCACACAGAGTGGCCTCCTTGCAAGTAGCTGTAGGGATGGCTTAATCCACTCCCCTCTAGTTTTAGCTCCATGGTTCAGATGGGGAAAATGAGGCCAAGAGATGCCAAAACACCCCGCCAGGATAATTCCATTTCCATGCCCTTCTTCCTACCTAAGCCACGTGGACAAGCAGATATTCTAAAGGAAGGCACAGTCGGCTCAACATACTCTGTGGGGAAGGCGGCAGAAAGCTCTCAGCAGAGCCTCGTCCACATGTCCACACCCCAGCACACGTGTGCCATGATGTCTGAGAGTCTACCACTTGAGTCACCTCAAAGGGACAAAAATTCTACCGTTTCAAGGTCAAAAGGAAAATTCAGAACCATCAAGTTCAACACTCCCATTTTACAGAAAGGGAAACTGAGGTTCAGGGCTGGGCTAGAACTAGGTCTCAGCCTCCCAGCCCAGGGCTCTTTCTGCCATCTCAGGTTGCTGTTAGGAAACCTGTGTCCTGAAAGTGGGTTGAGCCAACCCGTGGGGTGGCAGAGATAATATTCTGCAGGTAAACCAGAAACAGGGCTCTGTGCATCTGGTTGAGTCACTGGCATGCAATGCCACCAGCAGGGAGAGGGAAGGGGGCCCAGACTGCTAAGTGTCAATGACTGGGAACAGGGGCACCTGGAGCTCTGCCTGGGAAGGGCCCACAAGGTGAATGGGAAGCTCGGTCAAGCTTGGCACCCCCATTTCCCCTCCAGCCCACACTTACGAGACATGACCTCAGGGATGCCCACAGTGTCGATCATTGACTGCAGGAAGGTCTGGATGGACTCGGAGTTGCTCTGCTGATCAGAAGCCCATGGTGAGTGCTCCCTGGAGCACGGAAGTGACCCACAGGGCAGATGCCACACAGCCTGGGCAAAGCATTCATGCCCATCTGCGAAAAAATACATCCAACCCACTCCCTCCTCTTGCCCCAGATGGTGCCTCTCCTGAGTGGTCCCTCCTTTGCCCTGGGGAGGGCCAGGATTGCTAGCCCATTCCACAGAGGGAAAACTGAGATCCAGGGAGGGGCTGCTTGGCCAGTACTCTTCTGCCCTAAGCCCAGTCCATACCAACACGCTCTCATTTTTGCAACACAAGGGCTCTCCCAACAGACATGGCAGGGAGAAGAAAGGTCACAAGAGACACAGAATGGACCACTTGGTCCAGGTAATTTTGATCTGGTTGCCTGCTTTCCTTAAGGCAGGAGGTCCTGCAGGACTTCTTTCTCCCGGTCTATCCAAGGCCACCTACCTCAGTCAAATTGGAAACAGTCTTTGGTGTAATCCTGAAATAAAAAAAGAGATGAGAATTTGACCCTCTGTCAGACCCTCTCCTGTACTATCCACCGGAAAAGAAACTCTAGGAATGATAGCCAGTGCTTCTGTCTCGTTGCTCAGGTCTTTCTAGGGACTCTTGAGATTTGCTGTTCCAGCTGCCAGGCCCTGGCTCAGGCAGTGCTCTCCACCGGCTGGGCCCTCCCTCCATTCTTCCTCATGCCCCTGCCTTCTTCCGGACTAAGACTCTCTCTGGGTGAGGGTCTTATCTCCCTGCAGTCAGGCCACATGCCCCAGAGGGAAGGAGCCCTATTTCCCCACCAACACCCGTCCTGCGCCTGACTCCAAGGGGCCAGGGAGAGGTTTGCAGAGTCGACCATCCCCTCTTCTCTGTAGCACATACTGGAAATCCAAGAGGCTTAAGAAGAGCTTTTTCTTGGAATAGGAGGCCTGGATGGTAGTAATGATATCCTGGGGAGAGAAACCAAATTTGCTATGAGCCGGGGCTTTCCCTGAAGCAGAGAGCAACCCTCCTAGCCCAGGGCGCCTGATTCTTTCCACGAGGGACCATGGGAACCAGGCTTAGCTATTGCTCTTCTGAGGAGAGTTCCCTAGCACCTGTGGCTTCAGAGTTAGGACCTGAGAAGTCACGTGGGCACTTTCTGTTTTCCTCTCTTTTCTTCTTTTTTTTTTTTTTTGAGATGGAGTCTCACTCTGCTGACCAGGCTGGAGTGCAGTAGCACAATCTCAGCTCACTGCAACCTCCACCTCCCAGGTTCAGGTGATTCTCCTGCCTCAGCTTCCCAAGTAGTTAGGATTACAGGCCTGTGCCACCACGCCTGGCTAATTTTTGTATTTTTAGTAGAAACGAGGTTTCACCACGTTGGCCAGGATGGTCTTGATCTCTTGACCTCATGATCCACTTACCTCGGCCTCCCAAAGTGCTGGGATTACAGGTGTGAGCCACTGCATCCAGCCCTCCAGGCCTATTTTAAGTTTTTTTTTTTTTTTTTTTTTTTTTTTTTTTTTTTTTTGAGACGGAGTTTCGCTCTTGTTACCCAGGCTGGAGTGCAATGGCGCGATCTCGGCTCACCGCAACCTCCGCCTCCTGGTCTCAGGCAATTCTCCTGCCTCAGCCTCCTGAGTAGCTGGGATTACAGGCACGCGCCACCATGCCCAGCTAATTTTTTGTACTTTTAGTAGAGACGGGGTTTCACCTTGTTGACCAGGATGGTCTCGATCTCTTGACCTCGTGATCCACCCGCCTCGGTCTCCCAAAGTGCTGGGATTACAGGCTTGAGCCACCGCGCCCGGCTATTTTAAGTTTTTTGAGAAACCTAAAAAAGGTCTCGAACTGCTGACCTCAAGTGATCCACCCGCTTTAGCCTCCCAAAGTGTTGGGATTATAGGCCTGAGCCACCGCGCCTGGCCCATGCCACTTTCTCTCCTGGTTTCTGACTTATCCACATCCCCAGTGGTTTCTTCCTGTTTGGTCAGAAACAAGCATGGACCTGGGCTTTCCTGCATAGCACTCCCTCCACCTCCCAAGTAAAACCATCATCAAAGCAAGGTGGTGGAGGAAGTGTGGTCCCTTAACCAGCAGCATTCGCACCACGCAGAAGGGAATGTGTGGTAAAGGCAGATTCTCAGGCCCCACCCCAGACCCACCAAACCAGAAACCCCGGGGGGTGGCTCCAGAAGTCTGTGCAGTAACCCCACTCCAGGTGATTCTGATGCCTGTCAAAGTTCGAGGCCCATGACACTAGATCACTTTCAAATAGATGCTGGATTTTGAGTTATAAGTTGTATAAGCACCTCTGCTGACCACCCATTTTTACTTGATAGCACTGGGCACAATTAGTGGTTATATAGCCTTTTGTTTGTCTATTTTTTCTTTCTTCCCATTAGACCGTAAGCTTCATGAGATCAGAAACCATATGGTCCTGGCCCACAGTAAAACCTCAACAGTTATTGTTGAAAATGAATGAATGAATGTATGAATGAATGTGCTGGGGGTGCAGAACTATTGGCTCTGGTCTGAATGTGATATGTGGCCTTGAACAAGTGTCCCGTTGGTTCTTCCCTCTCTGCAGCAAAGGGGTGGGCGTGGCTGAGGCTTGAAGGCTGTTCCTGCTTTCTGTCCCTTTAGCCAGGGCTCAGTTGATGCCTCCCGAATCCCACAGTCCTGCACCAGCACCAAGCTTGTCATCTCCTCCCTCCCCTAATCCCAAAGCCTCTGTGGCTTTTACTTCCTCCTTCTGGTCT
This sequence comes from Saimiri boliviensis, assembly GCF_048565385.1. Lineage (NCBI taxonomy): Eukaryota > Metazoa > Chordata > Mammalia > Primates > Cebidae > Saimiri > Saimiri boliviensis. The sequence continues at coordinate 115,380,688 of NC_133449.1, forward strand.
TTAAGCCTCCATGAGATGGTCTCAATGTACCTTCCGGCCTTCACCTCAAACAACCCTTGTCCCTGACCACACTGTGATTCCCCTCCTCAGGCCTGGGCCAGGGCACCTTCCCATGGCTCTCTCCCTTCTGGGAGCACTCCCTTCAGCTCCAACACACACACACACACACACACACACACACACACACACACGCCCTGGTTAACATAGATTTCTAAAAATCCTTTCTGTACACAGCCAAACTCAAAAGCAACAGGGGAGGTCTTCAGGAGGCAGGAACAAGGGCAGACTCCTAGGAAAGTCGGGGGAGAGGAAATGCAGTGCTTTGGAATGAAACAGGACATTCCAGGAATGGGGGGATCAGTGCGGGGAAATGCGGGGCTAAGAGGTGTTTGTTACAGTGGTAAAGATTCTAACTTTAGTCGGGCCCCTGAACCTCTTCCCAGGACCATCTGTGCACTTCTCATAAAATCCAATTTTAGCAAAAGAACCCCTATTCTCCATATGTGATCACCCTTGAAATCTGATCAGATTCCTCCACCTCCACGTCCCCCAAGATGTTGTCTGATGACCCTGTCTTCAGCTACAATCCTGGTAGGTTGGTTTTAGGCAGAATCCCCTTTAGCTCTGATGTTTTCTCTTGGTAATTTTCCATCTCTGACCTCATCCTGCTCCTTGGCTATAGATTCTCCCCTGCCCACGTTTGAAGTTGAGGACAAGTTCTCTCCCTACTCTAAGACCCTACTGCAGTGGTTCCTATACTGTCACGAGGGTCCCAAACAGTCTTTTTTTTTACCATGCTTTAACAGTGTCATTGAATCACGTTTTCTTTAACAAATGCTCAACGTTTCAGATTCTTACCAAAAAAATAAGTAAATAAACATCCGCATGAGAAAGCCTAAAGGAATAAAACAGAATAACAAAAAGGAAAACAATATGAAAATTAAAGAGATATTTGAAAGGCTAAATAAACTGGGCACAGTGGCTCATGTCTGTAATTCCAACACTTTGGGAGGCCAAGGTGGGCAGATAACCTGAGCCCAGGGATTCGAGACCAGCCTGGACAACATGGCAACACCCTATCTCTAGGTGGTGGTGCCCATCTCTAGTTGGAAAGCTGAGGTGGAAGGATCACCTTAGCTAGGGAGATCAAGGCTACTGTGAGCAGTGATTGCACCACTGCACCACAGCCTGGGTGGAAACAAACAAACAAACAAACAAAGAACAGCTGAATATTATCTTCTATCCTGGATCAGATCTTGGAAAAGAAAAAGATATCAGTGGAAAAACTGGGGAGAGTCAAATAAAGTTTAGAGTTTGGTAAATAGTCGTGCAACAATATTACTCTGTCTGATATGACAGCGTAGCGTGGTTATGTAAGATGTCAACAAAGTGGGAAGCAGCTGGAGGGATACGGGAACTCTCTGCACTTTGCAACTTTTATTCAAATCTAAAGTTACTCCAAGATAAAAAGTTTATTTAAAAAGAATAAAGCACCACAAGGAAATGCACCCAGTAACCACATTGAAGGCCTCTGGACAAGGGGGTTATAGTGACAGTGGGTTTCTTCTACTTTTCTATATTTTCCACAGTATGCTTTCATTGCTCTTGTCTTTGGTTCTTAATGTATTAAGAAATATTGGCCAGGCACAGTGGCTCACGCCCGTGATCCCAGCACTTTGGGAGGCTGAGGCAGGTAGATCACTGGAGGTCAGGAGTTCGAGACCAACCTGGCCAACATGGTGAAACCCCATCTCTACTAAAAATTAGCTGGGCGTGATGGCATGTGCCTGTAGTCCCATCTAGCTACTTGGCAGGCTGAGGCACAAGAATCGCTTGAACCTGGGAGGTGGAGCCGAGATCACACCATTGTATTACAGCCTGGGTAACAGAGTGAGACTCTGTCTCAAAAGAAAAAAAAAAAAAAAAAAAAAAGATACTCTAAGTAGCATTAAAGATAATACTGCTCTTTAATTCCTTATTTGCAATTATAAAATTAAACAGGATCTAAAAACTGCAACTTTTTTCTTAAGTTTGAGTTTGTTGGCAAAAACCTGGCCATTGTCTAGGAAGCAATCTACGGTATTTGTCTTCCTTCATATGAGGAGAAATACCAGTGTGTCTGATCGTGGGGTGCCAGCCAGACCCTACTGGGTGTTCTGCAATATATCCAGTGTCTGTACACTACACAACTTTCACAAATTCACAAAAATTCAGAATTTGGAAACTGATGTGGCCCTAATGGATGGAGGGCTGTGGAGCTGGGTAGCAAACAACATTGTCTACCACTGAGCTTAAAAGGAAAATACTAGCTGGTGTGGAGGCTTATGCCTGTAATCCTAGAACTTTGGGAGGCTGAGGTGGGCAGATCATTTGAAGCTATGAGTTTGAGACCAGCCTGGCTCACATAGCAAAACCCTGTCTCTACTAAAAATACAAAAATTTAGCTAGGCATGGTAGTGCATGCCTGTAATCCCAGCTACTTGGGAGGCTGAGGCACAAGAATCCCTGGAACCTGGGAGGCAGAGGTTGCAGTGAGCCGAGATTGTGCCACTGCACTCCAGCCTGGGCAACAGAGCAAGACTCTGTCTCAAATAAATAAATAAATAACAAATAAATAAAAATAAGAATGAAAGAAAACATGCCTGGCATGCTGACTCACTCCTGTAACCCCAGCAACTCAGGAGGCTGAAGCAGGAGAATTGCTTGAGGCCAGGAGTTTGAGAACAGCCTGGACAACATAGCAAGACCCTGTCTCTAAGGAATTTTTTTTTTTAATTAGCCGGGTGTGGCTGTGTGTGCCTGTGGTCCCAGCTACTCAGGAGGCTGAGGTGGGAGGATCGCTTGAGCCCAGGATTTGAGGCTGCAGTGAGCTGTGATTGTGAGACTGCACTCCAGCCTGGGTGACAGAGTGAGACCCTGTCTCCAAAAAAATGAAAATAAGAAAAGAGAAAATATCACCTAAACTGTGGAAATCATGTGTGTACCCCTCGTTACATGCGTGGTGTAATTTTGATTATAAGGAGCCCTGTGTGAGAGACAACCAGTGCCGGCAGAGATGGTGAGAAGGATCTGGGGATTTCAGAGCGCCGCGCCCCGCCCCCGCCCCGCCCTCGGCCCCTACGATCCAGCTGTGAGTCAGGTTCCCCTCCCCCTGCACCCGCCTCACCTCTTCAAACGTGTAAGCTACAAAATGTTGCTGGTCTGGGTGTGGAAAGAGGAATTCCACCATCACTGAAGAACTGACCACGACGCCCTTGTTTTGGCAGGAGATCTTGGGCACCTTGAGGCAGTGGACGGTGACTTGGGCCTGGCTGGGGAGGCTGCCGACAAGCTGTGGAAGACAGGGTTCCCGTGTCCCGGACAGGGGCCCATCGTCCCTGCCCGCAGAGATGGGAAGGACAAAGCTAGCTCGGGGGTCCAGGTCTGGGGAAAAGGAAGCAGCCTGGGGTAGTGCCCAGGCCCCACACGGTGCAAATTAGGACTCTCATCTCTGGGCCTCCGTTTCTCATCTGTGTGCGAGTGAAGCTAGAACGCCTCTTTCAGGATGTGCTGAGAATGCCTTTACTTAACCTTCTGGGCCTCACTTTCCTCATCTGTAAAATGGAGATGATCATAGTTCCTACCTCATGGGATTGTCCTGAGGAGGAAATGAGCTAACCTGTGGAAAGAGCTTCAGACAGGACGCGCTGCACGGTGACCCTCCGAGGGAAGCGGCTGTAGCTTTGATTTAATAATATCAATGAGTACTGACTGTGCTTCAGCCCTGGGCTAGGGGTACAGATAGAGGGGAGAGCCCGGGAGCTGCGGGCTATACCGGCAGGAGCTCAGATTTAACCAGGACATCCCAGAATGAAACGTACAACTGCGGCTGAGGAGTATTTAAAGGAGAGACACGCCAGGCTGTGGCACGAGGCGATCTGACCTAGTCATCAGGGAGGTGGGAGAGGCCTTTTCTGAGTGGAGGAGGAGCAGATGGGATGGGGGAGGGCAGACCATGCTGGTAGAGGGGACAGTGTAGATGACAGCCCGTGGAAGGAGCATGGCCAACATAAGGAATGGGCAGACAGCCAGAGGGGCTGAGGCGTGTGGCCTGAGGACCTCCAATTACAACCTGTGGGACTGGGCTTAAGGAGACTACATACTCCAGAAAACCATCGAACCACTGGATGTACAACAAATGGTTTAATTCAATGCATAGCTCAGCTTGAAAGAAAGAAAGAGGTGGCTGGGTGCGGTGGCTCACACCTGTAGTCCCAGCACTTTGGGAGGCTGAGGCGGGCACATCAATTGAGGTCAGGAGTTCAAGACCAGCCTGGCCAACATAGTGAAATCCTGTCTCTACTAAAAATACAAAAAAAAAAAAAAAATGAGCCAGGCACAGTGGCGCGCACCTGTAATCCCAACTACTCAGGAGGCTGAGGCATGAGAATCGCTTAAACCCAGGAGGTGGAGGTTGCAGTGAGCTGAGATTGTACCACTGCACTCCAGCCTGGGCAACAAGAATGAGACTCTGTCTCAAAAATAAATAAATAAATAAAATGAAAATCTCAGTGGGTAAGTAAACAGATTAAGACACAGCTGTAAAAAGAGCTAATGAACTTAAAAAGATACTTGAAGAAACTATCTAGAACTTAGCATCCAGATGAAAGAGATGGAAAGCATGAAAAGAGATGGAAAATGGAATGAGATGTGTGTCTTGTGGAAATTCAAGGAGGTAGGAATGGAAAAAATAGTGATGGAGCAATCACGGAAGAGAGAGTGACGAAGAAATTTCCAGAGCTGATGGGCCAGGCACTGTGACCCACACCTGTAATTTCAACACTGAGGCAGGAGAATGGCTTGAACCCAGAAGGCAGAGATTGCAGTGAGCTGAGATCGCACCCCTGCACTCCAGCCTGGACCACAGAGCAAGACTCTGTCTCAAAAAAAAAAAAAAAAGAAAGAAAGAAATTTCCAGAGCTGGTGAAAGACATCATCAACTCTTAAACTGAACAATTACACTGGGTTCAAAACAATTAGATTGAAAGGCAGACAGGATGAGAAAGTGCCGGACCCTGGAGGCCAGGGCAGAGCATTTAGCCGGTATCCTACACCAGCTTTAAGCAGGCAGGTGAATGAGCAGTTTGGTTTCTTGAGAAGATTGTTCTGGCTGCTATGGGAAACAGATTGTAGGAGGGTATCAGGACACAGGGAGACCCACTGGGAGCTGCAGGTGGGTCCCTACTAGAGATAATGGTAGCCTGGCCTGAGGAGGAGGTGGAGACAGAGAAGTAGAAAGACTGGAAATAGGACATCACAGGAACAGGACTCAGTCAAGGGGCTGAGGGAGAAGACCCAGTCAGGGGCTGCTCAATATTGTCAGTTGCAAACATGCAGAGAGAGAGACATTGAAAAGCTGGGGAAAGAGCCTGGGTGGTCTGAGTTCATAAGGGAAGAGGGACCGTCCTCTGTTAGAACAGGAGAGGGTTGCAGGAAGACGCAGGTGTGGGTGAGTGGGTGGAATTGGGAGCAGACACGTGGGGTGAAGTTCTGTGGGTGACTCTGCTCAGCTCTCTGGGAAGAGGCCGTGTGTGGAGAGGGAAGTGGAAGGTACACAGGAGGGGCAGCTGGAGATTTGAGGATGGCAGGAAGGCCTGAAGAAGCCATTGCAGTGGGTGGGGGAGTGAGGTGACCAGAAAGCTGAGGGAGGCTTACTCAGAAAGCACGAGGTCCATTTGAGGAAGGAGATCATGGGTTCTTAGTGGAACCCTGCAATGAGGAGTGGGATTTTGAACATCATTGCCACTGGGCATAGCAAGAAGAGGCCGTGACCCCCAAGGAGCTTGCCTGAAGTTGGCTTTGGGATCAGGAGTAATCAATAGTCACTTATTGCTGGGGCCCTCTGAACCTGGAGTTAATCCTGGGGTTCCAGCCCCCTATGAGGCCCTATGCCTGGGTGATAGAGCAGGGAATGGAGCATTATCTTTGGGGGGGCAACAGAGCTGGGCTCAAACCCAGTCTTGACATTCACTGTTGCCCTGTGTGTAAAACAGGGGTGGTTTGAGTGCCCCACTCCTAGCGTAGGTGTGAGCACTGAAGGAAGTCCCACACACCAAGAGCTTCGCTCCATGCCGGACACCCTAGAAGGAGCTGGGTTTGCTGCTAGAATTGTTGCCATTGCTGCTGTTATTGGCTGTATGGGAGGTCTTGAAGCCAGAGCAAGACTGGGGTATGTGAGATAAACCCCACACAGGGGTAGGGACAGTTACCTCCTGGAAGACCTCCTGGTTCGTGTTGAAGCCCCGGGTCTCCAGCACTGCCTGCAAAGAGATGGGGAAGTCGGGGGTTGGGGGGTGTAAAGGCCACTCCTCAGAGGGAAACTCTGCAGGGACCGAGTACAGTTTCAAGGACTGAAGCCCTCCTCAGATCCAGCTCCCAACCTTCCAGACAACATGTGAGATGCTCCGGGCAGGCTGTGGGGCAGGGAACCCCCATCCAGCTGGAGGCCTGGCTTCTGCTCCCTGCTCTGCCTCACACGGGCTGCGTGACCTTGCGCACGTCACTTCCCCTCTGGCGGCCTCAGTTTCCTCATGAGTTCAGTGACAGGCATGGCCTGGAAACCACCTAAGCACTTCTGGTGCAGTATAGGTGAAGAGTCCCAGCTTCGGAGCACCTCTTACAAGCTGTGTGATCTTCAGTAAGTCACCTACCTTCTCTGAGCTTTGCTGTTTTTTGTTTGCAAAACCAAGGTAACAATAGTACTCATCTCACAGGGTGAGTGCAGCAAATGTAACTGTGCAATAAATGTAAGACTAATATCATCTTTTTTTCTTTTTTGAGACAAAGTTTCACTCCTGCTGCCCAGGCTGGAGTGCAGTGGTGTGATCTCAGTTCATTGCAACCTCTGCCTCCCGGGTTCAAGCAATTCTCCTGCCTCAGCCTCATGAGTAGCTGTGATTACAGGCATGTGTCACCATGCCTGGCTAATTTTGTATTTTTAGTAGAGACAGGGTTTCTCCATGGTGGTCAGGCTGGTCTCAAACTCCTGACCTCAGGTGATCCGCCTGCCTCAGCCTCCCAAAGTGCTGGGATTACAGTCATAAGCCACTGCGCCTGGCCAATATCATCTTATATTTAGCATGGTTACTACATGCCAAGCTGTATCTCTACCTAAATCCATCTATTGATTGTTCTATCTGTCCATCTAGCTATCTGGTAACACACAGTCGACCCCCAAAAATGCTGGACTTTACTATTTTTTTTGAGATGGAGTCCTACTCTGTCACCCATTCTGGTGTGCAGTGGTGCCATCAAAGCTCACTGCAGCCTCAACCTCCTGGGCTCAAGTGATCCTCCCACCTCAGCCTCCTGAGTAGCTGGGACTACAGGTACGCACTGCCATGCCCAGCTAATTTTTAAACTTATTTTTATTTTTGTAGAGACAGGGGTCTCCTATGTTGCCCCGGCTGATCTCGAACTCCTGGCCTCCAGGGACCCTCCTGTGTCAGCCTCCCAAAGGGTTGGAATTACAGGCGTGAACCACTGCCCCCAGCCTGGACTTGACTGTTACTGCTCCAGCTTAGATGGTCCCTAGCTCTTTCGCCCACCACCAAGTTTCTGGGTTTCCTCCCTCCTCTGCACGCATGTGCACACACACACATACCACATGCCATCTGGATTCCCTAGCAGCCCAGCCTCACCCACTCACCTTGAACTCCTCTCCCATCAGGCTGAGCGTGAGGCGGCCACTCTGGAAAGCTACCTTGGCCAGGGAGTGGAAGACTTGCTCAGAGAACCAGAAGTACAGCATGCGGGAGTCCCCCAGCAGTGTGGGCGAGAAGGTGGGGAGCGGGAGTTCCTCCGAGACATTCTTGTAGATGAAACGACCCTGGAGGAAGCCGGGATACTGGCTGGACTCCGTGTCGCCCTGCTGGGCTCAGGTCCAGCTTCAGGGAGATTGGGAGGAACCTTGGAAAGCATTCAGCCCAGAGTGCAGATGGGGAAACTGAGGAAAGAGCTGCACCAGTTTCCCCGGTGGGGCTTTCACTTATTCAACAAATATTTCCCGAGTGCTGACTGTGTCTCAACCACTGTGGGAAGTGAACCAGACAGATGTGGTTCCCACCTTCACAGGGGACATTCCTGCCTTCGAGTAACGACATTGGTCAGGACAGCTGGTGACCATGGACCTCCAGCTGCCACCCCTACCCCCAGCCGACCACTGGCCCTGCCCCTGCAGAGGGCATTCCATTGACCACCTGGAGGCCAAAATTGGGAAAACAAGCCGCTGTCCAGTCCCCTGAGCCTCTAAGTCATCCAGCCCACAGGTCGTGAACAGGCTTTAGTAATGTCCATGAACCTCCAAAATGATCCTTCTGTTCAGTTTTCTGGGGAGAGGTTCTGTGACAAAGATGGCTGGTTTGCTGTAAAATCTTCTCCTATCTCTCTGTACCAGTTGATTTTTAGCTAGTCTCAATATCTAGCTGGAATAAATTCCTCCGTTTCCCTTGCAGCTAGGGTGGGATCCTGTGATCAAGTTCAGGCCAATGGGATGTGAGCAGAGCAGTGTGGTGGTCATGCCAGCCGGCCAGGACCCTGCGATGAGGCCACACCTGAGGCTGGCTGAGAACCCAGTGGAAGGGGCCTGCGTGCCTGACGCCCTGGAGCTTCCAGATGCCCCCCGGCTGCAGATGCTCAGGCCGTGACACGAGGGAAACGAATGTCTATCATGTTTAAGCAGCTATGATTTTGGATTTCTTTGTTACAGCAGTAATAGAGGGTCCAAAGCTTTTGCCAATACCCCCAGGGGTGGGGCACAATCCACCTGTAGAGGATGACAAAAGCCAAACAAGCCCTCCAGAAGGAGCTGGTGCTTTGCCGGGATCCTTGCAGTGGGGAGCCCTGGTGCCTACAGAGGAGGCTCGGAGGCACGTCACTGTGGCCTGCCCTCCCGGCTGCATCAGGAATGGGGAGGAGTGGCCCTGGACGCTTGGCTGCTGGGTTGAAGCTGGGGGACTGGGCTGTCAGAGCACAGGCAAGGACCTACTCCCCTGGGGAAGCTGGGCCCTGCCCCCACCCTCACACCCTCCTACCTTGTGATGGGACTCCAGGTAGGAGGCTGTGATGACGGGATCAGCTGTCAGGGAAATGTCCACCCCGATGTCCCCATCTGAAAGGATGCTGGCTGCAGGAGGAAAAGATCAAGGTGTGGCCTCAGGACGGGGGAACTGCCTGGAGTCACCGCTGTCTTGCCCCCACACAGGTGCCCAAGCGTCAGCCTCAGTGTTCCGCTCTGTAAAGTGGGGCCCGGGTGTGTGGGGAGGAGTGCTGCACTTTTTCATTCTCTTTTCTCAAGTCTGTCTGGGTAGGTAAAGCCCTTCTAGAGGGCTTGTTCAGAGCATGGGACTTGTTCAAGACGGGCTGAAACCCAGCTCCGCTCTGCACTGCAGGGGAACAGGGCAGGGCCCTGCCCTCGCCCAGCATCCGAGTCCTCATCTCCGATGAGCAGGCTGTGTAAACACACACGAGGGCCCGGCCATGTGAGCGATCTGATTATATTTTTTCCTAATCTACTTCCAGGAGAATCTTGGAGTCCTCCTGGACTTAATCACCCGTCTGTCCTGAGTTCTATAGTCTAGAACAGGGAGCAGCAGATTTTTTCTATAAAGAACCAGATAGTGAATAGTTCAGGCTTTGCGGGGTACGTGGTCTCTGTTGCAACTAGTCTGCTCTACCGCTGTAATGCAAAAGCAGCCGTCGCCAACACGCACGCCAGCGGGCACGGCTCCGTTCCAGTATGATTGCATTCTTGAAAGCAGGCAGCCAAATGCGTTTGGCTTACTGGCTGTAGTTTCCAACCCCTGGTGCGGAACCGCCGTGAGAGACGCGGCGCACAGATGGGAGTCCGGGTTACCCCACCTGCCTCCTCCCTCAAACCACGTCCCCATGAAACAGCCCTTCCGACCTCCCAGCGCCCTCTGAATTCTGTGGCTGCCTGGGCCAGTCCAGAAACTGCTTCCTCACTCTTCCTTCCTGTTAGTGTTGCCCACCAGCATTCCTATTAATGGCACAGCTACTGGCATGGGGATTCCAAAGAGACAGACGTTCCAGCTATATGAGAGTAGAGGGAAGGGGAGGGACAGATTGGCCACTCAGGAAGACAGAACGGTGCTCAGCCCTTCGTGCCTTGGCCGGAGCCTCGGATGCCTGCCACGGGCCTGTGCCTGTAACCTCCCCTCCTGACACCCCACAGTGGCCCAGAGGACCTCCTCACCTGGGGTTCCACCGTTCCCTTGCTGCCTCTGTTTACTGAGCACCTACTGTGTGCCAGGGTATAAGGAGCAGGTGGTCTCCTCAGCCCAGCCACCTCCCTGTCCACAGGTAAGGAGTACAGCGGGAGGCCTTACACGCAGCACAGTAGCTGGGAGCAGGGGGATGGGGAGGGGAGCAGGGGGCTTTTGGAGTTTTCGAAGGGCCAAGGTTCAAATTCTGCTTCCACTTCCTAGTGAGGGGATAGGGTCCTCTCATCTCCGTAATTTCTATTTCCTCCTCAGTGGAATGGGGGCCAGCAGTACGTTCCTCACGGGTGATTGTGAGGATTCCATAGCTAACATAAGTGTTTGGTATAAAGTAGTCCTGGGCATCCATGGGCATCTACTGTGTGCAGGGCACCATTTAGGGCAGGCGTCCCCAAACTACGGCCCGCGGGCCGCATGCAGCCCCCGGAGGCCATTTATCTGGCCCCCTGCCGCACTTCAGGAAGGGGCACCTCTTTCATTGGTGGTCAGTGAGAGGAGCACAGTATGTGGTGGCCCTCCAACGGTCTGAGGGACAGTGAACTGGCACCCTGTGTAAAAAGTTTGGGGACACCTGATTTAGGGCATCATTCAGTAACCAATGGCTATTACTTTTTTTTTTTTTTTTTTTTGAGATGGAGTTTCACTCTTGTTGCCCAGGCTGGAGTGCAATGGTGTGATCTTGGCTCACTGCAACTTCTACCTCCCAGGTTCAAGCAATTCTCCTGCCTCAGCCTCCCAAGTAGCTGGGATTACAGGCATGCGCCACCATACCTGGCTAATTTTGTATTTTTAGTAGAGATGAGATTTCTCCATGTTGGTCAGGCTGGTCTTGAACTCCCGACCTCAGGTGATCCACCTGCCTCGGCATCCCAAAGTGCTGGGATTACAGGCATGAGCCACCGCGCCTGGCCTTATTATTATTATTATGATTGGCACAGAACAGTGCTTCCCACTCCTCGCCACCCTCTTGTCTTGTCTGAGGTTCCTCCCAATGACCAGGGACGTCCCCACTGGACGGATGATGAAACTGAGTCCTGAGTAGTTTCTCCTACACTGCACAGCCTTGCGGGAGGTCCCCCTTAACCTGAGGCCTGATGGGAAGGGAGGGAAGGGACCCAGAAGGGCAGGGAGTTCCCGATCCCCACACAGCTTTCTTCATCGTTATCTCTCATCGATGTCTTCTGCTATTTGAAATGTTGGTGACTGTGCATGGCGCAGGGTATCAGGTGGTGATAATAACAGTCATAATAATAAGGGTTCAGGATAAGCCAGGTACGAGGTACAAGGCAGCGTCTTACTCATTTTACATACATTTTTTCCCTACTCAATTTTTACAACCACCTTGTGGGGTAGATGCTGTTATCACCCCCATTTTATCCATGAAGAAACTGAGAGTCAGAGAGATTAAGTGATTTGCCCAACGTCACACAGCTTGTGAGGCTGCAGCCCTAAGGGGCAGAGACTTGCCAAAGCCTGCCCGGAATGAATCATCAAGTGTCAGAGCCAGACAGAGCCCATGGGAACTAGACAGGAGGAGTGACGGTCCCAAGGCCATGCAGTGCAGCAGGTGGCTTTTTGGCTCCCACTGCTGTCTTCTGAGCCATGAAGACAGAAACCCACTCACCAGCCCTTGTCTGGACAAAATCGGCCATGATGTTGGAGATGACGTTGATCTCTTTGCAGACCTGGGGCAGACAGAGCAGGTGCTTTCCAGGCAGGAAAGGATGCCAGCGGAGGGGCAGGGCAGCGCCTCCTTCCAGCTGCGTGCTGGTGGCAATGCTGGGAACTAGCACAGGGGACTTCCACATTGGGAAGATGGGAGTGGCTCCTTCTCGGGGAAGGGCAGGGAGGAAAGGGTTCCAGCCTCCCAGGCATGGCCCTGGGCCACAGGGAGTTAGCCAGCCTCACTCACCTGTCCCTTCAGGATCAGCTTCAGGGTGTAGGAGATGAAGTTTGTGAATAGCTGCTTGATCCATCCAGGCCTGAGGGCAGCAAACACCACAGTGAGCCCCTGACCAGACCTGTGCATCCTGGAGCACCTACTGTGTACCAGGCACTGTTCAGGGCTCTGCTGGTCCTGACTCATGTAGCTCAGGAGGTAGGAATTATCGCCCCCAGTTTGCAGCTGAGAACATTGAACCTCAGACCCAAGGATTAACCACGGCACCCTTCCGGAATCCCTCAGGAAGGACCAGCTCCTGCATACTCACACCTGTCACGCACACGAGAACGTGCCTAGAGTCCAGTTCACACACGTTTCCGTCTTCGCCAGAGGCAGAAAATCGCCTGAATAGAGGGCTCCTCTCCAGACCTACCCACCCGTTCACTTCTGCCTTCGAGGTTTGGCATTGGTTATACGACCAGGGTCTCTCTCTTTATTTTATTTATTCTTATTTATTTATGTATTTTGCATTCAAATTCAGCAGACCAGGGTCTCTCTCAACCTCGGTATCTTCCTCTGTGCAATGGGGTTACCCACAGCTCCCTGACAGAGGGTGTTGGCCAAGACAAAAAGTGCCACCCTGGGAAGCAGTAGATTAAGTATCTAGGAACTCAGCTTCTGGGGTCGGAGAATGCTGGGTTCAAATCCTGCCCTTGTCCCTCAGTGGTGAGTTGCATGTCCTCAGCAAGTTACTGCGCTTGACATGAGTTTTAGCTGTGAATTAGTGTGGTGTTTGGGCTGCAGAATGCACTCCGTAGATATGAGCTTTTCCTTCCTAACCACTCTGTGACTCAGTTTACCCACATGTAAAAAGGGGATGATAACAAATTCTATATCCTAGGGTTGGTTTTAAGGACAAAATCAATTAATTCATGCAAAGGGCTTGGGATAGTGTTTGGCACACAGCGAGTTCTTAATAGCTGTTAGGTGGCTATTGTTTTCCAGCCTTTGAGGGTGTATTGATGGGAAGGGGTAGGAGGTGACCCCACTAAAGGTATTCTACCCCCAGTTTTGGCCACCCACAAGCATGCCCTGTGTGGGGTTGAGCCTGGAGAGGCTGTGGGCACGCTAACAGGATGGGCACGAGCAGGAATGGGGGCCACAGGGCGGTGTACTTACTCTCGCTCTCCTTGAAGATGCAGGAGGAGCTTATGGAAAGACAGGTGGCAGTTGGGGGCATTGGTCCGCACTCTACCAGAGTCGCAGGCTGCAGGGAAACCCAACACAACCTCAGGGCAGTCTCCGCTATTGGGCGGTACCCACATGCTGCCCAGGTCAGCCAAGAGCTTGGCCAGCTCTGGGCTCCCCAACTCTGCAAACTTCCCAGGCCGGGACTCCTTTGGTGGCCCCAGAACCCTCTGCCTGCACAACCTCCCCACTCTGCTGAGGCCAAGCCCTAGCGTCTGGCTCCCATTTCCCCAGAGGACGCTGGACACATACTCAGTTGTGTGTTGATCTGGAGGTCAATGGCGGAGTCGATCTCAAAATCAATGGACTGATCAATGCCCAACCTGCAAAGAGCCAAGGACCCAGGACCCTCATTCTGCCCTTCAGCCCAGAGCGGGCCAGGGCATGGTGCATCAGCTGATGGGAATGCTTACCCCCAGGCAGCGGTGTAGCCATACTTCAGGGTCCCATTGAAGACCACAGACACATTCTGAATGGAGACATCAATGGACTTGGCTTCGACGAGCTCCACCTGGCTGCTGGCAATGGACAAGTAGCTGACCTGAATGCTGGGAAGGAACAGGAGTGAGGAAGGACGTCAGAGATCATCCAGGAAGCCCAAGGAGTGACCCTCCAATTTTGCCTAGGCGAGGGTGGAAGATAGAATCATAGCCTCCAGAATGTCTGCCTCCTAATCCACAGAACCTACAAATTTGTTACCCAATGTTCAAATGATGGACACCCACTCGACTCATTTTACCCATATGCAAATATGGTTAAGTTAAGGACCTTGGGGTAGATGGGAAGATGATCCTGGATTATCTGGGTGGTCCCAGTGTTATCACAGGGTGTTGAAAAGTGGAAGAGGAGGCAGAAGAGGAGAAGTGGGGGAGAGGTGACCAGGGAAGAATGCCCAGAGAGAGTCAACCATGCTGGGCTGAAGATGGAGGGAACCGTGCTCACGGGGACATTTAGATCTAGAAATGCCTGTCTTTAAAAAAGAGAAATCTCAATTCAATATCCAACTTTCCACCTTAAGAAACTTGAAAAATGAAGGCAAACTAAGCCCAAAGCTAGCAGAAGGAAGGAAGTAATCAGGATATTAGCGGCTACAAATGAAATAAAGAATAGAAAAACACCAACAATCGGTGAAAACAATAGTTGGTGTTTCCAAAAGATCAACAAAATCAACAAAGCTTTAGCTAGACTGGCAAGAAAAAAAGACTCAAATTACCAAAACCGGAAATAAAAGTGAGGTCATTATTACCCATCTTACAGAAATAAAAGGAATTATGAGAGAATACTATGAACAATTGTATGTCAACAAATGAGATAAATTAGATGAAATGAAAAGGGTACATTCTTAGAAATGTAAATGGTATGTGAAGGAGCGTGAAAATGGATTCCAAAAAGTACGGAGACACCATCAGAGGTGAAGTTAGATCAAAAATAGATTGGCAGGCTGGCGAGGTGGCTCTCACCTGTAATCGTAGAACTTTGGGAGGCCGAGGTGGGCAGATCACCTGAGATCAGGAGTTCATGACCAGCCTGGCCAACATGGTGAGATCTTGTCTCCAAAAAATACAAAAAAATTAACCGGGCATGATGACAGGTGCCTGTAGGTGCAGCTACTAGGGAGGCTGAGACAGAAGAATTGCTTGAACCCGGGAGGCGGAGGTTGCAGTGAGCTGAGATTGCGCCATTGCACTCCAGCCTGGGCCACAGAGGAGACTCTTGACAAAACATTGCATGTCTATATCAAAACATCTCATGTACCCCATAAATATATATGCCTACTATGTACCCACAAAAATTAAAAATAAAAATCTTTAAAAATAGATTGGCAAAGACTTATAGTATAGAAAACAACTAGATTGTTCCAGATTCTTCCTTCTTTTTTTTTAGTTCTTTCTTTTCTTTTCTTTTTCTTTTTCTTTTTTTTTTGAGACATAGTCTCGCTATGTTGCCAGGCTGGAGTGCAGTGGCGCAATCTCAGCTCACTGCAATTTCTGCCTCCTGGGTTCAAGCAATTATCCTGCCTCAGCCTCCCGTGTAGCTGGGATTACAGGCATGCACCACCACGCCCAGGTAACCTTTGTGTTTTTTAGTAGAGACGGGGTTTCACCATGTTGGCCAGGATGGTCTCGATCTCTTGACCTCGTGATCCACCCGCCTTAGCCTCCCAAAGTGTTGGGATTACAGATGTGAGCCTCCACGCCTGGCCCTTTTCTTTACTTTATTCTTTTTTTTTTCCCATGGTGCCTCTCTGTGGCCCAGGCTGGTGCAGTTGTGTAATCACAGC
Source organism: Saimiri boliviensis (assembly GCF_048565385.1). NCBI lineage: Eukaryota > Metazoa > Chordata > Mammalia > Primates > Cebidae > Saimiri > Saimiri boliviensis. The sequence continues at coordinate 115,396,376 of NC_133449.1, forward strand.
TCACTGTGGCCTCAAACTCCAACAATCCTCCTGCCTCAGCCTCCGAAATAGCTGGGACCACAGGCACGTACCAACCACACCTGGCTAATTTTTGTATTTTTTTGTGTAGATAGGGGTCTCCCTATGTTGACCAGACTCCACATTCTTCTAAACGCTCTAATCTGGAATTAGATCATACTATAGTCTCCAATCTTCTTTCAATTCTATAGAAATTTAAACCTCCGGCTACATTTGTTTTTGTTTTTGTTTTTGTTTTGAGATGGGGTCTGGCTCTGTTGCTCAGGCTGGAGTGCAGTGGTGTGATCTCGGCTCACTGCAACCTCTGCCTCCTGGGATCAAGCGATTCTCCTGCCTTAGCCTCCCCAGTAGCTGGGACTACAGGCGCCCGCCACCGCACCTGGCTAATTTTTGTATTTTTAGTAAAATCGGGGTTTCACCATGTTGCCAGGCTGGTCCTGAACTCCTGACCTCAGGTGATTCTCCCACCTCAGCCTCCCAAAGTGGTGTGATTACAGGATTGAGCCACCATGCTAGCTTTTCTTTTCTTTTTTTCTTTCTTTTTTTTTTTTTAGACTGAGTTTTTGCTATTGTCACCCAGGCTGGAGTGCAGTGGGCAATCTCAGCTCACTGCAATCTCCGCCTGCCTCAGCCTCCTGAGTAGCTGGGATTACAGGCAAGTCTGGCTAATTTTACATTTTTAGTAGAGACAGGGTTTCACCATATTGGCCAGGCTGGTCTTGAACTCCTGACCTCAGGTGATCTACCCAACTGAGCCTCCCAAAGTCCTGGGATTACAGGCATGAGCCAACACCCTTGGACGCATACCAAATTTTTGAGTGGCATCCCTTCTGGTAATAGCTGTGTAAGCTCCTAACACATGAACCTCCTTTGACTACATTCTTTTTTTTTTTTTTTTTTTTTTTTTTGAGACGGAGTTTCGCTCTTGTTACCCAGGCTGGAGTGCAATGGCGTGATCTCGGCTCACCACAACCTCCGCCTCCTGGGTTCAGGCAGTTCTCCTGCCTCAGCCTCCTGAGTAGCTGGGATTACAGGCACGCGCCACCATGCCCAGCCAATTTTTTGTGTTTTTAGTAGAGACGGGGTTTCACCATGTTGACCAGGATGGTCTCGATCTCTTGACCTCGTGATCCACCCGCCTCAGCCTCCCAAAGTGCTGGGATTACAGGCATGAGCCACCGCTCCCGGCTTGACTAAATTCTTGACTTCTGCACATAATTAGACAGTAGAGAGTAAGTGAAAACAGTCATACTGGGCCTGGCGCGGTGGCTTATGCCTGTAATCTCAGCACTCTGGCCAGCATAGTGAAATTCCATCTCTACTAAAAATGCAAAAAAAAAAAAAAAAAAAAAAAAAAAATAGCGGGCGTGGTAACACATGCCTGTGGTCCCAGCTGCTTGGGAGGCTGACGCAGGAGAATTGCTTGAACCTGGGAGGTAGAGATTGCAGTGAGCTGAGATCGTGCCATTGTACTCCAGCCTGGGCAACGAGAGCAAAACTTCATCTTGAAAAACAGAAAAAGCAGTCAGGCTGCAGGACCGATGTGGGTGGAGGAGGAGAACAGCACCCGGTGCGTTCCCCATTTTCACAGATTCTAGCACGAGGGTGGGCTCCAGCACGCGCTGTGAGAAAGGACAGTGGGAAAAGGTGCTTTCAAGGCCTTGAACTCTGGTAGATCATAATTTTTCCGGCCTAAAGAGCTAGATGACAGGATTTGGGACAATCACAGCTGCTGGAAAGTGGAGGGGAATACCATAAATGAGAAAGTCAGAGCAGGGAGCTCCCCTCAACGCCTGAAACAAAAGGAGATGGAGAGAGCCCAAGGCATGGGGGAGGCCTCTAGAAGCTGGAGAAGGCAAGGGAATTAATTCTCCCTTAGAGCCCCCAGAGGAATCTGCTTCTACTGACATCTTGATCTTAGCTCAGGGAGAGCCACGGTGGACTTTTAGCCTTTTTTAACTGTAAAATTATAAACTTCTGTCATTTTAAGCCACTAAACTTGGAGTGATTTTTTTTTTAACAGCAGAAAATAGGAAACTGATACAGAGGGCTTCCTGGAGGAGGTGTCATCAGGTGGAGGGTGGGAGTTTGAAAGATAGGAGGCTCCTCACTAGGAGGAGGTCTGAGCTAGGCCCGGGGCAGAGGTGGAGCTGAACAACTGCGGAGTTGTTGGGCCTGGGGTCTTGGTGTAGGCACAGCAGAGGAGATGTGTGGCCAGGGGCTTGGTCAGAGGTGGGGCTCAGCAAGGATCCTTGGGAAGCAAGGATCAGAGAGGAGAAACGGGAGGCCAGCGGACCACATTCACTCCATGCCCTCTACCCTTGCTGAACTCTCCCCTGGGGCCCGGCTTCAGCACATGGAATATGACACAATAGAAGCAGCCATCAAGTACCGGACACACACTGTGGCAGGCACTGTGCTGAGAGTTTAAACGCATGTCCTGGTTTAATCCTCACAGCTACCCAGGAGGTGGTCACTGTTGCTGTACCCACTGAACTGAGACAGAAATGGCTCAGACAGCTTACATGGCTTCAAAAAACCTCAGTAGAAGGGGATTTGATCCTTGGTCCATCCCACTCCAGATCCTATATTATAAGCCACTGTGACACACTGCCCAACGAGGAGAATCTGTGTATATCTGGCTTTCCCCGTCTGTTCTGTTATATTCTATTCTATTCCCATTAGAATAATGTGAAGAATTCTCATTTTACCATGATCCAGCTTCATCTAACGCTCATCATGGCCAATCATATTTTATTTCTACCCCACCCATATATGTTTTGGGATAATATATATATATATATATATATATATATATATATATATATGTATATCTGTGTGTGTGTGTGTGTGTGTGTGTGTGCAGTATTTATTTCAAATGCTTGTTAAAACAGCCTAGTTATTTCTCAGGACAAGAGCAAAGGTCACCCCCTGCAGAAGCTTAGCGACTACGTACAAAACCTTACAGAACAGAGGCCATACTTTAGCGTAAGCCTGTCTGCTGACCAGAGAATGGAATTCTGTGTGGACTCAAGGAACAAGAGAAAACTAGGCAGGAAAGGGTAAAGGAAGGTGCCCATCTGAATCAAACTTCGGCTGCCATCAGGGCACATCTCGTGGTGGTCACAGATTGCAGGCTTTTTATGGAAGGTTCAGGTTCAGCATAGGATTCCATTTGTCTACTTGGCCACACTCCTGGTGAGGATTAGGGTCAGGGTCAATGTCACTCAAGTTCCTGACCAGCCAAACTCCCACAGTAAAGAGTCCCAAATTGAGGATCGAGTTCCTCCAGAAGTCATTCCTGTCAATGGCAAAGCGATAGACTCCCCAAAGCCAGTCTCCCATGTTGTCCGGTATTTCGGGAGTTTCGTTAGCCCAGCCAGCAGTGCTCACTGGGACCCCACTGGAAGCCATAGTAAGAAGCTTCCAGCGGGCCTTGCCTCGGATAACAGTTAAGTATGAATGACTGTGACATCTAGTCTATGGCAGTCTGGTCTAACTGAATTATTGCTGATTTATTAAGGATGATATTTCTTTAACTTCTCAAGATGCTTTTGCCACATCTGACCTCTTGCAGCATAGGTCTAGGATAGCATTATCCTCGTTTATTTTTTAGCAACAGAGTCTTGCTCTGTTACCAGGCTGGAGTGCAGTGGCGCAATCATAGCTCACTGCAGGCTTGACCTCCCAGGCTCAAATGATCCTCCTACCTTGGCCTCCTGAGTAGCTGGGACTGCAGGCAAACACCACCACGCCCAGCTAATTTTTAAATTTTTTATAGAGACAGGCTGATCTTGAACCCTGGCTCAAGTAATCCTCCTGCCTCGGCCTCCCAAAGTGCTGGGATCACAGGTGGGAGCCACTGTACCTTGCCCATTATCCTCTTTTACAGAAGCGTAATCTGAAGCCCAAGGTCGCACAGAGGGTGTGGCTGGGACGCCTCCACAGCACCCCCTAGCGGCAGGAGTTTTCCTGCAAAAGGTGACGCTGCACCGCCGGCGCCCCCTGGCGGCTCAGAAACAATTACCAAGATTCCAGGCCCAATGTGCTCTGGTAGCAGAGACCACTCCTGGGGTGTTTAGCAGGGCTAGGGAGGAGGAGGAGGAGGAGGAGATTGGCTTTAAGACAAAGATAAAGTTCCTGAACAATGTCTGCCTCACGCTTGGGGTCTCAGACTGACGCACAGACAGAGACCCAGGCTCCAGGGCAGCCTGAGTTTCCAGGAAGGTGGCCAAGTTCCCGAGACTGAGCTGAGTTTGCACGTGAGCTCGGCTAGGCTGGGAAACCTCTATCAGCTCCTGTTTCCTTATTTGTTAAGCAGGGCCATCCGGAAGATGGCATTATCCTTTTTTACAGATGAGGATAAAATATATGATAAAGGTTCACGCCTGTAATCCCGCATTTTGGGAGGGTGAGGTGGGCAGAATCACTTGAGGTCAGGAGTTCAAGACTAGCCTGGCCAATATGACGAAACCCGTCTCTACTAAAATTTAGCTGGGCTTGGTGGTGGGCACCTGTAATCCTAGCTACTAGGGAGGCTGAGGCAGGAGAATGGCTTGAACCTGGGAGGTGGAGGTTGCAGTGAGCTGAGATGGCACCACTGCACTCCAGCCTGGTTGACAGAGAAAGACTCCGTCTCAATAAATAAATGAATAAATACATAAAATAAAGATTAAGATAGATAAAGGGTTGGACAAGGTGACTCACGCCTGTAATCCCAGCATTTCAGTAGATGGAAGCAGGCAGATCACTTGAGATCAGGAGTTTGAGACCAGCCTAGCGAACACGGTGAAACCCCCATCTCTACAAAACTTAGCTGGGTGTGATGGTGTGCGCCTGTAATTCCAGCTACTCTGGAGGCTGAGGCACAAGAATTGCTTGAACCCAGAGACAGAAGTTGCAATGAGCTGAGATCATGCCACTGCACTCCAGCCTAAATGACAGAGGGAGACGCTGTCTCAAAAAAATTTTAAAAAAGAAAGAAAGAAAAAGAAAAAGTATATGATAAAGGTGAAGATAAAATGAGATGCTGTTTGGAAAAGCACCTAGCCCACAACCGGCCCTCTGCTGTTACCATCATCCCAAATAATGTCAAGATACTCATTTTAGGCTGAGGCGGGGGGATTGCTTGAGGCCAAGGTTCAAGACCAACCTGGCCAACAGAGTGAGGCCCCTATCTGTATTATAAGAAAACAACATTTATAAACTTTTTTTAAAAAAAAGATAAAGGCCAGGCGCGGTGGCTCAAGCCTGTAATCCCAGCACTTTGGGAGGCCGAGGCGGGTGGATCACGAGGTCAAGAGATCGAGACCAACCTGGTCAACATGGTGAAACCCCGTCTCTACTAGAAATACAAAACATTAGCTGGGCATGGTGGCGCGTGCCTGTAATCCCAGCTACTCAGGAGGCTGAGGCAGGAGAATTGCCTGAACCCAGGAGGCGGAGGTTGCCGTGAGCCGAGATTGGGCCATTGTACTCCAGCCTGGGTAACAAGAGCGAAGCTCTGTCTCAAAAAAAAAAAAAAAAAAAAAAAAAAAAAAAAAAAAAAAGATAATCATTTTGCTGAGATTTCTCTACCTTATCCTCCATTCAGCCCCCAATAAGACCTTCATCTTCCCAGGGCAATGGGAAAGGACCCTTCGAAGCCTGACTCATAGAGGGGCTATTAGAGAGTTTGATACACTCACTAAGTACCCCCAGGGCACCAGGGGATGGAGGGTGGGGGTAGGGGAGGTGGTCAGGCTCCGGTTCCAAGTCCAGGGGAGAGACCTGAGTCCCTCCCTCCCCCAGCCCTTCCACCCTGTGGGCTGGGGGCAAGCCTCAGGCTGTTCTTCCCGCCTCCCTACCCCCAGCCTGGTGACACCCGAGGCCCAACTCACTTGTACAACCCATACTTGACTCGGCCAAGGAGCATCATGGCCTTCTCGCCTGTGATATTTGGGTAGTTGACTCGCTGGAAGGCAGTCTGGATCACCTTGGCAGTCTCCTGGTTCACTAGAGGGGAGGGCAGTGGCTGAGGGGCTGCAGGCCCATGCCAAGCCCCCCACTCCCACCCACAACCGGTCTTGGCCATGACTCAGCCTCTCTGGGACTAGGCTCCCCAGCAGGACTTAAAGCTGAGGGGTGGACTGGGCCTCCCTCTCAGTGTAAGGTCGATGGCAATTTGTAGAGGACACAGAGAGGTTCAATCCTGACCCCAGCCAGAGATCCTGATCATACCCTAGCCTCTGGATCCTGATGCATGGGAACCCCGTGATCCTCATCAAATGGCAGCCCTGAGCCCAGCCACACACTCACCCTAGCTCACCCAGACAATGCTGTGACACTCCCTGTAGTCCTGGGGGTCTATAATCCTGGCTCTTGAACTTGGCGATGTGCTATTTTAGAATTCTGTCATTTAGCATCCCTATACCTTTATTGTATTGAGCAAGAGGCTGAGGCCCAGAGAGGGCAGGGGAGCTGGCCAAAGTCACGCAGCAGTTGGTGATGCAGCCTCCGTCACCTGAGCTCCTGGCAACTCCTGACTCTGGCCACAGAGTGACCCCCAACACCAAATATACACCAACCTCCTCATCTTCATCCCCTGACTCAACCCCCTAACCTGGCTCAGATCTGAACCTTAATTTGAACCCCAATGACTCTGGGTCTCAGACAAGCACAAATCCCTACACCTGGCTATTTGCAGCCCAGCTAGGACCTTCTCACCAAAGAACTTGACCTTGAAGTGAGGTCAGGAGAGGGTGAGGACAGCTCCGCTCAGCCCATCTTCCTCCCAGGACACTCCTTTCTCTGGGCTACTGTGGCAGCCAGCTTCAGAGCTGGCTCCAGGCCAGGGATGCTGCTGGCATAGTGGGTGTCCATGAAAAGAGCCCTGCCAGGGCAGACAGATGTATGAACAGAGAGGAGGGCACTGGTACTTACACACCAAGAGGGCGGGCTTGGTGATGCGGCACACGATGCCTGCCTCACACGAGGTGCCTTTGGAGCAGGCGTGGGCATTGCCCAGCAGGGCCAGGGTCAAGACGGTGGCAGCCAGCATGGTTATCGGGCATCCGTGTGTGAGTGGCCCAAGCCGTTCAGCCTGGAGCCTGTATATATACATCCACCCAACCCCCACGGAACATGAGGCTTTTCCGGGCAGCCGGGCCTTCCTGGCCCCAGAGATTCACCTCCTTCCTGCCCAGGCTCTCTGGCCTCCTCTTGAGTTCAGAGCCAGACGTTCAACAAGAGCATCCCAACCTCTGCTTGTCTCCCCTCCACCATTCCCACCACTTTTGCCATCCCTTACGTTGTCTGGATACTTGCTTAATGTGTTTCCATGAATTCATTTGTTTCATACTTAAATAAATGTATCTAAGAATAAACTTTCCCTCTCAGTTGCCATAAATAGAAAGAGGCCAAAACACAATGACCATGAAAAAAAGACGAATTCTTGCCAGATACGGTTGCCCGACAATGACCCCAAGCTTGAAGCCTGCTGCAAGTAAAGTAAAACTCAGGATAAAAAGGGAGCAGGTTTCGTGGGTGTTGGAGAGACTCTAGCACTCACCTTTCCCTTGCTCTGATTTGAAAGTTTGAAAGGATAAGGTCCTCCCTGTAGTATGCTATGGTATTTGACACTGCATCTGGGTACCCCAGAAAGAGTCTTCTATATAGCCTTTCTTTGATATGCATAAAATAACTCCGGGGGGGGGGGGTACACAGCCTCTGAGATCATTGGCTGCCTCTGGGAGGAACTGGGTACCTGGGGAAAGGGGCAGGGGACATCTATGACTTTTAAAGTCTAAGTCATGTGAATGTGTTATCTTCCAAAAAATTACAACATACTGTACTTTACCTACAGCTGGGGCCAAGCACTCCCCTGCAGCAACTGTGACCAATTGGCCAACCGCTGCCTCCTCAGAGCCCCTGGGAAGGAGCCAGGGCTGCAGGGATGTGGGCAGGATGCTGCGCCCCAGGCAGGGCCAAGGAAACGTGAGTCGGGGTGGGCTTGCTCAGCTGCCTCTCAGGGGGTTCTGCCCAGTCCTGAGTCTGCACCTGCTCTAAGCCCAAAGCTACCAAGAACCGCAGATGGAGCCGGGCTGACCCTCACCATTTCCCAAGGCTCAGAGACATAAGCTGATTGCTCCTGGGCACCAATCCTTGGGTTTGTATCCACAGGCCTCTGGAGCTCCCTCACTGACTAAGCGTGTGCCATCGGCCCTGCCAGGGTAGGGGCTGGAGGTGAGCCCCTTGGCCCAGGCCTCCCCAGCGCCCCGTCCTCTGCTCGGGCTGGAGGAACTTCATTAATGGGCTCTATTTTTCCAGAAACATGGGACTTCCTGGCGGCTATTGTCTTCCTGGCTGTTGTTTCTCTTCCCTTCCTGGGGCCACGGAGGGCAATGACCGAGGGTACCCCTGGCCGGGGTACTGGCGGTCAGTGGCTGGGCCTGGGGAGGAGAGGAAGGTGGGCCCCATCCTCTAGTGCAGCCTGGGTGATGGGCCCTCCCAAGGGTGGGAGACCCTTGGGATAATGAATTTTAAAAAACAAATAAAACTAAACCAAACAACAAAAAGAGCGTATCCCTTTAAACTTAGAATCCTGCATCTTAGACCCTTAAAACTTAGTAAAAATTATACTAATATCAGCTATATTTTCAAGATAGTGCTTTGTTGCATTATCTCCTTTAATCCTTTTTATTATTTTTTAATCATTTTTTGTCGTACTAGAATTTAATTTACTACTTAATGAAAACTTACCACTTTAACCATTTTAAAGTGTACAATTCAGTGGCATTTAATACATTCACAATGTTATGCAGCCATAAATTTAATTCCAGCACATTCTCTTCACCCCAAAATAAAACCAGCCTGGGCAACAGAGTGAGACCCTGTCTCAAGTAAATAAATCAATATATAAATAAAAATAAATGGGAAACACGAGACATATCTTCCATGCAGAAGAATCCCAAATGAATTCTGTAGATTCAACTCCATTCCTGTCCCCAGCTGTAGGTAAAGTAATGCATGTTGTAATTTTTTGAAAGATAACACATTCACATGACTCAGAATTCAAAAGCCACAGATGTCCCCTGCCCCTTCCCCCAGACACCCGGTTCCTCCCAGAGGCAGTCACTCCCCATCCTGCCCTCTCCCAGCCCTTGGCAGCCACAAATGTGCTTTCTGTCTCTATGGATTTGCCCACTGTGAACATTTCATGTAAATAGAGTCATACAGTGTGTGATCTCTTTTTTTTTTTGAGACGGAGTTTCACTCTTGTTACCCAGGCTGGAGTGCAATGGCGCGATCTCGGCTCACCACAACCTCCGCCTCCTGGGTTCAGGCAATTCTCCTGCCTCAGCCTCCTGAGTAGCTGGGATTACAGGCACGCGCCACCACGCCCAGCTAATTTTTTGTATTTTTTTTTAGTAGAGACGGGGTTTCACCATGTTGACCAGGATGGTCTCGATCTCTTGACCTCGTGATCCACCCGCCTCGGCCTCCCAAAGTGCTGGGATTACAGGCTTGAGCCACAGTGCCCGGCCAAGTGTGTGATCTCTTTTGTTCCTTCCTTCCATTCCTTTCTTTCCTTTTCTTTCTTTTTTTTTCTTTCTTTCCTTCCTTCCTTCTTTCTTTCTTCTTTCTTTCTTTTCTTTTCTTTTCTCTTTTCTTTTTTTTTAGGCAGAGTCTCACTCTGTTGCCCAGGCTGGAGTACAGCGGCATGATCTCGGCTCACTGCAACCTCCACCTCCCGGGTTCCAGTGACTCTCCTGCCTCAGCCTCCCAAGTAGCTGGGATTACAGGCGTGAACCACCACACCCAGCCTGTGTCCCTTAGAGGAGTATCTTCGAGGTTCGTCCGTGTTGCAGGCTGTGTCCGTACTCCATTCCCTTAAACGCCTTTACCCCGTTGTAGGGGCCTTTCACCCATCGGTGGGCACCTGGGTTGTCTGCTATCTTATTCCCTCTTCATGACCACTCCCTGGGATGCCTTAATTGCCCCTGCTTTATAGGTCAGTGAGGCAGAGAGGAGTTAAGCTACAGGCTTCAGGTCACACAGGGACAGAAAGCCAGGATTTGAGCTCAGGAAGTTGGGCTTGGTGCTGGTCTCAGCATCTGAGAATACTGGAGTCAGAGGACAAGGGACTTGGGGACATGGAAACTCTCTCTCTCACACAGGGGAGACGTGGCTCCTGGGGAAGAGGCTCCCTGGGGCAGGGAGGGGGCGGGATAACCTGCAACCCCTCCCACCTCTGTAATCAGAACCTGTGAAACCCTATCGTGGAGGAGAATGCAAGCCCCAGGTGAATTTTGAAGCAGATTTTACTTTTTAGAAGCATTTTAGATTTTCAGAGAAACTGAGCAAGGTTCCCATATACAACACATACTCAGTTTCTATTACTATTATTATTGAGACAGGGCGTTGCTCTGCTGCTCAGGCCTCAGTGCAGTGGCATGATCTTGGCTCATGGCAGCCTCAGCCTCCCAGCTCAAGCGATCCTCCTGTCTCAGTCTTCTGAAGAGCTGGGGCTACAGGCATGCGCCACCACACCTGGCTAATTTTTAAAATCTTTTTGTGGAGATGGAGGTCTCACTATGTTACCCAGGCTGGTCTCAAACTCCTGAGCTCAAGAGATCCTCCTGCCTCAGCCTCCCAAAGTGCTGGAATTACAGGCGTGAGCCACCACACCTGGCCTGGTTTTTCTTACATGGGGCTTACGGACTATTGGGAAAACAGTCTTGGAGATAAAGTCCCATTTTATCCCATCATATCCAGGATGCCCACTATCAACATAATTCATGACAGCTGATGTGATCTCCATCACCTGTCTGTGGTCGTATTCGCCAGGTTTCTCCACTGTGAAGTTAGCGCCCCCACCCCCGCCCCCTCCCCCACCCCCGCCCCCTCCCCCGCCCCCGTCCCCGCCCCCCGCTCCCCGCTCCCCGCTCCCCGCTCCCCGTACTGTACTCTTTGGAAGGAGGTCACTAAGGCAGCCTGGAGTTATGTGTGCCCTCCTGTAGGGTAGAGAATCTACAGAATTCATTTGGGATTCTTCTGCATGGAAGATCTGTCTCTTCTTTCCCATTTATTTTTATTTATACATTGAATTATTTGTTTTGAGACAGGGTCTCACTCTGTTGCCCAGGCTGGGGTGCAGTGGCAAGATCACAGCTCACTGCAGCCTCCACCTCCCAGGCTGAAGCAATCCTCCCACCCCAGCCTCCCACATAGCTGGGACTACAGGCATGCTCCACTATGCCCAGCTAATTTTTGTATTTTTGGTAAACACAGGGTTTCATCACATTGCCTAAGCTGGTCTCAAACTCCTGGGCTCCAGCGATCTGCCTGCCTCGACCTCTCAAAGTGCTCTCCCATTTATTAATATGAATGTATTCAATCATCTATGTCAGAATAGACTCATAGACACTTATTTTATACTTTGGGTTATAATCTGATGCTACTTTATTTATTTTGTTGTTCAAGTTGCTCCATCTTTGGCCACCGAGGGCTCTTTCAGTTGGCTCCTGTGTCCCTTTGTCATACCCCCATCAAAGTGAAGTTCCCCCCTTTTTTGGGCCCCATGTAAATAAAACACGAGTTTCTCAGTACATTTCCACCTTGCTGTGACAACCCAAACTGGGACCCGGAACTGGGATAAGGCAAGTGCCTCACAAAATTTAAGGGATGCCAGAAAAACTCAGTAGTCAACATTTACAAATCAAAATTATGGGCTGGGTGCGGTGACTCATATAATCGCAGCTCTTTGGGAGGCGGAGGTGGGTGGATCATTTGAGGCCAGGAATTTGAGACCAGCCTCCAACATGGCAAAGCCCTGTCTCTACTAAAAAGACAAAAGTTAGCCAGGCGTGATGGCACACACCTGTAATTCCAGCTACTTGGGAGGCTGAGGCATGAGAATCACTTGAACCCGGGAGGCGGAGGTTGCGGTGAGCTGAGATCGTGCCACTGCACTCCAACCTGGACAACAGAGCGAGACTCTTTCTCGAAAAGAAAAATCAAAATTATGGACTTAAATGAATATTTGCATACTCATGTTCATAGCAGCATTATTCACAGTAGCCAAAAGGTGGAAGCAACCCACGCCCCATCAACAATGAGTGGATAAACAACGTGTAATATATCCACATGACGGAATATTATTCATCCTTTAAAAGGAAGGGAATTCTGACACACACTACAGTGAGGATGAACCTTGAGGACATTATGCTAAGTAAGATGAACCAGTTACAAAAAGACAAATACTGTATGATTGCACCTATCTGAGGTGTCCAGAGCAGTCATATTTAAGAGCCAGAAAGTAGAATGGGCAGAGTGCAGTGGCTCAGACCTGTAATCTCAGTGCTTTGGGAGGCTGAGGTGGGAGGATCGCTTGAGCCTAGGAATTTAAGGCTGGTTTTGGCCATGCAGGGAGACCCTATGTTTCCAAAAAATAAGTGAATTAGCAGAGTGTGGTGGTTCATGCCTATAGTCTCAACTGCTCCGGAGGCTGAGGTGGGAGGATCCCTTGAGCCCAGGAGTTTAAGGCCACAGTGAGCTGTGATTGCATTACTGCACTCCAGCATGGGCGACAGAGCGACACTGTCTCTAATAATAATAATACTAATAGAATGGAGGTCACCAGATGCTAGAGGAAGAGAGAACGGGGAGTGAGTTCATATTTAATGGAAATAGAGTTTCAGTTTTTCAAGGTGAAAAGAGTTCTGGAAATGGGTTGTATAATAATGCTAATATATTAAACATTACAAAACTGTACACTTAGGATGTCTAAAATGGTCAATTTTATGTTACATATATTTTACTATAATAAAAAATCAAAATTAATGCCAAAGGTCTACAATGGACAAAATATCAGAACCTTAATTAAACACTGGATCAGCGTTACTCATTTCCTCATTTGATTTCATGTCCAACAAGGCGTGTTGTGGCCCTGTTGCTGAGCCAGTCCCATGGCAGAGCAGGGTGACAGCTCACCTGTAGTTCCAGCTACTAGGGAGGCTGAGGCGGGAGAATCACTTGAACCCGGGAGGCGGAGGTTGCAGTGAACTGAGATCACTCCACTGCACTCCAGCCTGGGTGACAGTGCGAGACTCCATCTCAAAAAAAAAAAAAAAAGTGAGGTACTGAATGAGACCAAGCTTCATGCATGATGCCAGCTTGGGCCACCCACTGGCTGCATGACTTGGGTGAGAGAAGCTCAGTATCTTTAACCCTACAGCGGCGTGCGTCGTTCTCATCTCTCAGTGCAGCTGTAGAATCAGACACGTGGTGGCACGGTGCGTGCTCCCCACAGCACCCGGCCCACAGCCAGCAGCTTTCTCATCGAGGCTTAGCAGCCTCCTCTCTGGGTGGGGGGAACTGCTGCCCCTCACACAGTCCACTCTGGTGAGGCCTTGGTCCTCCCAGGCTGGCAGAGGAGGGAGCCACCTATCACCCAAAGGTGAGCTCCCAGGACAGTGCCCAGCACACAGCAGCACTTCGCTAAGTGCTTGTGGAGAGAAGCGATGTGAAGAGGACCAAGGATTGCAGCTAATCATCACTGTCACCACTGCCACCATAAGGCTGGTCTTGGGTGCTCCTCCCCGCTTCTGCTGACAGGAGGCAGGTGGTGGCCCAGGATGTGAGGACATCTGAGCAGAAGGGCTCCAGGGTCCAGCTGCCCCTCCTGTGGCCACCTTAGAACTTCAGAGAGCCCACTCCCCGCAGCCACAGAGGAGCCTGGGCATTAGTGTTATTCTGAACAGGCTTAGAGCTGACAGCAGAGGAGACAGCCAGCCAGGCGGAACCCCAAAGAAGACCCAAAGTCAGAGCCACAAAGCCCAGGCCGCAGAAGAGCCAGAAGTATCTAGGTCAGGCCCGTCACCAGAGGCCCAGGTGCCAGCACCTCAGGACCCAGGCCACTTGGGCCAGGAGTATCTGCTCTCCCAGGACCCCATGAAATCACTCGTGGTTGGCCACAGGTCCCAACCCATTCTCCAGCAACAGGCCTGCTTTTGGAGCTTCAGATCTCCCAGAAAGCCTCAGCCAGGGGTTACTGTCTAGTCCAGCCGAGGCCTGGGGGAGGTCAGGGGAGGTGGGGAAGGGGCAGAGAAGGATGCCAGAGAGCCTCCAGTGTCAGGCTCAAGGCAGACCTGTTGACCCAGCGCAGAGCTGAGCAGATCCCGAGGCCGCCTGGGAGAAGCCACAACCGACCAGAAGAGATGCAGCCCCTGACCAGCCATCCTCTGCCCTCTGGCGGCTGGTGACTTGCCAGCCCCCAGCTTCCTGCACAGCTGAGCCCCACTGGGTAATGCTGAGGGCTGGGGACAAGGAGGTATTTCTACACACATGCTATGTCACTGTAAACAGCAGTGACTCAAGATGTGCACACATCTAATACACTCTTACCACACACCAGTCCAGACAGACCAATGCACACACACATACAGAGAACCTTTTTTTTTTTTTTCTGAGATGGAGTTTTGCTCTATTGCCCAGGCTGGGGTGCAATAGTGTGATCTCAGGTCACTGCAACCTCCATCTCCCGGGTTCAAGCCATTTTCCTGCCTCAGCCTCCTGAGTAGCTGAGATTACAGGTGCCTGCCACCATGCCCGGATAATTTTTTGTATTTTTAGTAGAGACGGGATTTCACTATCTTGGCCAGGCTGGTCTCGAACTTCTGACCTCATAATCAATGCTGCCTTGGCCTCCCAAAGTGTTGGGATTACAGGCGTGAGCCACTGTACCTGGCCACAGAGAGCCTTATGAGCACGTGTGCACGGAGATGCATGTGGCTGCAGATATGCACATGTGCACAGATACACTATGTACACACAAGCACCCAGCTACACACACTATGTACACACAAGCACCCAGCTACACCTGCCTGTGAGATACACACAGGTACACCTGTCTGCCCATAGCACCTACCCTAAATACACACACTTGAATGTGTTGGTACTCACCTCATTTTTTAAAAGATGTTTCAGTGGGCTATACATTCACAAAGCTTTTAGCATTCAGTGTTTCCTACAGCCTTAATCCTTCAGGAATCACAGTCATGACTTCTGTCTTTTCTGCATCTACCCTAGACTGTTATTTACTTAACCTTTTAAACAGACTGGCTTTTTTGCTTACATGGATTTTAAAGGGGAACTTTATATCCCCACTATAAATGGAGAAATACATTTATCTAATACATTGAAAAATAGCACGCTATTCTAATCAAGTGTTTTTGGCTGGGTGCAGTGGCTCACGCCTGTAATCCCAGCTACTTTGGGAGGCCGATGAGGGTGGATCATTTGACATCAGGAGTTTGAGAACAGCCGGGCCAATATGGTAAAATCCTGTCTCAACTAAAAATACAAAAATTAGGTAGATGTTGTGGTGGGTGCCTGTAGTCTCAGCTACTCAGGAGTCTGTGGCAGGAGAATGATCTGAACTTGGGAGGCAGAGGTTGCAGTGAGCCGAGATCTTGCCACTGCACTACAGCCTGGGCGACAGAGGGAGACTCTGTCTCAAAAAAAAAAAAAAAAGTGTTCTTCCAGCTAAAATGGTTTGACACATCCATCCCTGGATCCCGTGTGCCACTCTGGGAAAGCACTCCATTATTTCACTCCAGCCTTGTGACTCCTGTGTGGTGGGCAGAGCAGGTTTTATATGTCACAGGGTCTGTGTTATGATGAGGAAGTGGGAATTCAATGTGACTTCCCCCAGGCCCCATGACTGGAGCTCACACCAGCTCTCCTGCCCCGCATCGGCAGCCCTTCCCTGCAGTGTATCCTCCAGCAGCACCTCGAGGAGGCACCTCCCAGCCAGCCAGGGCCACGGCTCACCCTCCCAGGGCTCTGTGCAGCCCTTCCTGGCCCCGCACCCTCCACCCTGCGATCTGTCATCAGCCATCCAGTGCTTATTTTATTCCCCCGCCCGCTTCTTGAAACGTTCCCTCAAACTTCACGCTCTGACCTGGGGTCTGCTGCCTTCCCTGCAGGGCTCAGCGGGGCTGTTCTTCCTCCTGCAGGCCTCCTCGCTCTTCCTTCATAAAACTCCACCTCCTTGAAGCACACAGCATCAGACTCTGCTGCCCCAGCCCCATGGCGCTGCGGTGGCTCTCATCCCATCTCAACCACATCGCATTTCTTCCTGCGGGTCTCCAGGCCTGCATGCTCTGGCTCCACTTCTGGGCCTGACCTCCACAGCTCTTCTGGGATCTGCTTCTGACACCTGCCACCTCGCAGGACACACACACTCATTCCTGCCCTGGGGCCTTTGTCCTTGCAGTTCTTTCTGTGTGGGAGGCGCTTCCTCCAATCTTTGCTTGATTTGTTCCAGCTGATCATTCAGGTGTCACCTCCTCGGAGGCCCTCCCCGACCACTGTCTAACCACTCACCCTCCTGGTGTCGGAAGCACCGCACTCTAAAATGTCCCCTGCCACATTATCCCCTCTCATTTCCATGCTTTTTATCCTGGGACTTGTCATTTTATGTCCACTTGTTTCTTCGTAGTCTCTGTTGACCTGCCAGGGTGTAGAGCCCATGAGGACGAGGATCATCTGCAGCAAGTGAGGCCCCAGGAGCTAATGGGTGAGTGTCGACAATATTGCACAAAGGACACAGCCTGGCTGGACGCAACTCCCACCGCCACTGGCCAATACACTACACAGGGATAAGGAACCGGACCTCACAACCTCCAGAGTCAGATCCTGTGTCAGGGTTCCGCCAAAGAAACAGATCCAATAGCGTATTCCTTAACTAGCTTCTAGAAATTGGCCTACGTGATTGTGGGGCTGGCTGGGCACACCTGAAGCTATAGGGTAGGGTGGTAGGCTGGAAACTCAGGCGGAAGCTGAGGCTGCAGGCAATAGGCTTAATTGCTCTATCCTTGGGGAAACCTGACATTGTAATTAAGGTCTTTCAGGTAATTAGATGAGGTCCGTGCAGGTTAATCACATCTGCAAAATACCTTCACAGCAACACCTAGATTCATGGGGTTTTGTTTTTTTTTTTAAATGGAGTCTCACTCTGTCACCCAGGCTGGAGTGCAGTGGCGTGAACTTGGCTCACTGCAGTATCCATCTCCCAGGTTCAAGCGATTCTCCTGCATCAGCCTCCCGAGTAACTGAGACTACAGGCACACACCACTATGCCAGGCTAATTTTCACCATGTTGGCCAGGCTGGTCTCAAACTCCTGACCTCAGGTGATCCACCCACCTCAGCCTCCCAAAGTGCTGGGATTACAGGCGTGAGCCACCACACCTGCCCTAGATTCGTGTTTGATTACATAACTGGGACTAGCCAAGTTGACACATAAAACTAATCATCACAGTACTCTATGTCAACCTGGCACCCATATGTATCTCCTTAAACCACACTTAATCTCCAGATAAAGAAGATAACAAAGCCATACTTCCACCTAACATGACCCAACCATCCTGCATACAACAGAAAACATGCCCATCCTTTCCCCAGAGAGGATGCAATGTCCTTATGTGATGTTCACTCTTCTGCTTGACATCTTGTCACTTCAATACTGTGATGATACATCTTATGTTAGGTGATAAGGGAATGAGAGAGGGAAAAAAACAAAAAGATTTTTTTTTTTTTGAGTTGGAGTCTTGCTCTGTTGCCCAGGCTGGAGTGCAGTGACATGATTTCAGCTCCCTGCAACCTTCGCCTCCCAGGTTCGAGCAATTCTCCTGCCTCACCCTCCCAAGTAGCTGGGATTTCAGATGCCTGCCACCACACCCAGCTAATTGATGTATTTTTAGTAGAGACTGGGTTTCACCATGTTGGTCAGGCTGGTCTTGAACTCCTGACCTCATGATCACCCACCTCGGCCTCCCAAAGTGCTGGGATTACAAGCATGAGCCACCGTGCCTGGGCTAAAAATTTGTTTTATATCTATAATATGTATTAGATATCATAGCAGACAAGTTTGCATATGAATATACAAATATATTAACAACAAAATAAGGACCGGTGTAGGCCACCTACCTTTTGGTCCATGTTTCAACCAACCAACCGACCGACCAGTTAGAGCCTTTCTAACAATGCTAATGCACTGAGTTGAGAATCTCTGCTTAGTGGGCTCATATCATTAAATTCAGCCAGATCCAACACTATGGTCCTTCCATGGTCTCACACACTTAGTATCTGCTCCCATACACATCTCTTGGATTTGTCTGTATAAATTGGAAAAATCATGCAGTTCTTTTGGTGTGTAGCACACCTCTTCATGAGTCACAGTGTGAACCTTTCTCTCTGGGGCCTGCTGGGACTGGAGTTTAGTTATGGGTCCAGAAAAGAGGGGTGGGCGTAGGATCTAAGAAGAATCAGAAGTGCCCTGCTAGGCAGCTACCTCCAGGAAGGCCATAGAGTTTCTCAAAGGGTTAAAAAGTGTGACGAGGTCAGGCACAGTGGCTCACGCCTATAATCCCAACACTGGGAGGCCAAGGTGGGTGCATCACTTGAGGTCAGGAGTTTGAGATCAGCCTGGCCAATGTGGTGAAACCCTGTCTCTACTAAAAATATTTTTAAAATATTAGCTGGGTGTAGTGGTGTGTGCCTGTAATCCCAGCTACTTGAGAGGCTGAGGCAGGAGAATTGCTTGAACCCGGGAGGCGGAAGTTGCAGTGAGCGAGATTGCGCCACTGCATTCCAGCCTGGGCCATAGCACAAGCCTCTGACTCAATAAAAGAAAAAGGGCCTAGCTGCGGTGGCTTCACTTGTAATCCCAGCACTTTGGGAGGCTGAGGCAGGCAGATCACAAGGTCAAGAGATGGAGACCATCCTTGCCAACATGGTGAAACCCGGTCTCTACTAAAAATCCAAAAATTAGTTGGGCGTGGTGGTGTGTGCCTGTAATCCCAGCTACTCGGGAGGCTGAGGCAGGAGAATTGCCTGGACCCAGGAGGCAGAGGTTGCGGTGAGCAAGATCACGCCACTGCACTCCAGCCTGGGTGACAAAGCGAGACTCTGTCTCAAAAAAAACAAAGAGTGACAAGTACGAGGGTAGGGAAATAACACCCGCATATTTGCTGCAAATCTGTGTCTACACAGCTGGACCCAGATATGGACAGATGGGTAGTAGTTTCTACTGGCAGGGAACACAACAGAATTTAAGGATTCAACGTCTCCAGCTTTATTGGAATCTTCCCTTATGTTCCCATTCCAATTTTCAGAATCTTACTCTTTTTTCCAGTCAATGCCCTCCCTTTCACTGAAGATACCCTCCAAGCCTGGAATATGGGAATTGGGTTTGCATCATAATTCAGCCACATGCAAGATGAGACTTTGGGATTCCTTTTCATGAATCTCAGCCCTGGCCAGGAGCAGTGGCTCACGCCTGTCATCCCAGCACTTTAGGAGGTCGAGGCAGGCAGATCGCTTCAGCTCAGAAATCTCGACCCTGCAGCTACAGGAGGTAAGGGTCTCTTCTAAGGAAGTCACGGCAGCTTTTACGCAGAGCTTGAGCTGGGAATTGAAACCCTGAGCTCATCCTTTCTTTTCTCCACTTGTCCAGTGTAGTTGGGAGCAACCAGCCAACGTAACACTCCTTAGTTTGACTACAATGTTCTAGGGAGAGTGGGTGTCTAAAATACAGCCAAGGGGGACAGATGCAGGCGACAGTGTGGGTGCTGGCTCATGCCTACACTGCCCCCCGCATCATGCGGGTGGTGTCTTCTCCCAGTTATGACAGGGGTAATGGAAGGGATGTACTGCAGGATTTCTGGGCCTGACTGGGCGACTTCCACAAGCTCCTCTGAACTCACGCTCAGCCTCCAATCGCGGAGGAACCCGAGGCTGAGTGCTGTGCTTTCAATGCTCTGTATGATCAGCACGCCCGGCTCCCCCTTTTCTCCAGTCTCAATCGCCCTACCTCTTCATACTCATGAGGAATTCTCTTCAGTTCCTCCCACACCACGCTCCCTCTGCCTTTGCACAGGCCAAGCTCTCTTCCTCTCTCTGCCTGTTACTGCTGCTCACCCTGCAGCCTGTTGGTGGCATGCTTCCATTCCTCCACAGGAGCACTGGGACGGGGCGGCAGGTGTTATTTACTCATCCTTGCACTCATCACGCCTGTCTGCCATCACTGCGGTACTTACCCCCCAGTCAACTCTAAGACCCAAGGGGGCAGGGGCCACACCCAGCCTGTGCCCCATTCTGTCTCCTGGCCCCCACGCCGTATTTGGCACATAAGGACGGCAAAAAAAATTGCAGAAGAGGTCCACTGCCTGAGAGGCAGTATTTCTGGTCTCAGGTCTGCCTATTAGGGGTTTGAGACCTTGGACAAGTCTCTCATCTCTGCAAGACTCTACAAAATGGGAGAACACCTAGACTGCCTGGGCCTTGGGCCCCTTGCCAAATGGTAATGGCCTTGCCTCTGAAAAGCAATGGGCTTTTCCACCCAAGACTTTGAGAATTCTTAATGTTGGTTTTCCTAAACCAGCAGGACCCGATTCCCAGGCACATGCAGAATCCAGCTGTTTGGCAGGAAGAACACGTCTTGAGGCTGAGCTTTTACTCCTGCTGCTGTCCTTCTTGCCTTGAGCTAGAGAACACCTATCTATAACATTACTCATATGAAAATATATAAAACTTTGCTTTAAAGATTAGTCACTGGCTGGGCGCAGTGGCTCACGCCTATAATGCCAGCACTTTGGGAGGCTGAGGCAGGCAGATCACCTGAGGTCAGGAGTTCAAGAACAGCCTGGCCAACATGGTGAAACCCTGTCTCTACTAAAAATACAAAAAATTAGCCAGGCGTTGTGGTGGGTGCCTGTAATCCCTGTTACTTGAGAGGCTGAGGCAGGAGAATCGCGTGAACCCAGGAGACAGACGTTGCAGGGAGCTGAGATTGTGCCACTGCACTCCAGCCTGGGCAACAGAGTGCGACTCCATCTCAAAAAAAAAGAAAAAAAAATTAGTCACCACAGTAATACTTAAAGGATTAAAATCACAAACTTAAGCTCAGCATACATAAGCATAACCTTTGAGCAGGTGAAACTATTGCAGATTTGCCAAGGTGGAAAGTACTTAATATCACGGACTTTAAATTTGGGGAATTTAACTTTGATGGGTTCCTACATAAGCCAGTACTGTTTAAATCAGGAAATGGGGGAAAACACATTGTTTGTAAATTAGAACTTTCAAGCTGGGTGTGATGGCACATGCCTGTAGTCCCAGCTGCCCAGGAGGCTGAGGCAGGAGGTGACTTAAGCCAGGAGTTTGGGGCTTAAGTCATGCCACTTGTGAGTAGCCACTGTACTAGAGGAACAAAGCAAGAGCCCATTTAGGAAAAAAAGAAAAAAACAAAATCTTTCATGGCCTTACCTGATCATTCTTACTGGCACAAAAACTCCTCTTTTAAAAAAGCAGCATTCAGGCTAAACACCGGCAACTCAACTGTTGACTATCTAGATATAACAAACGCAGAGCAAACTGCTAGGATGACAGGAGTCTCTGCTAGGGTCATTCATAGTAAAACTTTATTGAACAGAAAACCCAGCAAAGGTTTTCACCTCCACAAAGTTCCCCTCAGTTTAAAGCACTGCATTTTAAAAAGCAATTATACATAAGTCTTTCCTAGAAAAGTCCTGCTAAAACATGTCTAGCAATTTCATTGATTATATAAAGTAGTACACTTAGTGTAATTTAAACATTCCAACAGGAATCAAATCGTACCAGCAGAACCATTTCTGCATCTATGACTTCTATGTACAAACACACATGCAGACACACACATCTGGAAAAGTTCCTCAAGCATAAACATGCGACACCTAAGGCCTTCTACTTACAGTGCCTATTAAACTATGTACAGTATATATTAAAGCTCTTCGGAATAAAGACATGAGAAGCCTTGGGCATTTTTTGTTCATCAGTTTGTATCGCGGCTTCACGTTTCTGCTTTTGCTTGATCACAAAAGCATATCATCATCCATGTTGTTTTTTTTAAGAACTCATCACTGCCATATCCAGGAGAGGAAATCTAGCTGGAGTCAGGTGATCCAGTCCATTCCTGTCAAAGCCTCCAGCAGCTACAGCACAAACACCATCAGTTTGCGATGGCTGGAGGGCCTTCTGGAAGAAGAGAGGCAAAGAAAGTCTTGAAGACAAGCCATGCTGTGCTCATAAATGAGGGGCTGGTCTGCTCGCCACCTAGTATGTCCCTGTTTGGAGGGAGGTGGTTGGGGTCTTCAGTCTCAGGATCAGTGCCTTCCTACAGGTAATGAAACACAATGAGAAAACAATCAGGGCCGTGATGAACACCAAATGATGTTAGGAAAGGCCAGTGTAGCTCTGCCCCATAGGTGCAGGCAGCCAGGTAGCCAGGATCCCAGGGAATGATGCCCTAGGCTGGATAGGGCTCTTTTTCGGTCTTCCACAGCACAAGTTTGTTGATATTTTCATAGTTTTGAATACTCCTGGCAGCAAATATCAGACCAAATGAAAACAACTAGATCTGCAACTATTATTATTTTTGAGACAGAATCTTATTCTGTGTCACCCAGGCTGGAGTGCAGTGGTGTGATCTTGGCTCACTGCAACCTCTGCCATCCTCCCACCTCAGTCTCCCTAGTAGCTGGGGCTACAGGCATGCCCAGCTAATTTTTGTATTTTTAGTAGAGACAGGGTTTCACCATATTGGCCCAGCCGGTCTCGAACTCTTGATCTCAGGTGATCCACCTGCCTCAGCCTCCCAAGAATGGGATTACAGGTGTGAGCCACTGTGCCTGGCCTTCAACTATTATTAAAATAGTAGTTAATCACTTCATACCAGTTCCTATGGTATAACACAAAAGTTACAGACCACTGAGCGCTCAAAATAGTGGGTTTAAAAAACGTTAAGCCAAAATGCAAATTGCCACATGTCAAAAACATGTGATAGAATGTGATGATACATCTGATGTTTTAAAAATAGCTGCTGCTCTAAGAAGAAATGTGAACAAATCATGAAACATTTAGCCCAATAAAATGGTAAACCACAAGCTGGAAATCTCAAGGTTAAGAATTTGAGAGCCTGGCATATCACATCAAGCTCGCCTGGGCTTTGGGGGAGGCTCCATACCTGTAAGTTATTGTTGGGGTCCTGATTTACATCGTCAGGAGGAGGACCATCATTCGGGAAGTTCTGAACTGGCCTTGGTCTAAACGGAAACCACCCAACGTGATGCCTTCAAAGGAAGCATATAAAAGTCCATCTTAGCTGATGTCACAGTGAGACTTACTCAAGAATCCAAGGCTCTCCAACTCTAATCAGACAGCAGCACCCTGATTCTAAGCTCACTGCAAGACCCATCTATAGAAGCAATTGATCATACTGTCTCCCAGACATTCTCACCAGCCTGGTAGGTCCTTGAAGGCAGGGACTGTGTTTTATTCATCATTGTATACCCAGCAATATAGAGAGCATCTGGCACACAGTATGTGCTCAATAAATGCTTATTTATATGAACTAAACCTTACTCTTGAAAACCTGAACGAAGATACATCTGTAACTATATACGACATAATGACAACCTACATTTGCCATTTAAATATGTGATTCTAGACTACAGAAAATACTAATGTTTTAAGAAACCAATTAAATCCCAAGCCTTAAAACAAATACAACAAATATTAACAATAATTGTGGGTATTTGAGTGTTCATTATATTCTAATTATTTCCCTTTTTTATTTTTAAAAACTAAAAATGCATTTTTTACTATAAAGGGAAATTTCTTCTTTTAGTTTCAACCACAAAGACCCATCACTCTAAGCCAGACTTTCTCGGCATTGGTGCTAATGACATACTGAGCCAAATATTTACTGTGGGAGCTGTCCTGTGCATTGTAGAAAATTTAGCAGCACTCTTGCTTCTACCTGCTAGATGAAAGCAGGACCGCTTCCCTAGATTATGACAACTAAAAATACCTACACATTGCCAAATGTTCCCTGGGGAGAGAGGCTGCAAAACCATCCCCGGTTGAGAATCACCGCTCCAGGCCACAGCTAAAGCCAAATGTCAGGTCTGTAAAGGTTCCCTGGCCTTTCAGGGCTATGCCAACAGTCAGTGCCTGACCTTTACCCCGGAAGGCAGCTATGGCCTGATAAAGGCCAATATGTTCTTATTCAAAACAAATACAAATTTCTGTTCCATGCCTCAGTATGGCTGCATAATTGTGGTTCGTGAGCCTAGAAGGTAAGGTAGCTTATCTAGAGAACAAGAGAATATTCTTACATTAATACAGGATTGATATGTTCTGGGGACAAAACAACCAAGCCATGAATTCTTTGTACTGGAAATGCCAGAATGACATACTATTTATTACGTATTTCTTCTAAGACAGAGTCTTGCTCTGTTAGCCAGGCTGGAGGGCAGTGGTGTGATCTCAGCTCACTGCAACCTCACCTCCTGGGTTCAAGTGATTCTAGTAGCTGGGATTATAGGCACGCACCACCACACCCGGCTAATTTTTTGTATTTTTAGTAGAGATGGAGTTTCACCATGTTAGCCAGATGGTCTCAAATTCCTGGCCTCATGTGATCCTCCTGCCTCGACCTCCCAAAGTGCTGGGATTACAGGTGTGAGCCACTGCACCTGGCCACTGAATGACATACTATTTAAACATACCTCCTCTTATAATAACTGAGACTGCTCAAAAGAGAGCAAAATCTGGACAGGTGCAGTGGCTCATGCCTGTAATACCAGCACTTTGGGAGTCCAAGGTGGGCAAATCATTTGAAGTCAGGAATTTGAGACCAGCCTGGCCAATGTGGCAAAAGCCCATCTCTACTAGAAATACAAAAATTAGCCGGTCATGGAGGCACCACTGTACTCCAGCCTGGGCAACACAGCGAGATTGTCTCAAAAAAAAAAAAAAAGCAAAATCTGCATTTAGTGTGAACACTGTATAGTGTAATTTGTATCACAGAAACCATCTACTTACAGGTACATAACAACAGTGGCCCCCATGACCATGAGGAATCTGCTCAGGGAGGAGTAGAAGTAGAGGATACCGAGAAAAACAGAAAACGTAGCTGCCGAATAGGTCCAATCCAACCAATCTCGATTTATCTCATCATCTTCTTCCACAATAGGGCCACCTTGTGCATTCATCTGCAAATTTTGATTGGCTCCAGGATTAACAACCACTTGAGGAGCAGCGTTCTGATTGGCTGGCTGGTTTTCAGCTGGAAACTGGTTGTGAATAGGGGCTGGAGCAGGTGCAGAGACCACAGGTATCTCTTGTGCACTTGGTGGTGGAACAAAAGCCCCTGATGCAGCAGTGGCCACCAAACTAAAATAAAAATGACAGAGGCAGATACTGTTGAGCAAAGAGCAAAGCACCGTGAAGTCTGTGGCTCTCATAACCTTATTTACACAGTAGTCTTTTACTGTTAAGAATTTTAAGTAGGTAGATAAGCATTTTTCTTTAATTTAGTGAAGAACTTCCTTACTAATTGTATCTATAAATGCCTTTTCTAAGAGAAGCCACATGGTGAATTTCACCTGGAATTAAACATCAAGGCCACTGTAAAATTATGGCACAGTAGCAAATTAAAATCCTCACAAATTGAAAAGAAAGTAACATGTTCTAAATAAAGTCACTAAACTGTATCTGACAAAAGCATCCTTGCATCAATACACAAATCAGGTAGCAGTTGTCACTTACACTCTACTCCACTCACAGACCAAACAGAGCAGGGCTCTGCAGACATGAAAATACACTCATCCCTCCATTCTGAACTTTACAGATAGCTTGGATAAAATTTCCCTCAATTCCCAGGAGCCCTGGCCACACCCAGCATGCCAGGAAGGACTCACTATTGCATGTAGTACTGTCGTGCATACATCTGCTGGAACCAGGAAAGCTGAAGCCACCCATAGGGTGTGTAACCGGAGAAACCAGGACCCAGACCTTGGAATGCCTGCTGGGCAGCTTCAGGCCTATACATAGATTTTTTAAAACATTCATTTTGAGTGGGTTGAGTAAAAACAAATGAAAACTAAGTTTAAATTTAAATCATTAATTCAGATCAAAGAGACAGAACAATGGGATTTATGGCAGTTACATGGTAATGACTGTATGAGGCACCCATGTACCACCAGCACAGAAGCTACCAAATGACACAGCCCTCCTACCACGGTTTGACCCCACAGGAAAAGAGCAGCCCTTGCCAGCTGCTTGCTTAGTGCACAGATATATAAACCACCTTTTTGGGTTAAGTAGATCCGAACCATTTTTGACTTGCTGAGTCTCACTGCAGGTCTCAACCCACTGTTTCTCTTTTAGAGAACAGCTCAAAAGCCACATTTCTCCCAGTCTTTCCTGAAGGAAATCTCTCCCATCTTCCCAATAGCCACTTGTTCCCTAGATCTGAATCTACAGTGATGTGTGCATGTCAGCACTGACCACCTGGGGTCCTGTGCAGGCTGCTAGATCCACAGCAATCTCATGAAGGAGATTTTTACAAGGGGAGCCCAAGTACAGCTCAGGGAAGACAGGGGCTTTGCACAAGGTCACTGAGCTAATAAGTAGCAGGGCTGGATTTCAGAGCTGGTCTGATGTCAAATGCACGCCTCTTTAATCATGCCACACAGCCCTCAGCTTTGTCAGGCAGGTGTATGTGAGTCATCTTTGGCTTTCTGCTTCTTACACAGTGAACTTCTTTGGTAGCACATCACAAAATTGAAGTCATGATAGAATTGCCGGAAGATCAGACATTTGTTTATGTGGCCATTCCTGCAGGTCAACTTGTATCCTTAAGCAAAGTTGTACGTACTGGCTGTTCAATAAATATTTGTTAAATGAAATCAAGTTTAAATATGGTGAAATTCAGGGAGTCAGATACAGCCATCAATTTTGTAGAATAGCTGAATCAGAATAAGGGACGTAGTTTTAAGTTTTTGTAATCAATAATTTTCTATCCAATAATTATCCAACTTATATGCTGACAATCTTTTAACTAAATTCCATACAGAGTATTTCTAAAATAGTATTCCAATAAAAGTAATCCTTGGTATGACACTGTTTTTGATCATTTAAGAAAACTACAATGCATACAAATGAAATGATAAAGTGCTTTTAAGATTTTTGTTAGATTTGATAATGGCATTCTAGATACACAAGATAATGAAAAGGCTTTTACAGTTCTATATTGAAGTATATAGGGATGAAATGATGTCTGAGAATTACCTTTAAATACTTAAAAAAAAAAAAAGGGAAAGGGTAATAGATGAGATATGATAAAACTCTGAACATTATTTCTTAGGCCTGGGTGGATGCTGTGGGTATTAATTATACAGTCCCCACTGCTGTGTATATTTGTATATTTGAAAGTTCCACTAAGGGGAAAAAAAAATAAACGAATTCCTAAAACACCTGGCTTTAGAAAATATTGTGTATAAAAACTACTAGGAAAAGGGGGACAGGTAATTGGAGAGTTACAGAATTTCAACCTGTGGTTAACGAATTTTTTCCCCTAAAGTACTTTCATAAAACAAGGTATTCCAAGAGCTATAAAAATCCAAACAACAGAGCATTTATAGTTCTGACTTTTGCTCTAAAGGAAAAGCTTTAGTAGTTATAATGATATGGCCAATTTTCCTAGTGCCCCAAGTCTTTGGAGGAACACTTCTTAAACAGTCTCTCCCTTGTTGTCACCCATTGTTACAATAAAGCACAAAGCCACTCAGCAAAGCAGCTGCACAATGCTTACAGCAGCTGTTTTTTCCTGCAGCAGCACTCATTTCCTATCATGACAGCAACCAAGTGGTCAGCACAATGGAAGGATAAAACGCCTACATTTTCTTTTTTCAATACATGCATTGCCAACTTTTAAAATTTGTGTATGCTAAAAGTCTGTGTATTAAGTTAAATATATGAGCTCTTTAAAGTGAAGCTATTTATAAAACAAAATTCTATACATTTAAAAGTTCTGATTATATACACACCTTATTCTCAAATTGATGCAAATGAGGCACACTCATGTTGTATAGTCCAAGTTATTATAACGCTCACCTTGAGATGTTTTCCCATCCAGGGGAAGAAAGGTTCCGAAAAACTTCCCTTTGCCTTAAATCATCACTTGAGGAATCCCCAGGATACTGTCCCTGATTAAAACCAGCAGGCTGCTCTGTGGATTCAGCCACCTAAATAAGTGTAAAGAGAACACAGAACAAAGGAGCTGATGCAACTGTCTGAAATCAAGCGAAAAAAATTATTTTGCTATCAATGGCTTATGTCTCCTACCCTCCACCTCTGAACATGACAATGTTAAATAGAAGCAACGTTATGTAAAAAATATTCTGACATTTAGTCAACACAATTTTCAATACATAGATACTAAAATAGTAATATTTTTCCCTAGAGTAACTATGCTACACTTTCATTAAAATCTTCTAATGAAGTTATCATTGGTGAGAAAGATTTCTGATAATGCTGTTAAGTTTGCTCATCGCAGAAATTTGACCAACAAGATTTATAAATACAACCCAGCCCACAACTTTCTAAAATAGTATTCCAATACAAGTCAGTCTTGGTATGATACTGTTTTTAATCATCTTTAAAAATTACAGTGCATGGAAATGAAACGATAAAGTGCCTTTTAAGATTTTTGTTAGATCTGATAGTGGCAAAATAGGGAATTTCCTATGTTCTGTTATGTTCAGATATTTAAGGAAATATAATACAAATTTAGAATGCATCACTCCATTAGAATACTAATACCATATATGTGAATAAACGTTGTAAAATGAAAAATAAATGCTTTTGTCTGTCATACATGAGTCTTTAGAGCCAGGTCCAGTGGCACAGGCCTGTAGTCCCAGCTACTCAAGAGGCTGAGGTGGGAGGATCGCTTGCCCTCAGGAGGTTGAGAAAAGCCTGGGCAACACAGTGAGACCAACTTAAAAGAAAAATTCCTTATCGATCACTTGATAAAGACTCTGACCGTTTCCTATCCAACTAATTACAATGAAAATTTACAAAGGAAATATATTCACTTTCATACTCTTTATAAAAATTAATGGCTCCAGCCAGACGTGGTGGCTCATACCTGTAATCCCAGCACTTCGGGAGGCCAAGGTGGGCAGATCACAGGATCAGGAGTTTGAGACCACCCTGGCCAACATGATGAAACCCAATCTCTACTAAAAATACAAAAAATTAGCCAGGCATGGTGGCACATGCCTATAATCCCAGACATTCTGGAGGCTGAGGCTGGAGAATGGCTTGAACCCAGAAGGCAGAGGTTGTGGTGAGCAGAGATCATGCTATTGCACTCCAGGCTGGGTGACAGAGCAAGATTTCATCTCAAAAAAAAAAAAAATTAATGCTTCCTTTGAAGAAACCTTGCTATGTGCTAAATTTAATAAAAACCCAATTAGTGTTAGTTCAGTAATCTAGATATGCAGTAACCATAGATCAAATCACATCCCAGAAGACAGTGCAATATGTAACTCCACTTTTCTACTACAGCACTAATGGAACAATTTGCTACATTAACACATCACTTGTGTTGATAATACAGTTTCTAATTCCTAGGAAAGAATCAAAATATTACTTGGTAATAACACCATACAGTCTCTCAATAATAGTTTTATCCAATGTCTTTTATTAATCCCTTAAAAGTCTGAATGATGCAAACTGTTACCATGAAGAAACAGACACACCTTGGCACTGATTTCTGGCATTTTTGAAGGACTCTTCACATTGCACACCAGATGCAAAACATGCCGTTTTTCCTGCTAAAAGTAAAAAGAAGGTACTTAAGGACCTGAACCTATCCTGGTGAGTGCTTAAAAACATTCAGAAATTAATGTTTAAGTGATGTACCTTTGGAAACAAGTCCCTGAGACATTGGTGATCCAACAACAGCTTCCCAGAATAAATTAACCTCTGGTCCTCTGGATGCTAATCATGGAAAGAAAGAGTAACAAAGGTCAGCATTACACTCCCAGAAGTTCCCAAACACAGAATAAACTGTTTTATACAAATAATTTGAATATGTATGTTTCCCCCTAGCATCACAGGAAAATACTTTTTCAAAGGCTCCATATACAAAACTTCTATTTAGACAGTACCTAACTTTAACTGTTCTCTAACATGCAAATAAACACAGAATAGCAAATTATCGGCGGGGCATGGTGGCTCATGCCTGTAATCCAGGCACTTTGGGAGGCCAAGGTGGGCAGATCACCTTAGGTTAGGAGTTTGAGACCGGCCTGGCCAACATG
Organism: Saimiri boliviensis; assembly: GCF_048565385.1. Taxonomy (NCBI): domain Eukaryota; kingdom Metazoa; phylum Chordata; class Mammalia; order Primates; family Cebidae; genus Saimiri; species Saimiri boliviensis. The sequence goes on from NC_133449.1 coordinate 115,426,593, forward strand.
GTGAAACCCTGCCTCTACTAAAAATGCAAAAATTAGCTGGGCACAGTGGCTTGCACCTGTAATCCAAGCTACTCAGGAGGTTGAGGCAGGGGAATTGTTTGAACCCGGGAAGCAGATGCTGCAGTGAGCCCAGATCATGCCACTATACTCCAGCCTGGGTGACAGAATGAGACCCTATCTCAAAGAAAAAAAAAAAAAAAATGGTAAATTATCTCCAGTCCAAACCTATGTAAGGCAACATACTTCTTAACTCCCAGGTAAACTGATTTTCATAACAACAACAAACAGCAAACAGGGATCCTACAGCAACTGAGTTTGGTTTCAGAGAAAAGTCAGAGTACTCCCAAGGCCAGCCTTCACCAAAACTACCTAGCAGTACCCCAAAATAATATGAAGCTATTCTAAACTTAAGCCTTCATAGGGGATTTCTTGGCATACAAATGCAGTTATAGAGGAAATGATGTGTGGGGGACATTATACACAACAACCCTGTGAGATTCAGTATCCCTACTTTAAGGGAGGAAAGCCTGAAAAATTGACTTGTCCAAGGTCATCTGCTGCCACTGTCACAATTCCAAACCCTCTTCTCCTCCATATCAGCAATTTTAACGCCCTAGGGACGGCACACTCTTTTATACAAATCTCATTTGAAAAATCTCTTTGAAACTCCTTCTACACTGCACTTAAAAATAATGGCCTCAAATATTAACATATAATCTGTCTGTCCATTGGAGATCAGCAACGTGTAAATCTACTCTTGCCGGGATAACTGATTATGGAAAACCTGCAATAAAGATGTTCCTGCCAACTAGCTTGAGATAATTAAAGCAAGCTGTTTAAAACAAACGAACCCAAAAGTCCATCTACTTATCCATATACATCAGGACTTTTTGACACTGTAACTAAACCAAAATATACTGATTGCTGTGTTCACCGTTTTTCTCACTGACAGGTGAGAACTTTAAAGGTAAATGCTTATACATGAATTTGTAAAACAGTATCTATTATATATGTATGGTCCTGCGTTTATTACAGAGTTCAACCACTAGAAAAGGCTTGAAAACCACAGCTGCCAGTGGTTTTGAATTATTTCCCCCTTTTAAAGGCCCAACTTGACATTGAGTCTTTACGCAGATGGCTGACTTGAGAAAAAATTAAGCACAACTATTACAAAGTAGGGCTTCTCACAGTATACGGTTTTCTACCACAGAAAACAAATGATAAATATGTTTCAGCCATAATAATTTTTAGACAGAAATTTGTACACCTGAGAGGTATTTGTTTACAATCTTAGGTCTTCAGACTGAAGAGATGGGGGTGGCGTCCCTCACCGAAGCAAGCCCTTAAGAAAAACCCTTCTCCGAAACCCTGCCTTTTACCATATGATGCAACTACAGTCAACACCTGCTTCACCAATTTGTGTACCCAACAGACATTCTCATGGCAACACAGCCATCCAGTTTCTGGACGCAGCTCTGGTGAAACCGAAAAGTGTACCAGGGTGAATTCCACAGGACATGGAATACACCCTTACTAAATAAATATGCAAATTTCAAAATAACAACTCAGAAAGAAAACTCACTTCTACCTTCTTGACCACATGGAACAAAACCAGACACAGGTGAGTTCCAACCAAAAGTTGGAACTCACGGTTACACGATCTTTTCCTGCCTGGATGCCCTCTCCTGTGTGATGGAGAATTATGCTCGTGGGCAGTGAAGAACACTGCTGACACTTACATAATATCGGAGCAGAAAGTAAATGCAGGAAGGGCCAGCTTACAGCCTCATCACGTGGCGGCCAGGGCAGGCGGTGCTAAGGGTGAGGTTGACATATGTGTCAACCAAAACAAAGCAAGGAAGTCTCGCTAGTAATGGAGAGGCTGCCGTCCTAAAACTAGACTGAAGGCGACTCCTGCCTGCTTCCCTTCTCAGTCGCTCTTGGCCAGAAAGTGCACGGGGCTCCTCCCCGGGACCCGGCAACGGCTGCGCGGTCCAGTGCGACAGGGAGGGGCCCCGCGGAAGGTGGACAGGGAGGAGAAGAGCCACGTCCTGCTTCTGGGTGTGGGGCCTTCCGTCCACAGTGTCTGGGCGCCCCCCAGGTTTCTCAAGCCACGGCCCCGGGTGGCACCTGCCCGCTTCTCTCCCGCGGGGAGGTTGCGTTCACAACCCTCATTTTGCAGCACGGATGTTTTCTTACTCCTAGCCATTGGGTGCAAGCCCAGTTAGGAACACCGAGTTGCCTGACCGCTGAGGGGAAGCAGGCTTGGAGGGTGAAACGACTCGCCCAAGGTCAGGCTGCTGATTAGTGACGATCCCTGGGCAAGAGAGGGGCGCCCGCGGCGGCGGGGCAGGGAAGGGGAGACCACAGCCCTGGGGCACGTGACCGACCGGGCGAACGCAGCAGTCTGGGGGAGGCCGGCGGAGGGGGAGGCCACAGGGCAGGGCAGGGCAGGCGGACGTGGCGTCCCCAGCGGAGGGCTGGGGGGGCCACAGCCTCGGGGCGGGAAGTCAGGGCGGCTCTCACCGGACGCTCGGGGTAGACGCGGCTCAGGTGGGCCTTGAGGTGGCCCACGCTCCAGCTGCGATCGCCGCTCAGCTCCAAGTCGCGGTGGCGCTGGTTGGGGCTCTTCACCAGGAGCGTGACGGGCTCGGGATCGGGCTCGGACTCCATGGCGGCGGCTGTGTCGGGGCTCAGCTGCGCTCCGAGGTGCCAGGCAGGCGGCGTCGCGGCCGCCCGCAAACTCTGCAACGACTGTTGGCGTCTCTGGGGCGCGCGCCCCAGTCTCGGGAGCCTTTTATAGGCTCCCCGCGTCCGGCTCTGCGGACAAAACCCTCTGTGGCTGCCGCCCATTGGCTGAGGCGGAGACACTGTCTCAACGTGGCCCAATCGGCGTCCGGATCCGGGAGGCAGGGGGCGGACCAAGCACGTGGGCGCGGGCTGATGCAACCCGCCGCCGCTGCGTCACCCTGAGGCTCGGCTGCGCCCGGAGAACCTGGGTTTGGCGGCCATGTTTGGGTGTGCTGCGGACCGTACCGATGGCGCGGGGCCTTGGCCTGAGACTTGCGGGGCCCCCAGCTCGGGTGACTGAGGGCGACCGAGACAGCGGGTGGGGAGTGGTGTATCCCAGCAGAGCCCAGTTTAGCAGTCTCTGCAAATTGTTTCCTCACAAAGCTGCACCCCCGCCCTTTCTGACCCCAGGTGCCAGTGCCCACTTCCCCTTTTCCTGCCTCAGGTGGCCCCACATGGAAACCTACGGGGGAAGCCTCTCCACCCGACCCTCAAAGAACAGGTGGGCGACCCCGTCCACCCAGGAGAACGTCGCGTGCTCCTAAGGACAACGAAGAGGCGAGGCCCGATCTTCCTGGGGCTGGGAGGATGGAGGCATCCAGGCAGCTGTGGCCAGTTTCCGCGGGCTTCAGACTTGCACGTTTGGGACATCACCTTTATGATGATTGACAAGTCAGCCACAGCCCTGCTCACACTGGGAGTCCCTCCCAAAAGGGCATCACTTGAGAAGACACACATGCACCCTTTAAATTGGGGCTGAGACGAGGAGGGCAGGGTTCGCTGATTCCTGAAGTGGGACCACAAAGGCCTCTATTGCAGGCATTCCCTCCTCCTCTTGAAAAACAAAACTGACATTGCCCCCCGCCCCCTCCTTGTTCCAACCCCGTTGGGACATCTGTTTTTTCAGGTGTTGTCAGGAGCTTGTCAAGGGTAGGAAGGTAACAGAAGGAGCCTGGTCTGGTTGGTGGGCCTGTTCATCTGCTGCAGCTGCCATAACAAAGTGCCACAAACTGGATGGGTTAAGACAGGGCCCCCAACCCCCCACCAGGCCACGGACCCCTAAGAGGTGGCACTGCAGGAGGTGAGCCACCAGCCAAGCTTCATCTGTATTTACAGCTGCTCCCTATCGCTACATTACCACCTGAACTCTGCCTCCTGTTAGATCAGGGGGCATTAGATTCTCATAGGAGATGGTCCCTATTGTGAACTGTGCATGCGAGGGAACTAGATTGTGCTCCGAACCAGAATTTACTGACATGATAGGAGTGGAGCTGAGGTGGTGATGCTAGTGCTGGGAATGGCTGCAGCTACGATTAACATTAGCACAGAGGTTTCACTGTACAGAGACCATCATAAATCAATTGCTTGCAGACGTGCCTCAAAACCCTATCAGTGGCAAGTGACAAGCTGCATCTGGTGGCAGACTTTATAGTGGCAAGTGAGTGGATGAACTTCAGTTGTACAGCTGCATCGGGTGGCCTTCAAAGTTGTTTGAGACAACTTCAGATCTCCACACGTTCTGGATTAAAGTCTAGGCAGAGAATCCTGAGACGGTCACAAAGGCACTGAAAAGCCTGCTTCCATTTCCAACATCTTTTTTTTTTTTTTTTTTTTTAATTGAGACAGGGTCTCACTCTGTCACCCAGGCTAGAGTGCAATGGCACAATCTCAGCTCACTGCAACCTCTGCCTCTCTGGTTCAAGGGATTCTTGCGCCTCATGCCTCTGTCTCCCGAGTAGCTGGGATTACAGGCATGCACCACCACATTTGGCTATATATATATATACATATTTTGTATTTTTAGTAGAGATAGATAGGGTTTTGCTGTGTGGGTCGGGCTGGTCTTGAACTCCTTGCCTCAAGTGATCCACCTGCCTTGGTCTCCGGAAGTGCTGGGATTACAGGTGTGAGCCACCACAGCTGGCCTATTGCAACATCCTGTCTCTGTGAAGCAGGGTTTTCTGCAGTGACAGCAACCAAAATAAGTAGACTCAACATAAGCCACATACTTTGGGTGTTACCCTCTCCATCATCCCCCAGTGGAACCGTCTAGTTGTGGGAAAACAAGCTCAGGGCTCCCACTGATTCTGTATTATGGTGAGTTGTATAATTATTTCATTATATATTACCATGTAATAATAATAGAAATAAAATGCACAATAAATGTAAAGCTCGAGTCATCCTGAAACCATCCCCCCACCCCACCCCTGGTCTTCCACAAAACTGGTTCCTGGTGCCAAAAAGGTTGGGGACTGCTGGCTTAAGAAACAGAAATGTATTGTCTTGGTTCTGGAAGCTGGAAGTCTGAGATCAAGGTGTCGGCCAGGTTGGTTCCTTCTGAGGCCTTCGGGGAGAATTTTCCAGGCCCCTCTCCTATCCTGGTGGTTTGCTGGCACTCTTTGATGTTCCTTGGCATATAGAAGCATCACCCCAACCTGCCTTCATCTTCTCATGGGTTCTCTTTGTGTGGGTCTCTTCACATCATTTTCGCTGTGGGCATGGCTGGCTGTGTGTCCACATTTCTTCTTTTCAGAAGAGTACCAGTCATAGTGGATTAGGACCCACACTAGTAACCTCATCTTAACTTGATCATCTGCAAAGCCCCTATTTCCTGCTACTGCCACATTCACAGTGGCAATAGTAGGAAATAGGGGCTTTGCAGATGAAGGTACTGAGGGTTAGCACTTCAGCATCTCTTTGGAGGACTCAATTCAGCCTGCAATAGTCAATCTTGATATAACACAGAATACAGGGTTGTTTCTTGAACTCCTGACCTCAGGTGATCCACCCGCCTTGGCCTCCAAAGTACTTGGATTACAAGCGTGAGCCACTGTGCCCAGCCTAGGGTGGTTTCTTTCTCAGCTGTCTTCATATTAAGATGAGAGGTTGAGGACTTTGGAAATAAATTGTCCCCACACACAGTTTTCTGTGATTGGTTTTGGTCTGCTGAGAAGGCTCTGAACTTTTTTTGGTTTTGGGGTTTTTTGTTTTTTTGTTTTTTTGTTTTTTTCAGATGGAGTCTTGCTCTTGTTGCCCAGGCTGGAGTGCAGTGGCACAATCTCGGCTCAATGCAACCTCCACCTCCAGGGTTCAGGCAATTCTCCTGCTTCAGCCTCCCAAGTAGCTGGGACTACAGGCGTGGGCCATCACACTTGGCTAGTTTTTGAATTTTTAGTAGAAACAGGGTTTCACCATGTTGGCCAGGCTGGTCTCGAACTCCTGACTTCAAGTGATCTGCCTGCCTCAGCCTCCCAAAGTGCTAGGATGACAGGTGTGAGCTGCCGCTTCCAGCCTAACCCTTTTTTCATCAAACTGGCTTCATGGGTGTGGGACCCACGTAGTGGATGGGGCCCCCTGCTTTGTTTAATGCTCTGCTGTTATCATCTTTATTAATAAATTTTAAACAGAAGCCCTGCATTTCATTTTGCACTGGACCCCACAAATTCTGTCTTAAGGCAAGCAGATCACTTCAGGCCAGGAGTCCGAGACCAGCCTGGCCAACACAGTCAAATCTCGTCTCTACTAAAAATAGAAAAAAATTAGTCAGGCATGGTAGCAGGCGCCTTTAATCCCAGCTACTCGGTGGCTGAGGCAGGAGAATTGCTTGAACCTGGAAGGCAGTGGTTGCAATGAGCTGAGATTGCACCACTGCATTCCAATCTGGGAGACAGAGCGAGACTCAGTCTCAAAACAAAAAAATAGAAAAAAGATATTTGGTGATTCTGCTTATCACACATTTAGCAAAATGTTAAATTCAGGTCAACAAATGTACCAGGAATAGAAAAATAAACACCGTGTGACCCTACTCTGAATGACCTCACAAATATGAGGATGATAACAAAAATACAGAAATAAAAGACAATCCAAAAGTCTAATACACTTCTGAAGGACTTATGATTACATTGAGAAAGGAAGAGAGGGAGTCAGAGAAAACATGATGGAAGAGGTAGAATTTGAGCTGAATTCTGAGAGATGGGTGAGACTGGAATAAAAGCAAAAATGACAGCAATTACTGACTAAGCACCATGGAGTGCCGGTAACTTTATATGCAGAATTTGTATGGGCAGGTATAGCTCAGTGGTTACACTCATGGGCCAGAGCCCAGTTGCTTGTTTTCAAACCCAGCTTTTGCCACTTAACTATGTGACCTTAAGCAAGTTACTTAACCTCTCTACCTAATTTTCCTCATCTGTAAAATAGGAATAATAATAATAATAGTATCTGTGTCATATGGTTTTTGTGAGGCTTAAATAGTACAAAATTGTTAAAGTTCTTGGGGCAGACCCAGACATTTACCAAGTGCTCAATAAATTAATATTTAGATTAATATTTAGAGGACTGTATCACGTTCCATCCAGTGGTTCCCAAATCTGGCCGTGCAACAAAATCACACAGGAACCCTTTTTTTTTTCCTTTTTTTTTTTTTTTTTGTTTTTTTTTGAGATGGAGTCTCACTCTTGTCGCCCAGGCTGGAGTGCAGTGGCGCGATCTCTGTTCACTGCAACCTCCGCCTCCTGGGTTCCAGTGAGTCTCCTGCCTCAGCTTCCCAAGTAGCTGGGATTACAGACATCCGTCACCACACCCAGGTAATTTTTTTGTATTTTTTTGTAGATTTTTTCTCCATGTTGGTCAGGCTGGTCTCAAACTCCTGACCTCGGGTGATCCGCCTGCCTCAGCCTCCCAAAAGTGCTGGGATTACAGGAATGAGCCACCATGCCCAGCGAGGGTATACCTTTAAATATGAATAATGACCACATCAGTATCATTATAATAATGATAACATCAGATAATCATGAGTGGTAAGACTGGAAAAAAGTCTTGCGGCCCACTCAGAAGACTTTGAATGGTCACCCTTGGGAGTTTGGGCCTTGTTTTGTGGGCAATGGGAGTTTTTTGAGCAGTGGAAGGAACAGATCAGAATCAGTGTGGATCCACATCATTATGGAGGGTGCGGGAGAGACTCGAGGCCAGAGACAGACTAGTTCATTCAAGAGGAAATGTGGGCCAGGTGCAGTGGCTCATGCCTGTAATCCCAGCACTTTGGGAGGTTGAGGTGGGTGGATCATTTGAGGTTAGGAGTTCAATACCGCCTGACCAACATGGTGAAACCCGTCTTTACTAAAAATACAAGAATTTGCTGGGCATGGTGGCACACACCCAGCACTTTGGGAGGCTGAGGTGGGAAGATTGATTGAGGCTAGGACCATCCTGGACAACACGGCAAGACCTCATCTCTACAAAAAAATAAAGAATTATCCAGGTGTGGTGGTGCACACCTGTAGTCCCAGCTACTCAGGAGGCTGAGGCAAGAGGATTTCTTGAGCCCAGGAGTTCAAGCTGCAGTGAGCTATGATTAGGTTACTGCCCTCTAACCAGGGCAACAGAGCAAGACCTCATCTCTACAAAAATGTTTTCAAAAATAGGCCAGGCACAGTGGCTCACACCTGTAATCCTAGCAATTTGAGAGGCCAAGGTGGGTGGATCGCTTGAGTCCAGGAGTTCAAGATCAACCTAAGCAACATGGAAAAAAACTCCGTCTCTATCTTCTTGTAAAAATTTATTTGAAAAAAAATAGAAAAAGTGGCCAGGTATGATGGTTCATGCCTGTAATCCCAGCACTTTGGGAAGCCAAGGCAGATCACCTGGGGTCAAGAGTTAGAGACAAGCCTGGCCAACATGTCAAAACTCTGTGTCTACTAAAAATACAAAAATTAGAGCCGGGCGCGGTGGCTCAAGCCTGTAATCCCAGCACTTTGGGAGGCCGAGGCGGGTGGATCACGAAGTCGAGAGATCGAGACCATCCTGGTCAACATGGTGAAACCCCGTCTCTACTAAAAATACAAAAAATTAGCTGGGCATGGTGGCGCGTGCCTGTAATCCCAGCTACTCAGGAGGCTGAGGCAGGAGAATTGCCTGAATCCAGGAGACAGAGGTTGCGGTGAGTCGAGATTGCGCCATTGCACTCCAGCCTGGGTAACAAGAGCAAAACTCCGTCTCAAAAAAAAAAAAAAAAAAAAAAATACAAAAATTAGCCAGGCGTGCTGGTAGATGCCTGTAATCCCAGCTACTTGGGAGGCTGAAACAGGAGAATTGCTTGAACTCCAGGAGGTGAAGGTTGCAGTGAGCTGAAATCACACCACTGCACTCCAGACTGGGCAATGGAGGAAGACTCCATCTCTTTAAAAAAAAAAAAAAAAAAAGAGAGAGAAAAAGAAATAAAGAAAAAGAAAAAGGAGACAAAGCAGGTGAGGGAATGAAAGTAATCTGGCTGGACATGGTGGCTCACATCTGCAATCCCAGCACTTTGGGAGACTGAGGTGGGTGGATCACCTGAGGTCAGGAGTTTGAGACCAGCCTGACCAACATGGAGAAACCTCATCTCTACAGGAAAAAAAAAAAAATACAAAAATTAGCTGGGCATGGTGGCATGTGCCTGTAATCCCAGCTACTGGGGAGGCTGCGGCACAAGAATCGCTTGAACCTGAGAGGTGGAGGTGGCAGTGGGCTGAGATCACACCACTGCACTCCAGCCTGGACGACAGAGTAAGACTTTGTCCCAGAAAAAAAAAAAATAGTTAAAATGGTGAATTTTGTGTCTTTTACCACAATTTTTTTTTTAAAACCTTGGCCTGGCACAGTGGGTCATGCTTGTAATCCCAGCACTTTGGGAGGCTGATGTGGGAGGATCATGTGAGGCCAGAAGTTCAAAACCAGCCTGGGCAACACAGTGAGACACCTATCTTTTTTTTTTTTAATAAAGAAAGGAAAAAAAGAAAGAAAAATCCCTGCTTGGGCTTCCCTGTTCTGAGTGCTACTCCCCTGCCTTTCTTCCAAGAGTGGGAGGAAGGCAAATAAAATCACCTCCACCACACATAGGACACCTTCACCCCAACAAAGGACTTAGATCCTGAAGAGGACTGGTAGGTGGGAGGAATCTACCTGATTCCTCTTCCACAGTAAAGACTTGCTTTTGCTCTAGAGCGTACCAGGTTTATGGCTCTTCCTGGCTGACCAGGTTTGGACCCAGGACAAACAAGTCAGGTGGAGGCCGCCCTCCAGGACAGCATCTAGGGCAAGGGTCATGGCTGAGCTCAGAGGCCCCAGGTAACCTCTGAAGCCTGCATTCTTTTTCCCCCCTCACAGCTTCCTTCTAAATATTCTGATTGCTATTCAGTGTTTTACTTTAAACAGAAAAGAAAAAAATTATCTTAAATGTCAGGTACTGGCCGGGCGCGGTGGCTCAAGCCTGTAATCCCAGCACTTTGGGAGGCCGAGGCGGGTGGATCACGAGGTCGAGAGATCGAGACCGTCCTGGTCAACATGGTGAAACCCCGTCTCTACTAAAAATACAAAAAATTAGCTGGGCGTGGTGGCGTGTGCCTGTAATCCCAGCTACTCAGGAGGCTGAGGCAGGAGAATTGCCTGAACCCAGGAGGCGGAGGTTGCGGTGAGCCGAGATCGCGCCATTGCACTCCAGCCTGGGTAACAAGAGCGAAACTCCGTCTCAAAAAAAAAAAAAAAAAAAAAAATGTCAGGTACTTTTTTTTCCCTTTTTTTTTCTTTTCCCTCTCCTCCCCTTCCCTCCTCTTTCCTTTTCTCTCTTTTTTTTTTTTTCTCTTCTTCTCTTCCTTTCCCCTTTCCTTTCCTTTTTCTTTTATCTTCTGAGACAGACCTTCACTCTTGTTGCCCAACCTAGAGTACAATGGCACAATCTTGGCTTACTGCAACCTCCACCTCCTGGGTTCAGGCAATTCTCCTGCTTCAGCCCCCCAAGTAGCTGGGATTACAGGCACCTGCCACCATGCCCAGCTAATTTTTGTATTTTTACTAGAGACGGGGTTTCACCATGTTGGCTAGGCTGGTCTCGAACTCCTGACCTCAGCTGACCCACTGGCCTTGGCCTTGCAAAGTGCTGGAATTACAGGTGTGAGCCCCCACGCCCGGTCTCATGTACCTTTTCTAGTACACATAACATTCTGTACCCTAAGTAGGATTTTGATCACGTGTTAGTTTCTTTCTTCCCTCAGCAAAACTCCCATCTTCCCCAAGCTGACTTCAGACTAGACCCAGCACTTCAGCAAAGATGTGTAAGATACCAGCAATAACTTAGGGCAACATTCTTGTCAAATGGAGGGACTTTTAGATCTCCTCCATGAATTTATTTCTGCTTGCTCAGCCCTCGGATTAAGTCCTGGACTTAGCCTCCTGTGTTTATCAGCCCATTGCAAACAGCTGCACTGATTCCTCCACCTCTTATCTCTGACGTGGTCCAACTGGCCTTTACTGCCCTAGGCCCATGTCCACCACCAAGATCTTAGGAATTAACCCCTGGGTGTAGTTCTTTGTGAACAGACTCCAGCCTCCTCCCCAATACATACCTTGCCCTTGTACCCCTGGCATTAACCAACCCTGTCTTTTTTCCAGGAAAGGACCCTGCATATCATGCAAGCTCTTCCCTCCGGTGTCCTCTTAAGAGCACACCTGCATCGAATTTGCTGCATATCTTAGCAGCCTTTTCTTTCTTTCTTCAAGTTTCATTTTAAGTTCCGGGGTACATGTGCGGGTTGTGCAGGTTTGTTACGCAGGTAAATGTGTGCTATGGTGGTTTGCTGCACAGATCATCCCATCGCCTGAGTATTTTTCTTTTTTTGAGATGGAGTCTCCCTCTGTCACCCAGGCTGGAGTGTAGTGGCACAATCTTGGCTCACTGTAGCCTCTGCCTCCTGGGTTCAAGAGATTCACCTCTCTCAGCCTTCCAAGTAGCTGGCATTACAGGCACCTGCCACCACACCTGGTTAATTTTGGTATTTTTAGTAGAGATGGAATGTCACCATGTTGGCCAGGCTGGTCTTGAACTCTAGATGTCCTCAAGTGATCTGCCCACCTTGGCCTTCCAAAGTGCTGGGATTACAGGCATGAGCCGCGGCAACCGGCCACCTGGATATTAAGCACAGCATCCATTAACTATTCTTCCTGATGCTCTCCCTCCCCTCACAGCCCCTCCCACATTGACAGGCCCCAGTGTGTGTTGTTTCCTCCCACGTGTCCATGTGTTCTCATCATTCAGCCCCTTTTCTGATCTGAAGATTTACCTGTCTGCAGGTACAACCTATTTACCTCCAGGGCTCTCTATCAAGAGCTCACTCGGCACCTTTGACAACTGGCTCACGAGCTTCCCCTCTTTGCCCACTTTAACAACTCCAGCGTCCCACTCATACTCACTCTCACAATATTCAGCTCACTTCCCTTTATCTCATCTCCACTTTACTCAGCCACCCGTGGGTATGATCCATGCATTCGTTCTTCATTGATTCATTCATTCTGCAAACATTCATTGGGTGTCTACTCTGTGCTAAGCCCTGTGCTGCATCCTAGGGTAAGAGATGAGTCAGATATGGTCACCCTCAGAGCTGACATGCAGTCATTCAGCCATTCAGCAGTTAAGATATTGAAATACCCCTGTGCCTATTGGTCCAGAGCCCCTGCCCTGAGTATGCTTCAGCTGCCCCGGGCCCTCCCCTGGTCTCCCTCCCATCCAGCAACTAAAAGGTGCATCTCAACTCCCACCTTTGTGGACCTCATAGGCAAATGGTGGACACCTTGGAGTTTGGTGTGCTCAGGATGTTTATTTCCCCCAGAATGTCAAGCTGTGAAGTGCACATGGAGTGACCACGAACTTCATTCTTCTGTATCTCCCCATCTCCCACATTGACTGCATGTTCCTTTTCATTGTTGTTTTTGAAACAGCGTCTCACTCTATTGCCCAGGCCAGAGTTTAGTGGTGCCATCACTGCAGCCTCAACCTCCTGGGTTCAGGCTATCCTCCTGCCTCAGCCTCCCAAGTATCTGGGACTACAAGTGTGTGCCACCACCCCTGGCTAATTTTTGCATTTTTAGTAAAGATGGGGTTTCACCACGTTGCCTAGGCTGGTCTTAAACTCCTGACCTCAAGTGATCCGCCTTGTCTTGGCCTCCCAAAGTGCAGGGATTACAGGCGCGAGTCACCATGCCCGGCCCACTGCATGCTTTTGTTGTTGTTGTTATTGTTGTTTTTGAGACGCAGTCTTGCTCTGTCACCCAGGCTGGAGTGCAGTGGCGCGATCTCAGCTCACTGCAACATCTGCCTCCCGGATTCAAGCGATTCTCCCCACTCAGCCTCCTGAGTAGCTGGGACTACAGGCAGCTACCACCATGCCTGGCTAATTTTTTTTTCATAGAGACGGAACTTCACCATGTTGGCCAGGTTGGTCTCAAACTCTTGGCCTCAAGTGATCTACCTGCCTCGGCCTCCCAAAGTGCTGCAATTATAGGTGTGAGCCACCGCGCCCGGGCTGAGCCACCGCACCCAGCCTGCACGTCCTTTTTGTCTTCATGCTACCAGCATTTCACGTCTTCTCAAGTCTTGCAGTTCACTTCCGTCTCCCCATCCACCTGGGAGCTCACGGTCATCCTTCCTGAATCCCTCCCTCGTGCCTTGTCCTTCCCTCTTTGCTTGGCCAGCTCCATTGTTGGGGAACATGTCACCTGCAATTTCCATGTTTGCTTTCTGACCTGGTGCTTGGGGCCCTGCCAGGTCAGATCACAAGGGCAGGGGTCCTGAGAGTTTTGCAACCTAGGGCTACCAGCGTCAACTACACCTTTCTTGTTAAATGCCAAAAATGTCCCCACGTTTTGTTGATTCATCATCGCTACTTTTCTGCAGTTATTCTCTTCCTGGCATCATCAATCTCTCCCCTCTGACCCATCAACACACTCAAGTCTCTCTTACTCGACCTCACCCTGTAACAAAGACTTTTCCTGCTCAATGAATATTCATATCTTCCCCCAAGTTTCCCAGCACCCTTGCAGTTAGGTGGAGCCATGTGACTATTCAGCTTTGGCTAATGGGCTTTGAGTGGAAATAAACAACGTCCAGTCTGGGTGGAAGCATTTAAAAGCCAGAACGTGACCTTCCAGCTATCTCTTCCCTTCTTCAATGAGCTGCCCAAGGTGGTGGCCTCCCCACACAGAAGTAATTTTGATCCTTGAGTCCTGATGTGGAAAAGAGGAACCCTGAAGAGCTGCCTGACTGTTGCAGGAATACTTGTTAAACAGAAACAGATCTTTGTCATGTATGCCTCTAACACAGAGGGCAATTGGTTACTGCAGCATACATAGCCTAGCATTACCCTAATACAGGCCCTACGAGAACAACAGTCAAAGCACCTTTCCTTGAGTCTGCTATTCCCCTGGGTTTCCACTCTATTTTCCTCCATCTCTCCATTGCTGGCTTCTTCAAGCATCAAGTCTCTAAGCAGGGCTGCTGTTTTCCCTTCCTGTCCACAAATTCATTCCTCAATCCCTGGCCCCTGACCTGCCGCTTTACCAAATTCTTTGCTGCAAGCTCCCAGTGATGCCACAACCCCAAATGCAACAGCACCTTCAGCGGCTCCAGCCCCTTTGCAAACAACTACTATGTGGTGGACTCTGATCTTCTTTGACCGCCTTCTCTGGTGCCTCCTCGGTGATCTGAGTTTCCCTCCTGTGCTCTTTTCAAGGCTGCCTCACCACTGACCCTTCTTCATTCTGCCTCCTAAATATAGCCCTTCCCAAGGTCTAGCCCTGTTCCTTTTTTGTTCTTTCTCTCTTGATCTCACCCAAGCCATGATTTCCACATCTGTGACCATAAGCATGACTCCCAAATCTATTTACGGTCACTGCTCTCAAAGAGCTGCAGGCTAACGGGAGCACCTTGAGCTCTTCCCAGCCTCCAGGACCACAGTTCTGACCACCTGGGCATTCTCACACTTAAAGTACCAGACCCAAATCAATTCGCCATCTCCTTCCTTTCAGGATTAAGCCTGTTACTCTGCCCTGTATATTACATGTCTGCTACTTCTCCTCCTCTTCCTCCTTCTTCCTTTTTTCTTTTTTTCTTTTTTTAGATAGAGTCTTGTTCTGTCACCCAAGCTGGAGTGCAGTGGCACAATCACAGCACTGCAGCCTCGACCTCCCAGCTCAAGCGATCCTCCCACCTCAGCCTCTGGAATAGCTGGAGCCACAGGGGTATACCACCACAGCCAGCTTTTTTTTTTTTTTTTTTTTCTTTTTTTTTTTTTTTCTGGAGACCAGCCATGTTTCCCTGGCTGGTCTCAAACTCATAGGCTCAGGTGATCCCCCTGCCTCAGCCTCCCAAAGTGTTGGGATTACAGGCATAAGCCACCACGCCCGGCCCAGTGTTCTTTTCCTATGCACACTCCAGGAAAACTGACTTGTTTCTTGTTCTCCAAACATGCCCAGGGCAGTCCTTGTTCTTTCTGTTACTGCTGCTGCCCGGAAAGCCTTCTTCCCACCCCAGCTCTCATTTCTGCCTTTCTGTTGAATCCCACCAATCTCTGGAACCGATTTTGTGCACCATGTTCCCTATAAAGACTTTCCTAACCCCCTCGACCTTTTGTGTTTGCTCCCTCTTTTGCAAACGGAGACTGTTTTATTCGTAACTTTTAGGAGTTAGAATAAAAACACTTGTCCTTTCTTGCCACTATCTTTCATGTATCAGACATTCTGCTCTCTGGCCTCCCAGCCAGGTGGTTCTTCTCGGAGTATTTATAGAAACTGTATTTGCGGTGGTTCCCTTTTAGGAAGTGGGTGCTTTTTTTTTTTTTTTTTTGGTATTTTTGCTTTCAGTCATGGGATGAAACCTCACTTCAAGTGGGGAATTACCAATGAAGCCGGTGGCTGGGCTCTCCTGGGCCCCACTTCTGTGAACATTCTTGGAGTTGGCAGCGTCTTTTCCCTGACATCCTGAGCTCTCTACACAGCTATGAACCAAACCTGGCTGCTTTGTATGTGCCTAGAGGCCTCCCAGTCAGGTGGCTCTTCTGGAACATTCCAGCTGGCCTCATCCCTGTGAACCCTTCTCCCTCTCACCACTCTAGACAGTCCAGGCAGGGGTCTAGAAGGGAATTCAGTCCATGCTGGGACTCTCCATGTGTTAAGGAGGCCCACAGCTTTCTGCCTGGGTAAGCAGAGCCCAGAGAGCCCGTTGGGTGAAAAATAGGTGGTACTGTACTTAATTCAAAGCCATAGTAAGTCTGTGCAGGCACTGAGGGAGGATGCTCAATCTGGAGGCTGAAATGCTGAGGGGAAAACTGGGCTAACTGGGCAGTGGATCCCAGGAAGAGACAGGAGGAGCACCTGCTGGAGCTGCCGCTGGAGCTGCGGCTGGCCCTGGGCCCTGATGGTTCCCTCCTCTGCTGATACAGAGGAAGGGAAGGCTTCACGGATAGTACCTCCTACCACTCAAACTCCTCAATGGGAAGTACTTTGTCATCCGAAGGCAGAGAGAGAGACGTGCAGCATGACACTATATCTCTTACCCTAATAGGCCAAATAGTGACCTAGAGAAATTTGAAATTCCTGGATCCAAAGGCTCACACCACAGGGGAGCAGGAAGTGGTGGGCTGGGAAGGGTAGTGGGTTGGGGGTGAGCAAGGAATGTGTACCCCTTCCCCTTAACCCCCACCTCTTGATGTAGTCACAATTGTCACCTACTCCTGGGCCAAACCAGTCACTGTTGGGTCAGCTGGCTGGTGACACCTGTTCTGATCCAATTTTTTTTATCTGATAGACTGGAGGCCTCCCAGAGAGGTGAAGGGGCATATTTGAGGTCACACAGCCAGTTTTGGGGAGACACTGAAACTCAAATCCCAGTCTCCTGGTGGCCTTGCCATGATTCCTTCCACTCAGCCTGTTACTTCTCTGTGTGAGGCAAGATGGGAAACGCTGGGAGACTTTGATAAAGGCTGACAAAAAATGGTTCCCCACAAGCCTGCAAATGCGTGGAAGAGAATCAAAGGGAAAATAAATAGCGCCTATAAATATTTATGTCGAAACCTGGCTCTATGACCCGCAGAACCAGTAGAGGCTCCGAGAAAAGTTCGATCCAGGGTTGGAAAAACAAGTTAATTTTTATCAAAACACTCAGCAGAGTTGAAAAACAGTGTGTTCCAAAACAAATACGTTCTGTTGACTGAGTGACCATAGTTTTTATTCATTCCATCGTGTATGGCCTCACTGGTAAAGCTTCTTTTTTGTTATTACAAAGCTAGTATTATTGTTAAAAATACACTATTTCTAACATTGCGAAATTTTTTTTTTAAGACACCCAAAGACAAAATATTCTTTTTTTTTTTTTTTTTTTTTTTGACCAAGGACTCCTTGAGGTTTGAAGAGTCAGAAAATTGTTTTCCATGTGGCTCTAGAAAGGCCACTATTCCCTGATGGAGGCTTCCCCTTATCTGGAGTTGGGGATTATCCCAGGGTCCAGCTGGGATAATGGTTTGGAGGCAGGCCCATTCCCCAGGTCCCTTGGAAGGAGGGGAGCTGTTCCTAGTGAGCACAGCCAGCTCCCAGTCCCTCACAGCAAGCTCTGAGGCAGTCAAAGGACAGTGGGAAGTCCAAGCCTTCTGGACTTTGCAGTGGGGTGAACTGAGAAATGCTAACGTCCTTTGGGTTCTAACTCCAAAAAGGAGACTTCAGCTACCCTTCGAAATTCTAGAAGTCTTTAGTCTCCTTCTGAAGTCTAAAGTGTAGGCACATGCAGTGAACGTAGCTCTTGCAGGAGGCTGACGAAACCTACAGCTGTCCATTCCTTCAGCCACCCGGGTGCCATACAGGAAGGAGGCACAGGCAGTCAGGCCACCAAACGACTCAGTTTTACGCTGCTCGATTATGTTTAGAGCTGCAAGGACCCTCCCACTTGGCCTCACCCACTGGCGTTTGATGGCAGTGCTCTTGCACTCTAGCTTTGGGGGATCAAACCCTAGGGATGTTCAACGTGTAGTGGCCTGAATGCCTTCCCTGAACCAGGTGGAAGGCCTTTCTCCATCTCCCTTGGCCCAGCTTCTGTCCCGCCTCCAACCCCACTCTTAACAGCCCCTCCCTGCCAGTGCCCTCTGCCACCTGCTCCTTCCATCTCTTGCAGGTGGCTCCTCCTCCCCTCTCCTTTCACCCAACCTGGGGCTGGGCTTGGACCTGCTCCTGCCTTTCTGATCCTTACCAGCCTCACCATGTCTACACCCCTCTCCACATCCCCCTTCCTGATATCCTTGCTCTCCGTGATTAACCATGCCTGAAAGCTTACCCCTTGCCACTAGACTGCTTCAACCTTTCTCCTTCTTTCAAACTCTTTTTTGACTCTCCTGTCATCAGTATCTCTCTTCACGTGTTGTGTCAATTTGCTTTTCTTCCCCATGAGATGAGCTGGGAAAATAGCAATGACACCCAGCTGTGGCTGGGTGAGCCTTTCCTCCGCTCAGCTGGACTCCCTGTGTGTGAACAAATGCAGGGCACAACAGAAGGGCGGCCGTGGTTTTCAAATGTCCCCACCCAGGAGTGGATCCCAAAGTCATTTTAGTGGATTGCAACCAACAGTGAAAAATAAATAGAACAGAACATACTGCAGGGCATCCCCCATGGGAAGGGTGAGTATTATTTTGTGACATTTTTGTCTTTGTTGTTTCCATGTGTATGCATTGCAAGTCTCGGTGTGAAATATATTTCTTTTTTTTTGAGACGGAGTTTCGCTCTTGTTGCCCAGGCTGGAGTGCAATGTGCGATCTCGGTTCACCTCAACCTCCGCCTCCTGGGTTCAGGCAGTTCTCCTGCCTCAGCCTCCTGAGTAGCTGGGATTACAGGCACGCGCCACCATGCCCAGCTAATTTTTAGTATTTTTAGTAGAGACGGGGTTTCACCATGTTGACCAGGATGGTCTCGATCTCTTGACCTCATGATCCACCCGCCTCGGCCTCCCAAAGTGCTGGGATTACAGGCTTGAGCCACCGCACCCGGCGAAATATATTTCTAACTGTGGGTTGCAACCAAAAAAGTTTGCAAAGTCCCTGGTCTGAAGAACCAGTGAAGACATCAAAGACCCGTTATTGAAAGTGATGGGACTGAGAAGTAGTTCAAGAAATTTGCTTGGGCTGGGCGTGGTGGCTTGCACTTTGGGAGGCCAAGGCAGGTGGATCATCTGAGGTTAGGTGTTTGAGACCAGCCTGGCCAATATAGTGAAACCCCATCTCTACTAAAAATACAAAAATTAGCCGGGCATGGTGGTGGACACCTGTAATCCCAGCTACTCAGGGAGGCTGAGGCAGGAGAAACACTTGATCCTGGGAGATAGAGGTTGCAGTAAGCCGGGATTGTACCATTGCATTCTAGCCTGGGCAACAAGAGAAAAAAACTCAGTCTCAAAAAAAAAAAAAAAAAAAGAAAGAAAGAAAGAAAGAAAAGAAAAGAAATTTGCCTCGCCGGGCGCAGTGGCTCAAGCCTGTAATCCCCCAGCACTCTGGGAAGCCAAGGTGGGTGGATCACAAGGTCAAGAGATCGAGACCATCCCGGTCAACATGGTGAAACCCTGTCTCTACTAAAAATACAAAACATTAGCTGGGCATGGTGGCGCGTGCCTGTAATCCCAGCTACTCAGGAGGCTGAGGCAGGAGAATTGCCTGAATCCAGGAGGCGGAGGTTACGGTGAGCCGAGATCGCGCCATTGCACTCCAGCCTGGGTAACAAGAGCGAAACTCCGTCTCAAAAAAAAAAAAAAAGAAAGAAAGAAATTTGCCTCATCTGTGGAGGCTCAGAGAGAGCCTTGTATTCCTCCTTAGAGCACCTGTAGGTCCTATAGGTGAGGCTCCCATTCTCCTGTTGGAGGAAGGAGACATGGTTTAGGAACTTTCACCCAGGAAGGTCTGCAGAAACTGTCAAGATTCACACCCAGCATTGGGACTCTTGTTTGCATACAAATCAAAGACTGAACTCTTAATTAATGGTCATCAAGATCAAAAGAAACCCTTTAAAAGGAATAGGATCCTTTAGAGAGTTTTCCTTGCAGCTCCATCTGCTGTTTCTCCAGCCCATAAAAACAAAACCCAGAGAATTTGTCCGGTGGAAGCAGAGTCCAGCCAGATTTGGAAATCTACCATCTTTTTTGGTGAGATCATCAGATGCTACCACTTAAAGTGCAACAGAACATGAGTCTCATCCCTGTGGACTGCAGCCAGTCGAGTTCCAACTCATCCCACGCACCCCCAGTCGCCGACAGGGATGGCCAAGCCTGGAGTTACTGGCAGTAAAAGGTGAGCACGTTTTCCTGGTTTCCTCGGATCAGGATGACTGGAGGTCTGAGGTCCTGCGACAGGGTGTCCAGCCAGGCCATGTACAGCGAGCTCGGGCACTTCCCCTTCCTCCCTATGGGCAGAGTGCTGCAAGGCAGGAAAAAGTGGCACAAGAGAGATTACCGTGGGGCCTCTCCACACGCCCAGCTCCCAGCTTGTTTTCAGAACAGCGAGTCTGTTTACTGTCCTTCAGAGCTCCTTCCACCCACCCTAGGAATGACCTCCCTGCTTTCCGCACAAACATGACCTGGAATGGACCTTCCTCCACAAAGCGTTCCAAACGAAGCTGTGGCCCACAGGCCCCGTGGGATGCAGTCCTTGCCAAGTCCATGAACTCACCCTCGCCTTGCTCACCCCCGATGCCCTGTAGCTTTCTTTCCATTCCCAAAAAAATGCCATGCTCACTTCTGCCTCCAAACTTTGCACTTGACAATCTTCCCACCAGGAAGGGAGCAGCCCAGCCCTGGACCTGGTGGCTTCCTTTAAGTCAGGCAAGTGCACCCACCTCCTTTCCCGGTCACTCCTCCTGGGCAGACTGCCCATGCCTCTTGCTCACACCACCCACTTTACTGCCTTCAGAGCTCTTACGGTCCCAACACATCTTAACATGATTTATGTGTTTGTCTCCCCACATCAGAATGCTCACTCACAAGCAGGCCACGTCTGTCTTGTTCACCCCTCTTACCCAGTGCCTAGAACACAGTCTGACACAGTCAGGCTCAGTCTATATTTGTTAAGTCTATATTTGACTGCTCCCCATCAGGCCACCCGTTTCATGCCAGGCTTGCCTCTCCAGCCCTGTGCCCGCCTGTGGCCACAGCAGTGTGCTATGTTTCTGTTCATTCATTACCCAGCTCAGCATCCTTGTCCTGCCTCCCATCCTGTGCAAGAGTCCCTGTGCAGGACTCCACCGCTGCCTGTGGGGAGGCCCCTTGTCTTAACCGTGCAATGCTGCACGAATAACGAGATGCCCTGGGAATGCTGTTCAGTCCTGTCTTTCAACTATTTGAGGAAGTGACTTTTCTACTATCTGTAGAATTCCAAAAATGCACTGGGATGGCTGCAGCTGCCCAGCTCTGGGCTCCAGGAGGGGCAGCGTCTTACAGATCCAGCTGGTCCCAAGTGAAGTTGGGGCACCAGCACCTTAAGTGGGACTCACTTGCATGTCCGTTTCCCCCAAGAGCATCCCCCAGGGGAATGCACAGGGCCCGCAGCACCGCGCTCCTTCACAATTGAGTGAACTGGGGCGGGAGGAGGATGCTGGAGGACTGGGGTCAGAGCCAGGCTCTGGCGTCTGAGTCATGGATTTGCCACTTCCTCAGCCATGTGACCTTTGCAGAATTTCTCTTCCCTAACCCTCCCTCACAGGATGTTTGTGATGCTAAAGCCGGCAAAGCACACGCAGGCACAGCATAATGCCCGGCACGTAGTGAGCGCTCTGTAAGGTCAGCAGCTGTCATCATCACTTAATACTGACCAGCACGAGACGGCCAAGCCAGCGGCGGCAGCGCTTGAACTCGAACCAAGGTCTTGGCATCTTCCCGCCGCAGCGGCCTCTGCTCACAGCAACTCCGCTCTCCTCTGAGAAGGGTAACTGGGGGCCTAAACAGCTATGTCATACTTGAAGTTGCATCCACAAAGCTTCAGTTGGGACAAGCCCTACCCTCCTTTAAAAAGCAAGGTCCCGGGCCAGGCGCAGTGGCTCACACCTATAACCCCAGCACTTTGGGAGACCGAGGTGGGCGGATCACTTGAGCCCAGGAGTTCAAGACCAGCCTGGGCAACATGGTGAGACCCTGTCTCTACAAAAAATACAAAAATTATCTGGGTGTGATGGCACACGCCTGTCCCAGCTACTCAGGAGGCTGAGGTGGGAGGATCGCTTGAGCCGGGGAGGTTGAGGCTGCAGTGAGCCGTGATTTCGCCACTGCACTCCAGCCTGGGCAACAGAGTGAGACTTTGTCTCAAAACAAACAAAAACTAAGGTCTCAAAAATTAGGGAAGGTGGGTAGGACCAAGGGCATTTCATTAAGCTATAGTCATTTGAGTTCAAATATTTCGTGACTTTCCAGGGGAAAGGGACATAGGAGAACTGAAACCAAACTCTCCTGACTAGTTACGCGAGAGGCAGACAATACCATCCAGGAAACAGACGTGATTTCAGGGGCGGAATTCAGAAACTTCAAAGGCCACAGGAGAATTGGTGCCTGCATCATAGGGACGGGGAACACCCATCACCCCAGCAGAGCTTGTCCACCTGTCCAAGAGACAGCTCTCTTTAAAATCACCCCCGCCCCCACACCAATCAATGACAAGCTCTATTCCTGCTCACAGGATGTACACGCCTTGAGCTACTAATCTTCAGAAACAAAGCTGTTCCAGAACAAAAGAACATTTGTTTTCAGAATTGCATCTCTTAGCCACAAAGAAAGGCGGCCTTAGATCTAACCTAGATGTGAAACGACAGCCCTGCATCAGAACCACTGTCACGGGCTCCAGCAGTTCCCACTTCCTGCCTGCAAGATCCTGGCCAAGTTGCTTCACTTCTCTGAAGCTGTTTCCTCATCTCTAAAGTGGGGGCTCACAGAGTTGTGAGCCAGGCACAGTAGCTCATGCCTGTAATCCCAGCACTTTGGGAGGCCAAGGTAGGTGGATTGCTTGAGCTCAGGAGTTCAGCCCAGCCTGGGCCAATACAATGAAACACTGTCTCCATAAAAAATTCACAAAACGGGGCCGGGCGCGGTGGCTCAAGCCTGTAATCCCAGCACTTTGGGAGGCCGAGGCGGGTGGATCACAAGGTCAAGAGATCGAGACCATCCTGGTCAACATGGTGAAACCCCGTCTCTACTAAAAATACAAAAAACTTAGCTGGACATGGTGGCACGTGCCTGTAATCCCAGCTACTCAGGAGGCTGAGGCAGGAGAATTGCCTGAACCCAGGAGGCGGAGGTTGCGGTGAGCCGAGATCGTGCCATTGCACTCCAGCCTGGGTAACAAGAGCGAAACTCCGTCTCAAAAAAAAAAAAAAAAAAAAAAAAAATTCACAAAACTAGCCAGGCCTGGTGGCACATGCATGTAGTCCCAGCTACTCAGGAGGCTGAGGTAAGAGGACTGCTCGAGTCCCAGGAGGTGGCGTTGCAGTGAGCTGAGATTGCACCACTGCTCTCCAGCCTGGGTGACAGAGTAAGACCCCGCCTCAATAAACAAAGAAAATTATAGGACCAAGAGGTCTGAGTCACAGGTTACAAAGAGAAAACAAAAAAACGAAGACTTTGCAGTGAGCTGAGATCAGGCCACTGCACCCCACCCTGGGTGACAGAGGGAAATGCTGTCTTAAAATTAGGGTTTTGAAAATTCATAAGGCCTGATACTTTGAGTATCATAGAGGCTCAAGCCATAAAATGCAATGTTGATTATTGCTGTTCGACTTTGAGGAGAAAGTGTTGGTAGAAAAAAAAGACATGTCTGGACCCAACAGGAATATGTTGCTAGGCTAGGCAAAGGTTGCTGGGCTATGTATGAGGCTGGTTTATCAGCTGTGCTGCGGTAGCTGCACTCAGACCTGGGACCACTGATAACCCGCTGATGAGTGAACAGCAATCACCAAGTGCTGCCTCAACTGGCTGTAGAAAATGCTCCAAGCACATTCTCCCAAATGCCAGACAATGGGATTTAATCATTTCACAGTGGCCTGGGAGATTTTCTTTTCCCTTCCTCGGAATTTCTAGGCTCCACCCCAGAGCCTGGTCTGTCAGGCATTTCGGACCTTGTGTTTCTGTAGTCCCCCGGTGGTTCTGATGAAGCTGATCCTCTGGCTGAACTTGTAGAAACACTAGGCATGGCTCCAGGTTGGAGATTAGTGCTGGACAGATGCCGCTGCTCTGTCCTCCTAGTGGATTCGGCCCAATAGCTGGGACCTCTTTGGACAACAGCTGTAGCTACTGGCATGGGGTGGAATGCCCTGGGTAGGGGTCTTCTCTGAGGTCATCGGATTTATAGTTACATGTATTGGTGAATCCCACAAAGGCTGGTGGGTGGGGGATTGATTTTCCCTATGAGGTTGGGGGATGGTGATGGGGATGGGGGTTGGGAAGGGAGAGATTCCAACAGGTGGTCACCTCCCCAGATGAAATTTTTCATCTTAATGGCTTAAGAGACTGATTTTTTTTAAATATACAGATAGGGTCTCACTATGTTGCCCAGGCTGGTCTCCAACTCCTGGGCTCAAGCAATCTTTTGGCCTCAGCCTCCCAAAGTGTTGAGATTACAGGCATGAGCCACTAAGCCCAGCTGAGACTGATTCATTTTAATGACAAATAAGCAAAATCACAGCATATTAGCATGAAAGAGAATCTTGGAAATACTTTGGTTTAGCTCTTTATAATTAGTGAAACTGAGGCTAGAGAGACACAGGGTCTTACCCAAGGCCACACAGTGGGCTAATAGCATAGAGAAAATGCACACACGCTTCTCTGAACAGAGGCAGCACTTGTTACCGTACCCAAGGAGGAGTCTGGGGAGGCGTCCCAGGTCGAAGCCATTTCCACGGTCTCTCACTCGGACCCAGCCCTCACCCTGGACCAACCTTGCCCTAGGAACATTCCCTGCTAGGTGTTGGCGAGAGGTTTGGAGATAAACCCAGCCCCTTTCCTTAACACTGTTCTCCAAGGAAACACTGAGCACTTTCTTTGTACAAAAAAATTATGTCCCTAAAGCCCCAGGAAGCATTATTCTGGGCAAGCCAGCTTCCTGGATATGCAACCAGTGCAGTCACATGGGGCCTTCTGCTTAGTAGGGTCTCTTGCTTTGTCTAATGCTCTGCTGCCACCATCTTGACATTCTTTTTTTTTTTTCTCTCTAATGCCTTGTTTAAGTCACACAAGAAAGTGTTGCAAGTGACAGTTCAACCCAATTGACTACACTATAAATTGTATCACTGTCTGCGGCCAGGCACAGTGGCTCACACCTATAATCTCAGCACTTTGGGAAGCCAAGGCGGGTGGATCACCTGAAGTCAGCAGTTTGAGACCAGCCTGGCCAACATGGTGAAAGCCCAACTCTACTAAAAGTACAAAAAATTAGCCAGACAAGGTGGCACTACTTGGGAAGCTGAGGCAGGAGGATCACTTGAACCCAGGAGGTAGAAGTTGCAGTGCACAGAGATTGCCCCACTGCACTCCAGCCTAGGCGACAGTAAGACTGTCTCAAAAAAAAAAAAATAAAGTTGTATCACTATCTGAGAAATAAATACAATCATTCCTCCTCATCATCCTCGTCCTCGTCCTCCTCCTCCTCCTTCTCCTCCTCCTCCTCCTCCACCTCCTCCTCTTCTTCTCCTTCCTCCTTCTTCCTCTTATTCTTTTTTTAAAAAGCATACACTAGCACTAGGGGCATTGGGGCATGAGGAATGCTGAGTCCCGGGGGCAGACTGACAATGGTCTGTTTCTGGTCTGTTGTTAGACTCATCTGCTGAGAAGGGGTTGCACACTGCATAGGCTGTTAGAAATCATGAAGATTTCTACATGTTCTACCATCTACTGGCACAGAGAAAGTGACTGGGAAGAACAGAAACTTTGTAAGTCAGAACCATTTGCTACCATCTGAATAGTCATGTCCCCAGAAATTCACACGTTGAAATCTATATCCCCAGGGTGGCGGTTTTAGGAGGTGGGGCCTTTAGGAGATGATCAGGTCATGAGGATGGAGCCCTATGACCTATGAATGGGATTGGTGCTCTTATAAAAGAGGTTCCTTCCGCCAAGTGAGGACACAGCAAGAAGGCCCATCTGTGAGTCAGGAAAGGAGCCTGCCCCCAACTCTGAATTTACCATGCTTTGATCTAGGGACTTCCCGGCCTCTAGGACCATGAGAAATAAATTTCCGTTGCTGACAAGCCCAGTCTATGGTATTTTGCTATAGCAGCCAGAATGTTCTAAGACATGATTCCTGAACACTGCTTGAGTGTATGGAATTACTGTTTTAGTATTATCCAAGCGTATTTCTAGCTCGGTCACTGAGGCTGCAGTGCAGTGGCATGATCTTAGCTCACTGCAACCTCTGCCTCCCTGGTTCAAGCAGTTCTCCTGTCTCAGCCTCCCAAGTAGCTGAGATTACAGGTGTGCACCACCACGCCTGGCTAATTTTTTTGTACTTTTAGAAGAGACAGCGTTTTACCATGTTGGCCAGGCCAGTCTCAAACTCCTGACTTCAAGTGATCCACCCACCTGGGTCTCCCAAACTGCTGGGGTTACAGGTACCAGCCATGGCTCCCAGCCCATGGTTATGTTTCTAATCGCCTGAACCACTCTCCTGGTGACCAAATTCCACTAACTGGTAGAAGTAAACATTTAACCTCTACCCTGCCAATGAAGAGTAACTGGTATTGGTGCCTTTTGAAGCCTCCTGGCCATCTTTTTTTCACATGAGAGTTTTTAGTTTATTAATCTTCTTGTAAAATATCCACAATGGCCACAGATAACATCATCGCCGCCCCTTTACTCCAGCACCAACAGTGGCCGTCATGGTCCTCTAACTTCCTTCACTCTGTTCCTGCGTTCCTTTCGTTGCTTTCTTGAGGTCTTTTTCTTCTCATACAGGCCACGTCTTGCAAGTCTATGTTTGGATTCATTTTCCTTTGCATGATCCAAGGAATCGTCAATCATGCCAAACTAGTTGTCTTGCCACCACCAAACTTAGTTCTAAATCCAAATGCAAAGATGATCTCCAGTGTGGTCTTGTACATTTTGGCTGGTTTGTCCTAAGTTTCTATCTTAGGTACCGTTGCCTTCCCAGGGTGAAGGACATCGATGGCTATTTCTTTCCTCTGAAGTAGTCAGTTGGTCACGACCTTCCTAGTTTGGATAGTTATGGAGTAATTCATGGTCAATCTTCAGGCAATCAGAGAGGAAAAACGCTCATGGGCATCTTAAAATGAACTGGAGGTCCAGAAACCTCCAGGTCAGTCTCCAAACTGTTTGCTTAGCTTCTAGCCTTTGGTGAGACCTAGGAGGATGCATATCCTCAGGCTTTATCTACTTATCTGCTAGAAGCCATTGACCTTTTTTTTTTTTTAGACAGAGTCTCGCTCTGTTGCCCAGGCTGCAGTGTAGTGGCATGGTCTTATCTCTGCAACCTCCCCCTCCTGGGTTCAAGCGATTCTCCTGCCTCAGCCTCCTGAGTACCTTGGATTACAGGTGACTGCCACCACACCTGGCTAATTTTTGTACTTTTAGTAGAGAGAGGGTTTCACCATGTTGGTTAGGCTGGTCTTGAACTCCTGACCTCGTGATCCATCTGCCTCAGACTCCCAAAGTACTGAGATTTTTTTTTTTTTTTTGAGACGGAGTTTCACTCTTGTTACCCAGGGTGGAGTGCAGTGGCGTGATCTCGGCTCACCGCAACCCCCGCCTCCTGGGTTCAGGCAATTCTCCTGCCTCAGCCTCCTGAGTAGCTGGGATTACAGGCACGCACCACCATGCCCAGCTAATGTTTTGTATTTTTAGTAGAGACGGGGTTTCACCATGTTGACCAGGATGGTCTCAATCTCTTGACCTCGTAATCCACCCGCCTCGGCCTCCCAAAGTGCTGGGATTACAGGCTTGAGCCACTGCGCCTGGCCAGTACTGAGATTACAGACGTGAGCCACTGCGCCCGGCCAGGCATTGGCCATTTTCAGTCTGAACCCATTTGCCATTTTGATTTTCTTAAAGAGGCACTTACGCTACCTAAAAGAAACATTGCTGGTGCTCTCCTGAAAGAGAGTACTGCAGACACAGCAGTAAGGGCTGTATGCAACTTACATAGCACTTAAGCAACAGAGGTAGTGGAAAAATAAGTTTGAGTTGCTTTTATCACCCTCAGTGGACGACTTGTTCTGAGGTCTCTTCTCAAGAATCCAACATCCTTAGATCCTGGCATCCGCAGGCCAGGTCAGATGTGACAAGTCTGGGAACGGGTTGTATCACCAGAGCTGAAGGAGCCCTCCTATCTGAGCACATCTTTCTAGGACAGTGTGCGGTGCTAGGTTTGGGGACCTTCTTGCCAGAGCTTCTTCCAAGTTTGATGAGGCATTTGTGGTTGGTCTCCAAGGCAGGGTGCATTTTGCAGATTTATGGAAACATTCAAACACGTGAACGTTGAAAAATGATAGCCTGAAGTTTCAGGCCCACATCATCATCTTTCTACATCAATGATCAACCTATGATCAGTTCCGTTGAACCCCTGCCCTCTCCTCCTTTCCACCACCATGAGATTTTTATTAAAACAAATTCCATACAGACTATGTGAGAATGTAAGGGAGATTACTTTGAAAGAGAAGATCTTGAACTTCTTAATACTTTCTGAGCAAAGAGCTGCACATTTTTGTTTTGTTCTAGGCCTTGCAAATTTTGCAGTTGGTCCTGGCTTCGGGTTATGAACAAGCAGGTCCCATGGACGTTGTGGATGTCCTGCAGAACCTGGCATCTGCAGTCCGGGTCAGATGGTGATGGGTCTGGGAGTGAGTTCCGTCACCCATCACCAGAGCTGAGGGATCCCTTCTGTCTGATTCCCAGGTGGTTGGCCCCCAGGAAATGTGCAAGAGGCCAGTTACTTGCCTTGGCAAAGACCCCTCGTCCCCTGAGCTGAGGGCTTGGCTGATCATGTTCTTCTTACAGGCTTCAGAAAGAGCAGAGCCACCCTGAGACCCTCACTGCATAACTGTCACCTTCCATCCCACCGTCTGCTTACTCAGCCCTAGCTGACACACTCCAGGGGTGGCTCAGAACTGGACACAGGTCCAGTAGGAACAGCCAGGGCCGAGGCGGGCCTCCGTTACTGTTGCTCAGGCTTGGAACCAACATCAGTTGGGAATGGCTGATAGCCAAAGAGGGCCAAGTGATTCCTAAACAACCAGGAATCAATGTCCTTCTGGAAACAGCTGGGTTCCCTTTTTGCCAAGTGGAATTTGGTAGGAAAAGGCAGCCACCAGAATAAAG